>NC_059193.1:28234962-28553220 GCF_020615455.1 Coregonus clupeaformis
CTATAAGAAAAATGTGGCTAAAACTAATTGAATGTGTCATTGAACCAAATACACTTTATGGCAGCGAGGTGTGGGGTCCACTTGCAAAACAAGATTTCACCAAATGGGACAAACACCCCATTGAAATCCTGCATGCAGAGTTCTGTAAGATGATCCTACATGTCCAGAGGAAAACTACAAAACGCATGCAGGGCAGAATTAGGCCAATATCCACTAATAATAAAAACTCTAAAAAGAGCAATTAAGTTTTGGAAACATCTAAAATACAGTGACCCCCTCTCATTTCATTACCAAGCCCTGCAATGCCAAGAGCAGGTCCTGGGAGTTCACAAACCTGTTCTACTAACACACTGAAGCATCAGGACCAGAACATCCAATCAATCAGAATAAAACAAATTACAACACAGTCAAAACAAAACTACATTGCTTATTGGGAAACACAAGCACAAAGTAAAATGCTGTGCTATCTGGCCCTAAATCGACAGTACACCGTGGCTAACTATTTGACCATGGTTACTGATTAAAACCTTAGAAGAATCTTGACAAAGTACAGGCTCAGTGAGCACAGCCTTGCCATTGAGAAAGGTAGACACAGGAAAACCTGACTCCCTGTAGAGGAAAGGCTGTGCAACCACTGCACCACAGCAGAACCAGAGACAGAGCTGCATATCCCGACAAAATGTCAAAAATATAAAACAATGTCATTTCCCAAAATTTGATAGTTTTTCAAGGTTTCAAATATCTCTCTGATGAGAATAGGCTACCCGTCCTGTTGGGGGGGGACGCAGAGAGCTGTGGGTTGGCAGTGCATTACATTGCTGCGTGCCATAAGATGAGGGACAGTGTCTGACAAACCAACCTGCACATGTCCTCTATATTGTTATTGTTCAGTGGTTATTTTGACCCTTGGTTATTGTTGTTACTGTTGTCCCGTTGACAATTTGGATTATTATTTTATTAATGTTAATAGTGTAAATATCCTAAGTAAGCTTTGGCAATATGTACATTGTGACATCATGCCAATAAAGCAAATTGAATTGAATTGACAGAGAGAGAGAGAGACAGAGAGAGAGAGAGTCTGCTCTTATGCCTATTGTAGTACGTGATGCGCTATAGTCAATCAGAGCACCGCCCCCAGATAAGCTTTACTATGATGATATCATCAATTATTCAGAAAATGGGTCATAGGCATAGGGTTAAACGGGTCCCAGGCCGAGGGTTAAACGGGTCCTAGGCCGAGGGTTAAACGGGTCCTAGGCCGAGGGTTAAACGGGTCCTAGGCCGAGGGTTAAACGGGTCTTAGGCCGAGGGTTAAACAAGTCCTAGGCCGAGGGTTAAACGGGTCCTAGGCTGAGGGTTAAACGGGTCCTAGGCTGAGGGTTAAATGGGTCCTAGGCTGAGGGTTAAACGGGTCCTAGGCTGAGGGTTAAACGGGTCCTAGGCTGAGGCTTAAATGGGTGCTCACACACCGCTTCTCTCATTTATGGTACAATGGCACCCCTACTGGCTACTGATAACACAGCACTCACATTACACAGAGATGAGGAGCCATGGTCGCCATGACAGAGGGAAAACACACGAGCACACAAACACATGGAAGGTCCATTAGCAAACGCAAACACACACACACACACACACACACACACACACACACACTATAGTACATGCTGTAGTTCTATTGTTCCCCACCCGCACAAAAGGGACCCCCTAATTTCCCCCTACTAACCCCCACCACAGCCCCCTGCCTCTCCCTGGTTACCCCCACCACAGCCCCCTGCCTCTCCCTGGTTACCCCCACCACAGTCCCCTGCCTCTCCCTGGTTACCCCCACCACAGCCCCCTGCCTCTCCAACAGCTGTCTGGCACTGAGAGGAGTGTGTGTGTGTGTGTGTGTGTGTGTGTACATGCTCTCAAGACTTTTCAATATTGTTCAGCTAACATTACAAATCTATCTCCTGCTGCTTATCAAAGAGAAGGAAGGAAGGAAGGAGGAGGGATGTCAAGTCATGGAGTAGTCTGCGTGTCTGCGAGTCCGTCTCTCCGTCTGTACAAAGAGGAGACTGTTTATCAGTTACCAACCCAGAGTATGTCCTTCACCCCCCTCCTCCCTCGCTCTTCCCTTCCTCTCTCACTCCCTCACTCCTTAAAAGGCTAGAATCTGTGTGAGGAGGTGATGGCTTGCTGGCTTGGAGAGAGAAAAGAGATAGAGTGTGGAAACAGAAAGACACAAAGAAGGGAGCAGGAAAGAAACAATGGCAGAGGGAAAGAAAGCTTGTCTCCCAGTTTGATCTGTCTAGTGACCAAGCTACACTTCACTCTGCTACACAGCAATCACTTCTCAGAGAGAAAAGCTCAATTTTCCTCGCTTTCATTCCCTCTCCTCTTTCATTCTCTCATTACCACTCCCTGCATGCGGGGCAGAGTGGAACAGGGTTATTTTTACTCTAAAAAGCTTACAGATGACAGAGCCCATTGCACGCTTATGGAGGAAACACTGGCTCATGACACACCTCTACTGGCCAGCTGGGAGAACCGCACTCAACTTTATGTAACTTCAATACAACCTTTTCCCATACAACATTCTTCTACCCTGAGTTTCTGCCCAGCTAGTAGAGGAGAGGGTTTCAGATTTCAGGAGTTTGGACTGAGAGGCTCCTCACATTCTTATGCTTGGACAAGACTACCTACCATACACACAATACACTTGGTTATGGCTTACAAACTCTTGAACTTCACAACATTCATTCAATATGTTCAGACTGGAAGCCTTATGCTTTCCATTTTCTAATGAAGTTATCTCTAAAAGTTTGAAGTTAACTCTGAAAGTTTAAAGGGAAAGAGGAGAGAGGGGAAGGAGGGGGGGCAAGAGAAGCCTGAGGTCTTTGTCTAAACTGAACAGAAGGACAAAACGACAGCTGACGCAGACCTGGTCCCTTTAAAGTTGAAATGTCCACATTATGTCCCTGTGTGTGTGTGCGTGCGTGTGTGTGCGTGTGTGTGTTAAAGAGAAAATAATAGGGGGTTTCCAGGGTAACCTCGGACTGAAAGAGCCCCTTCATCCTGTTTTTCTTTCTGAAAGGAAGCAGGGAAAATGTTTTCCTGGCAGTGTGTGTGGAGCCGAGCACCAGATGGCTGGGTGGGGCAGGGGGGGGGAGGGGGAGTGGGGCAGGATGTGGGAGGGCCAGGCTGGAGGGGAGGGATTAGGGGAGGGGCTACAACTGTGCTCACTTGCGCTCCCCTGGTGTCTGAACAGTGTAACTGCATGTAAGTATTAATCCACTGACCCAAATGACAGATATCAATTTATAAAGGATGTACAAATTACACAAAAAAAAACCCACATCAAATAATAAATGATGATTAAATTAGATATATTTGTAATTTCCACCATAGTTCAACTTGCCTGATTGTGATGGTATGGTAATGTCACCTGACAATGTAAATCTGGGGAAACTTAAAATCTTGACAATGAAGTGATATATATTTGAAATAGTAGGCCTATGGTATATTTACCGGCAAATATAAATGTATTCATCCAAATAATTTAACGAAGATTCACAAGTCTTAAAACCTAACAAAAGCATACTAAAAGCTTTGTGAGAAGCAAACTTACCTGATTATGCCTCTACGCTCAGAAACAGACTAAATTAGACCACTTCAATCCACATCCAACCAGATCTCACAAAGTCTCACATAATGCAGCTCTACAGTCATTTATTTCATCCTTATGTTGTCCTCACATTTACATAACCTTATAAGATCTACTTAAAACCACACACAAACACATTTATCATTGTTAAACTTACTTTCTAATCATTCAACTGGTTGAATATACACTATATATACAAAAGTATGAAATTAGTGGATTTGTTTATTTTAGCCACACCTGTTGCTGACAACTGTATAAAATCAAGCACACAGCCATGCAATCTCCATAGACAAACACTGGCAGTAGAATGGCCTTACTGAAGAGCCCAGTGACTTTCAACGTAGCACCGTCATAGGATGCCACCTTTCCAAAAAGTCAGTTTGTCACATTTCTGCCCTGCTAGAGCTGCCTCGGTCAACTGTAAGTGCTGTTATTGTGCAGTGGAAACATTTAGGAGCAACAATGGCTCAGCCGCGAAGTGATAGGCCACACAAGCTCACAAAACGGGAATGCCGAGTGTTAAAGCGCACAGCGAGTAAAGATCATCAGTTCCCGGTTGCAACACTCACTGCAGAGTTCCAAACTGCCTCTGGAAGCAACATCAGCACAAGAACTGCTCGTCTGGAGCTTCATGAAATGAGTTTCCATGGCCGAGCAGCGGCACACAAGCCTAAGATCACCATGCACAATGCCAAGCGTCAGCTGGAGTGGTGTAAAGCTAGCCATTGGACTCTGGAGCACTGGAAATGCGTTCTCTGGAGCGAAGAATCACGCTTCACCATCTGGCTGTCCGACGGACTAATCTGGGTTTGGTGGATGCCAGGAGAACGCTACAAGCCCGAATGCATAGTGCCAACTGTAAAGTTTGGTGGAGGAGCAATAATGGCCTGGGTCTGTTTTTCATGGTTCGGGCTAGGCCCCTTAGTTCCAGTGAAGGGAAATCTTAATGCTACAGCATAAAATGAAATTCTAGATGATTCTGTGCTTCCAACTTTGTGGCAACAGTTTGGGTAAAGCCCTTTCCTGTTTCAGCATGACAATGCCCCTGTGCACAAAGGGAGGTCCATACAGAAATGGTTTGTCGTGATCGGTGTGGAAGAACTTGACTGGCCTGCACAGAGCCCTGACCTCAACCCCATCTAACACCTTTGGGATGAATTGGAATGCCAACTGCGAGCCAGGCCTAATCGCCCAACATCAGTGTCCGACCTCACTAATGCTCTTGTGGCTGAATGGAAGCAAGTCCCCGCAGCAATGTTCCAACATCTAGTGGAAAGCCTTCCCAGAAGAGTGGAGGCTGTTATAGCAACTCCATATTAATGCCCATGATTTTGGAATGAGATGTTCGACGAGCAGGTGTCCACATACTTTTAGGCATGTAGTGTATATAGTGGTCCATGTGTTGTAGGAGAAACGTGTCACCCATGTGGTGATGCGTGGAGTATGAGTGACCTCTAGTGGCCAAACCGCAGTACTGTTTCTATAATTATGTACACAGCAACGGTAAGGAACACCTTGGTACAAGTGGTTAATACTCTATAATGCTCTGTGAGAGTGACCCAGAGAGTTTATGAGAGAGTGTGTGTATGCGTTATTCTCTGAAAGTGTGTGTGTGTGTTATTATTTCGGGGCCGTTCTGACCTCTCTCCATTCTCCTGGCAGTGAAGGTCTGCTGTGATGATGCACACACACCACCCAGCCTGCATCAGTGATGAAGCACACACACCACACAGCCTGCATCAGTGATAAGACACGCAGCTGACAGACACAGATTCACCTTGAACGGGAGGGAGGGGGCGAGAGGGAGGGAGGGAGTGGGTGGGAGCGGGTGGGAAGCGAGGAGGGGCGGGAGGGGCGAGAGAGAGGAGGGAGGGAGGGAGTGGGTGGGAGGGAGGGAGGGAGTGGGTGGGAGGGAGGGAGGGAGGAGTGGGTGGGAGGGAGGGAGGGAGGGAGTGGGTGGGAGGAGGGAGGGAGTGGGTGGGAGGGAGGGAGGGAGTGGGTGGGAGGGAGGGAGGGAGTGGGTGGGCGGGAGGGAGGGGGCGAGAGGAGGGAGGGGGCGGGGCGAGAGAGGGAGGGAGGAGGGGCGAGAGGGGAGGCGGGAGCGAGGGAGGGGGCGGGAGGGGGCGAGAGAGAGGGAGGGAGGCGAGAGGGAGGGAGGGAGTGGGTGGGAGGGAGGGAGGGAGTGGGTGGGAGGGAGGGAGGGAGGGAGTGGGTGGGCGGGAGGGGCGAGAGGGAGGGGGGGCGAGAGGGAGGGAGGGGCGAGAGGGAGGGAGGAGGGGAGGGGGAGAGAGGGGGCGAGAGAGAGGGAGGAGGGGGGCGAGAGGGAGGGAGGGAGTGGGTGGGGGAGGGAGGGAGGAGGGAGGGAGTGGGTGGGAGGGAGGGAGGGAGGGAGTGGGTGGGAGGGAGGGAGGGAGGGAGGGGGCGAGAGGGGAGGGGGGCGAGAGGGAGGGAGGAGGGGAGGGGAGAGAGGGGGGCGAGAGAGGGAGGGAGGGGCGAGAGGGAGGGAGGGAGTGGGTGGGAGGGGAGGGAGGGAGGGAGGGAGTGGGTGGGAGGGAGGGAGGGAGGGAGGGAGTGGGTGGGAGGGAGGGAGGGAGGGAGGGAGGGAGGGAGGGAGGGAGGGTGGGTGGGAGTGGGTGGGCGGAGGGAGGAGGGAGGGGGCGAGAGGGAGGGAGGGAGGAGGGGGGAGGGGGAGGGGGAGGGGAGGGGGGAGGGGGAGAGAGGGAGAGAGGGAGAGGGGGAGAGAGGGAGAGGGGGAAAGAGGGGAGAGAGGGGAGAGAGGGAGAGGGTAGAAAGAGTGAGGGGTGGAAAGAGTGAGGGGTGGAAAGAGTGAGGGGTGGAAAGAGTGAGGGGTGGAAAGAGTGAGGGGTGGAAAGAGTGAGGGATGGAAAGAGTGAGGGATGGAAAGAGTGGGATGGAAAGAGTGAGGGATGGAAAGAGTGAGGGATGGAAAGAGTGAGGGATGGAAAGAGTGAGGGATGGAAAGAGTGAGGGATGGAAAGAGTGAGGGATGGAAAGAGAGGGATGGAAAGGGTAGAAAGAGTGAGGGGTAGAAAGAGTGAGGGGTAGAAAGAGTGAGGGGTGGAAAGAGTGAGGGGTGGAAAGAGTGAGGGGTAAAAAAAAGAGTGAGGGGTAGAAAGGGTAGAAAGAGTGAGGGATTGAAAGAGTGAGGGAAAGAAAGAGTGAGGGGTGGAAAGGGTAGAAAGAGTGAGGGGTAGAAAGGTTGAGGGCTACGTGCGCATGTTTCCACTTCTCATCCACTTGACTTTATCAGTGACCTCTGATCATCCTCTCCTAGGCCCTCCTTCACAACCCAGAGGACTCAGACTAACCAGCGCTGGAGGGGGTTGACACTTACCCTCCCTCCCTGTGTATGTGTGTGCATAATTTTACGCCTGTGTGTGTGTGTGTGACTGTGTGTCTGTGACTGTGTGACTGTGTGTGTGTGTGTGACTGTGAGTCTCTGTGTGACTGTGTGTGTGTGCGCGCGCGTCTCTGAATGTGTATGTAGCACACCCAAGCCCACTAGTGGTTGAATCATGGCGTGGAGTGCGAGCCAAGTGTGAATGTCCTTGACGATGTAGTATTTGCCTCCCTCTAGGGGTGCCTGACAGGGAACTACAAGCTGTCTCAGAGTCACTGACAGATGGACTCCTACAACGTTATCGGCCTGGAGAAGATTAGATAAACCACAACACAACCATATGTCACTGACAGAGATAGTCATATGCTAGTCCTATAGACCAACTGTGTACTAACCCTCTAGGTAACAACTGCCCAGGGCACTCACTCACACACACAGGTTGGCACAGGGTGAGAGGGGTATGGAAAAGCACTTCTGCCACTCCCCTGAAATATTAACTAACACATTCTGGACAGACAACAGAAGGGGAGAGAGAGTGATGGAAGGGGGGAGAGAGAGTGATGGAAGGGGGGAGAGAGAGTGATGGAAGGGGAGAGAGAGTGATGGAAGGGGAGAGAGAGTGATGGAAGGGGAGAGAGAGTGATGGAAGGGAGAGAGAGTGATGGAAGGGAGAGAGAGTGATGGAAGGGGAGAGAGAGTGATGGAAGGGGAGAGAGAGTGATGGAAGGGGAGAGAGAGTGATGGAAGGGCAGAGAGAGTGATGGAAGGGCAGAGAGAGTGATGGAAGGGCAGAGAGAGTGATGGAAGGGGAGAGAGAGTGATGGAAGGGGAGAGAGAGTGATGGAAGGGGAGAGAGAGTGATGGAAGGGGAGAGAGAGTGATGGAAGGGGAGAGAGAGTGATGGAAGGGGAGAGAGACTGATGGAAGGGGAGAGAGAGTGATGGAAGGGGAGAGAGAGTGATGGAAGGGGAGAGAGAGTGATGGAAGGGGAGACAGAACCATACTAAACAGAGAGAGGGAGAAAGAGGAAAGGAAGCACAGAGAGAGAAATGGAGGGCTACACGGTGTCATGCCGCGGAGGACAGTTAAAAGGAGAGGAGTGCGCACATTCATTCTCTGTTAATCCCTCCGTTCCTGTCACCCGTCTACATCCGATCCGTCCGCCTCTCCTCCTCTCCTCTTTTTCTCTACTTCAGCAAGGAGGACAAAGGAAAGCGGTATCCCTCCCGCCCCCCCTCCATCCCCTCTCCCTCCATCCCCTTTCGCCCCCCCTCCCTCCATCCCCCCTCCCCACCTCCCCCTCACGCCTCCCCTTCGCCCCTCCCCTCACGCCCCTCCCCTCCCTCTCCCCCTCACCCCCTACCCTCACCTCTCACCCTCCTATCCCATCCCCTCCCCTCACGCCCTCCCCATCCCCTCACCTCTCTCCCCCTCACCCCCTACCATCCCCTCTCGCCCCTCCCTCCCCTCCCTCCTCCCCCTCCCTCCATCCCCTCTGCCCCTCCCTCCCTCCCCCCTCCTCCATCCCCTCTCACCCCCCTCCATCCCCTCTCGCCCCTCCATCCCCTCTCGCCCCCTCCATCCCCTCTCGCCCCTCCCTCCATCCCCTCCCTCCTCCCTCCCTACATCCCCTCTCGCCCCCACCTCCATCCCCTCCCTCCCTCCCTCCATCCCCTCTCCTCCATCCCTCCTCCTCCCTCCATCCCCTCCGCCCCCCTCTCTCCATGCCCTCCCTCCCCTCCCTCCATCCCCTCTCGCCCCCTCCCTCCCTCCCTCCCTCCCTCCCTCCATCCCTCCATCCCCTCTCGCCCCCCCTCCCTCCATCCCCTCCCTCCCTCCCCTCCCTCCATCCCCCTCTCGCCCCCCTCCCCACCTCCCCTTCACGCCCCCTCCCGTCCTCCCTTGCCCCCTCCCCTCCCTTCACGTCCCCTCCCTCCATCCCCTCTCGCCCCTCCCTCCATCCATCCCGTCCTCCCTCGCCCCCTCCCCTCCTCCCCTCCTCCCCTCCGTCTCCCTTCACGCCTCCCTCCCCTCTCGCTCTCCTTCCCCTCACGTCTCTCCTTCCCCTCACGCTCTCCTTCCCCTCACGCTCTCCCTCCCTCCCGCTCTCCCTCTCACTCCCTCCCCCTCTCTCCATGCCCTCCCTCCCCTCTCGCTCTCCCTCCCCTCCCGCCATCCCTCCCTCCATCCCTCTCGCTCTCCCTCCCCTCTCGCTCTCCCTCCATCCCCTCTAACTCCCTCCCTCCATCCCCTCTAGCTATCTCTCTCCGCCGCAGGCTTGATTAGCAGTCGGGAGTTGACCACATGGTGGAAACGGACTGAGACACACACACACTCACATGCAGGAAGGTGCACACACAATGAAGAGGAGGCAGAGGGCCAGTTTTAGCTGGTTCTATTAGCCCCTGGCAGAGAGCGAGAGAGAAGAGAGAGAGTACCATTTAAAATGTCACACACTGCTTGCACGACACAAACGCACAGTTGAGAATCAGATCGAAAAATCTCTTCGAGCCACCATAGACTTCTCTTAATTGTTATTGTCAGCCAGGGATGAGGAGGAAGAGAGGAGAGGAGGAGGAAGATGAGGAGAGGAGGAAGAATAGAGAAGAGGAGGATGAGGAAGATGAGGAGATGAGGGGTGAGAGAGGGGGAAAGAGAGCTAGAGGTAAGAAAGAGGACAGCTCCAGTGAGACCTGGCCTCAATCACAAGGATTAGCTATGAGCAGCCAGCTAGTGACTGTCTGCCTGCTACAGATGACCAGGAACACAAGATGTAATCCAAATGCTAAAACGGGGCCCCTGCTCTCCTCTTTCATCATGAAGGGGACCCACATACAGTAGCTGTGTGTGTGTGTGTGTGTGTGTGTGTATGTGTACGCGAGATTCACTAGGACCAGGACTAGTGGACTTTCCTTTAGAGCAGGGGTTGCCAAACTTCTTTGGCCTATGACCCCATTTTGAAATCTGAAAATGTGGTATTCTGTAATTAACAGCCAATGTTAACTTTTTAATGTGGGTCTATGACAGTCAATTGCAAATTAGTCTGACAAAATATACATTATCTCACCACCACTAATGAGATGGGTGTGGCTTGATGCCTGTCGTGTCAGAGCTTCTCAAAGTCAGGGGGTGTGGTCGACAGTGCGCACCTCATCTCTGCTGTCACACCCAACAGGGAGAGATATTTGGTTTTAATGCAGACGAGAGCACTGAATCCAGCTTCATAAAGATATGAGCTGGCGAAGGGTACCATGAATTTCAATGCTCAGGGGGAGACCACAGGGTATTCCCTTTGAGTCAGGAACCAAAACTCCTCCGTAGTGACCCATGAATGCTTTGTCTGCAGCATTCGGTCACATGACAGCTCGATCAGCTGTTCGATTTCACTCACCGGCATGTCATCTGAGCCAGGATCACAGTCGAACAGTTAGAGGTGAGCAGTCATCACTCGTGTGGGACACTTACTAATGCTGTTTTCTGTTAGAAACATACACAGCCAAGGGAAGGGGGCACGGTTCTCTTTTGAAAGACTCTCCAGTAAGAATGATTTCCTCTGAATCCACTGATTCGGTCACTCACCTGTAGAATGTTTTTGTATTTCCCCTGCATGCTTGCGTTCAGTTCGTTTAGTTTCCCAAATATGTCTGTTACATAGGCAAAGAGACAATTGTATTTTCTTTACACAAAGTCAACCAAGTCGCTCAGCTGGTAGAGCACGGCGCTTGTAACGCCAGGGTAGTGGGTTCGATCCCCGGGACCTTTGGATAAAAGGTCTGCTAAATGGCATATTATTATTATTGTTATTATTAAGTCTTTTTTTTTTTTTTTACATCCACTGTGAATGACAATAGTTCCTCTCTCAATGCTAAAAATCTTTCCAACACCCCTCGCTAACCACCAAGCCTCGGTGTGAAATAGAACATTGTCATGCTCTGATCCCATTTCTCCTCAGTTTTGTGAACATTGGATGTGGTTTAATGTGGTTTAATGTAGTTTAAAATCAAAGTTACCTGCTGCAGTATATCTCCGAGTTCTGTGCTCAGCTCTTGCCGCCAGTTGCGTCCATATGGCAGAGGGAGACACATTCATAACTAGAGTGCAGAGGCCTGCCTGCCGTCCCGCCATAGATGGAGCCCCATCTGTGCAAAAGCCCACCATTTGATCCCATGGAATCTGTTTTTCGTCAATATAGTCATGCAGCACACTGAACATCCCCTGTGCAGTTTCATGCTCGGGAATCGTGAGACGGAACAATATGTCCGAATGAATAGCATCCCCCGACATGTACTATGAAAAAATGTCAATGCATGGGCATCTCGGCCCTTACAGCTAACGTCCATTTGGAGAGCATAAACTGGGAATTACATTTTACCCCCTTTTTTTTTCTCTCCCCAATTTCGTGATTTCAATCTTGTCTCATCGCTGCAACTCCCCAAAGGGTTCGGGAGAGGCGAAGGTCGAGTAATGTGTCCTCCGAAACGTGACCCGCCAAGCCGCGCTTCTTAACACCTGCTCGCTTAATCCGGAAGCCAGATGCACCAACGTGTCGGAGGAAACACTGTTCAACTGACGACCAAAGTCAGCCTGCAGGCGCCCGGCCCACTACAAGGAGTCGCTAGAGCGCGATGAGCGTGTGTGGTCACACACACAAGTTTTGATCTTCTATCCTAGTGGGGTCCTAAAATTGATTTACAGTAAAATCCTATTTTCCCTAACCCATAACCCAAACCATTATCCTAATTGTAACCCTAACCCTAACCCCTAAGCTTAAAATAGCCTTTGTCTTCATGGGGACTTGGGAAATGTCCCCACGAGGGAGAGTTTTCCTTGTTTTACCATCCTTGTGGAGACTTTGGGGGATTTTTAGGTCCCCACCAGGATAGAAGAACCAACTCACATACACTCAGGAGATCCTGGTCCCAGTGAGTACACACACACACACACACACACACACACACACACACACACACACACACACACCAGGAGATCCTGGTCCCAGTGAGTCACACACACACACACACACATCAGGAGATCCTGGTCCCAGTGCTGCGGAGGTTGAGAGCCAGTCTGGAGGTTGCCAGGTACATATACAGGGAGGGAAAAAAGTATTTGATCCCCTGCTGATTTTGTATGTTTGCCCACTGACAAAGACATGATCAGTCTATCATTTTTGACATGCGTTTTTCTGGATTTATTAGTTGTTATTCTGTCTCTCACTGTTCAAATAAACATACCATTAAAATTATAGACTGATCATTTCTTTGTCAGTGGGCAAACGTACAAAATCAGCAGGGGATCAAATACTTTTTTCCCTCACTGTATATGATATCCTACGATGGGGGTTCAAACCGTTTCACTCTGATGATCACAGGTTAGACCCTCAATGCCTCTTTAACAGTGTTCCTTCTGTCCC
Source organism: Coregonus clupeaformis (assembly GCF_020615455.1). Lineage (NCBI taxonomy): Eukaryota > Metazoa > Chordata > Actinopteri > Salmoniformes > Salmonidae > Coregonus > Coregonus clupeaformis. The sequence continues at coordinate 28,247,386 of NC_059193.1, forward strand.
TCTCCTTGCCCCAACCTGGGCTTGAACCAGGGACCCTCTGAACACATCAACAACTGCCTCCCACGAAGCATTGTTACCTACCGCTCCACAAAAGCCGCGGAAACAACTACTTCAAGGTCTCAGAGCAAGTGACGTTACCGATTGAAACGCTACTAGCGCGCTCCACTAACTAGCTAGCCATTTCCCACAAGTTCCACCTCCCACAGGTTGCGAGATCCTGAGGTGTTTCTAATATGCATTCCAGCCCTAACACCCACCCTTATACAAACACACTGGGATTCCCTCCTCTACACCCAATCCCCTTTACACATAAATCCTCTCCTAAAACATCTGTCTCTGAAACCCTTGGACACAATTACATGGGCACACAAAACCAACACAGACACACACAGATGTACACACAAACACCTCTAATCCCGCCATGTATTTAGTGACCTGTGGAGATGGAAGTGTTGCCAATCAGGACAGTGTGTGAGGCAGAGCAGATGAAAACAAGCCTAGACAGACCACGGTGTGTGTGTAAGCTGATTTACTGTACACACAAGCCCCCCAAGAGGATAGCCTCTGTCTCCTTTCTCAACTGGTTTAGAGCGCTGTAAAATATCTAGTGTGTGTGTGTGTGAGAGTGTGTGGGTGTGTGTAAGCTGGTTGACACCATAGTGTGTGTAATCCAGTCAGATGGGCGTTAAAGCTGCAGTTAGTACCAAACTGGCAGAGCAGCACCATGGGGAAATCAGCCTTAAACACCAACGCTTCCACAGACAGATGCTTCAGCACCGAGACAAATGCACAGAGAGGCAGAGAGAGAGAGAGAGAGAGAGAGAGAGAGAGAGAGAGACACACACACACGTAGAGGCCTTCACAGACTGCATAGACCTCAGCCCTGTTTATGGTGTGTGGAGTAGGATGTAGCTAGGTGCTAGACCTGTGCCTACTTCGAGAAGGTGGTGTGCAGGTGAGCGTGTAGCTCAGGATCTCTTTTGTAGTGTCATGGCTCAGTGAGTGTGTCAGTCTGTGTTGAGGCTCACAGAGGAACCACTAAGAGCTGGCAGCAGCATGACTTTTTAACCCTGCATTTAACTCCTTGGTGCACTTACTGATTCACACACACCACACACACACACACACACACACTGAAAGACAGCGATGAATACACAGCCTCTTTGGGGCTCAGATGTGATGGCAGTAGATGGGGAGCGACAGAGTAAAAGACCCAAGCAGACAGAGAGAGTAAAGAGAGGATGGAACCCATTACCCACAAACACTAGGCTTGGGCGGTATACAGATTTTCATACCGTCATACCATTCTTCTGCCATCCTGGGATTGATGGTATTACTGGCATAGCAAACAAGTGGGTGCTAAAAATGCACTAAAAAAGCCCATTGGGCCTCTATTACCAAAATGCTAACAAAATTAGCAGAAGTAATAGCAAAATCACACAGACGCTGTCAGCTAAATGTTAACGAGCGAAAATTAACATAAACTAATTGCAAAGACAGGCAAATCCAGCTCATAAAGTCAGTAATATAGGCATAGCTAGTAGCTACCGAATGTCCATTTCGGAGAGTGTGGACATTTACAATCGAAAGTGAACGAGAGAAATTGTGCAAATGAACAAAGTTGTGATGCATGCTTTTCTGAAGGAAGAGCAGCATGTGTACGGGGAGCAGAGGGGAGAAGAAGGGAGGAGGAAAGAAAACGCTAGTAGGAAGCACAGGGGGGAAAATGGCAGCTGTACAGATAACTCAGATAAGAGGTCTTTGTCTTCTAAAACACGGCAGAAAGCAGTTATAAGATATCTGATGGCAAACATTTAGTAGTGAATTGCATACATTTGTAACTTCTTCACCTCATGTGCGCCGCAGTACAGAGACTCGCCGATAGAACGCTATGGACTCACCAGCTCCCGCTTTCTCCTTTACAACGAACATGTGACTGGCTCAACTGTTCTGGGGAACTACAGTAAGCTTCATAATGTAAAATAATGTGACAGGTGAAATGAAGAACGCGATCTGCTTTATCTCCTAATGTATTGCACAAGTCAACTGCAGGTAATCATTTAAAAAGTTGCTACAAACATTAAAATGTATTCAAAAACTTCAAATAAATAGCATTGACGTTATTGAAAAACCATCCCGTGGCTTTATCGAAATACCCCCGGTATACGGTACACCGCCCAAGCCCCTCCCCAGGAATATGGATCTACAGTCAGCCGTTGCGTATCACCTACGATCCTATCTGTTCTTAGAAATCATTCCTCATTGTCCTTCTCTCTCTCATCCCCAACTCTTTCTCTCGGTCTTTGCTCAGTCCTTTCTTTCTCATTCTCCATCCCCTCCTTCGTTTCTCAGTCTCACCTCTCCCTTTTTCTCCAAGTCTCTGTCCTCGCCTCTCTCTCATTTGTCCCCCCCCGCGCTCTTCTGTCCTCTCTCCACTGTCTCACTCTTCTGTCCTCACCTCTCTCTCCCTCTCTCATTTGTCCCCCCGTGCTCCCTCTGTCCTCTCTCCACTGCCTCGCTCTTCTCTGTCCTCTCTCCACTGCCTCGCTCTTCTCTGTCCTCTCCCCCTCCTGTCCCTCTCTGTGCCCCAGTGGACTGTGGGATAGCGGCAGTGCTTGGAGGCGCTGGTCTCTTAATTAAGAAGCAGGGCGTAACGAGGCCAGCGCTAACGAGGTCCACACACACACACACACACACACACCCACTCTCTAACTTGGACGCACAAACAGAGACACATACACACACAAACTTTCCACCGAACGCGCACACACATACACACACCCTCTTTCTCTCACACAACACACACACAATCAGTGGCAGAACACCAGGGCCTAAACCTTTGGGGGCAGGACTCAATCAGCTAGTCACTCAGAAATCAAGACAAACACACACTGGGACACACACTGGGACTCACATAATAAGCCCAGAGCTGATGGTCGAAGAGAACCATGATATTATGATACTCCAGCTACACACACACACACACACAAGAGACGCTGGAAGTACACAGTGTTGCTATTTTGAGAGAGAGAGCGTTGATTCACGGTGAAGGTGACTTTTGGCTGAGTCCAGTGATAATCAGGTACACATACAAATGCCTTCTAATCCACGTTAATTTAAAACGTTCCCTTTTTTCCTCCTCCCTCCTCGGCCCCTCGCTCCCTCCCTCTCTCGCTGGCGTGGGCCCGAACGTGATTACATTTCCGACACAGAAGCGAGGGAGATGGAGAGAGACGGATGATTGACTAGAAAAATGTAGACCGGGAGAAAATGACACTGGTCTGGATGTGAAAAATAAATACATAAACACAAGTGCACACCAGGGTTTCCATTAGACGTTAATAGCCGGCTTTTGCCGATAAAGAAAATGAAAATCCAATAAATAAAATTGCTGCTGCCAATTGTCCAGAAGAAAAAAAATCCCATTGCAAAATAATGCTTTTTAGCCTATTCATTGATGAAAATACCAGTTGATGTAGATATTTGACCGGTCTATGGGTTCATTTGCGTAATTAAACTGGCGAGTGTATTTTCGTTAGCATACAGATACAGAGCCTAGTGTAAGTGGATATTCTGTCAGTCAGCACTAGAGCTGCTGCTACAGCTCCTGTTGCTGCTGGAGTGAAACCAGATGCTATAAGGCCAATCATTGGGCAACAATTATAAATGAAATTGCATGTTAAAAACAGTTTTGATTGCCACCATTAAAAATAGCTACTATTTTTATTCTCAACTGGTAATTGAAGCGCACTTTCCCATTCGCCATTCAAGTGCATATAAAAAGGTAGGCAGGCTTCAGATCGTCACACACAACTTTGCAATGAGCTGGAGGCAGTATGCATTTTGAAAACATAATTGTTTGAAACCTGAACTTTTTTACTACATATGATGCATACCTTGCTTCAAAGTAGCCTAGCCAAAATACGACCAAATGTGGAGGCAATTATTTTCTAAGACTTCCATATGCCATTGAAACCAGTGGCCTATTTCTCTCCTGTTCTATTGGTTTTCAAATCAACTTTCTTTCATTGTCTAGTAGCCAAAAGGCAGACTCCTAGTCATATAACAACCCATACTAGTTGTTGCATCTCCCCTCTTTCTAAATTTCTAACATATATTTTCATCTGTCTCATGAAACTGCTAGCATGTGTGGTGCACTTTTGACAACTGTGTTTTCCCGCTAATTGCATAATGGAATGAACATTCACATGTAGCCTACTGCCTTGTGCAAATTGCTGTGCTTATGTGAATAAATAATAGTTTATCAACATTTTAAGCTAAACGTTCTGATCTGTTGCATCAACCTCATTGCTTTAAGGCTGCAATATGTAACTTTTTGGACGACCCAACCAAATTCACATAGAAATGTGAGTTATAGATATTTTATTCTCATTGAAAGCAAGTCCAAGAAGCAGTAGATCTGTTCTATGTGCGCTGTTTCTATGTTTCCCGTACACCAGCTTCGACCAGCTGAAAATACAATATTTTGGGTTATGGAAAATATATTTCACAGCAGTTTAGATGGTACAATGATTCTCTACACTATACTTGCTTGTTTTGTCACAAACTGAAATTCGGCGAACTATTAGAATTTTAGCAACCAGGAAATGGAGGAGTGATTTCTGCATATTGCACCTTAAAAAAAATAAAAAAAAATAAAAAATAAAATAAAGTGGGGAGAACAAGTATTTGATACACTGCCGATTTTGTAGGTTTTCCTACTTACAAAGCATGTAGAGGTCTGTACTTTTTTATCATAGGTACACTTCAACTGTGAGAGACGGAATCTAAAACAAAAATCCAGAAAATCACTTTATATGATTTTTAAGTAATTAATTTGCATTTTATTGCATGACATACAGTGGGGAAAAAATGTATTTAGTCAGCCACCAATTGTGCAAGTTCTCCCACTTAAAAAGATGAGAGGCCTGTAATTTTCATCATAGGTACATGTCAACTATGACAGACAAATTGAGATTTTTTTCCCCAGAAAATCACATTGTAGGATTTTTAATGAATTTATTTGCAAATTATGGTGGAAAATAAGTATTTGGTCACCTACAAACAAGCAAGATTTCTGGCTCTCACAGACCTGTAACTTCTTCTTTAAGAGGCTCCTCTGTCCTCTACTCGTTACCTGTATTAATGGCACCTGTTTGAACTTATCAGTATAAAAGACACCTGTCCACAACCTCAAACAGTCACACTCCAAACTCCACTATGGCCAAGACCAAAGAGCTGTCAAAGGACACCAGAAACAAAATTGTAGACCTGCACCAGGCTGGGAAGACTGAATCTGCAATAGGTAAGCAGCTTGGTTTGAAGAAATCAACTGTGGGAGCAATTATTAGGAAATGGAAGACATACAAGACCACTGATAATCTCCCTCGATCTGGGGCTCCACGCAAGAATTAAAGGAAAGAATGAATGGGGCCATGTATCGTGAGATTTTGAGTGAAAACCTCCTTCCATCAGCAAGGGCATTGAAGATGAAACGTGGCTGGGTCTTTCAGCATGACAATGATCCCAAACACACCGCCCGGGCAACGAAGGAGTGGCTTCGTAAGAAGCATTTCAAGGTCCTGGAGTGGCCTAGCCAGTCTCCAGATCTCAACCCCGAAGAAAATCTTTGGAGGGAGTTGAAAGTCTGTGTTGCCCAGCGACAGCCCCAAAACATCACTGCTCTAGAGGAGATCTGCATGGAGGAATGGGCCAAAATACCAGCAACAGTGTGTGGAAACCTTGTGAAGACTTACAGAAAACGTTTGACCTGTGTCATTGCCAACAAAGGGTATATAACAAAGTATTGAGAAACTTTTGTTATTGACCAAATACTTATTTTCCACCATAATTTGCAAATAAATTCATTAAAAATCCTACAATGTGATTTTCTGGATTTTTTTTCTTCTCATTTTGTCTGTCATAGTTGACGTGTACCTATGATGAAAATTACAGGCCTCTCTCATCTTTTTAAGTGGGAGAACATGCACAATTGGTGGCTGACTAAATACTTTTTTCCCCCACTGTAAGTATTTGATACATCAGAAAAGCAGAACTTAATATTTGGTACAGAAACCTTTGTTTGCAATTACAGAGATCATATGTTTCCTGTAGGTCTTGACCAGGTTTGCACACACTGCAGCAGGGATTTTGGCCCACTCCTCCATACAGACCTTCTCCAGATCCTTCAGGTTTCGGGGCTGTCGCTGGGCAATACGGACTTTCAGCTCCCTCCAAAGATGTTCTATTGGGTTCAGGTCTGGAGACTGGCTAGGCCACTCCAGGACCTTGAGATGCTTCTTACGGAGCCACTCCTTAGTTGCCCTGGCTGTGTGTTTCGGGTCGTTGTCATGCTGGAAGACCCAGCCACGACCCATCTTCAATGCTCTTACTGAGGGAAGGAGGTTGTTGGCCAAGATCTTGCGATACATGGCCCCATCCATCCTCCCCTCAATACGGTGCAGTCGTCCTGTCCCCTTTGCAGAAAAGCATCCCCAAAGAATGATGTTTCCACCTCCATGCTTCACGGTTGGGATGGTGTTCTTGGGGTTGTACTCATCCTTCTTCTTCCTCCAAACACGGCGAGTGGAGTTTAGACCAAAAAGCTATATTTCTGTCTCATCAGACCACATGACCTTCTCCCATTCCTCCTCTGGATCATCCAGATGGTCATTGGCAAACTTCAGACGGGCCTGGACATGCGCTGGCTTGAGCAGGGGGACCTTGCGTGCGCTGCAGGATTTTAATCCATGACGGCGTAGTGTGTTGCTAATGGTTTTCTTTGAGACTGTGGTCCCAGCTCTCTTCAGGTCATTGACCAGGTCCTGCCGTGTAGTTCTGGGCTGATCCCTCACCTTCCTCATCATCATTGATGCCCCACGAGGTGAGATCTTGCATGGAGCCCCAGACCGAGGGTGATTGACCGTCATCTTGAACTTCTTCCATTTTCTAATAATTGCGCCAACAGTTGTTGCCTTCTCACCAAGCTGCTTGCCTATTGTCCTGTAGCCCATCCCAGCCTTGTGCAGGTCTACAATTCTATCCCTGATGTCATTACACAGCTCTCTGGTCTTGGCCATTGTGGAGAGGTTGGAGTCTGTTTGATTGAGTGTGTGGACAGGTGTCTTTTATACAGGTAACGAGTTCAAACAGGTGCAGTTAATACAGGTAATGAGTGGAGAACAGGAGGGCTTCTTAAAGAAAAACTAACAGGTCTGTGAGATCCGGAATTCTTACTGGTTGGTAGGTGATCAAATACTTATGTCATGCAATAAAATGCAAATTATTTACTTAAAAATCATACAATGTGATTTTCTGGATTTTTGTTTTAGATTCCGTCTCTCACAGTTGAAGTGTACCTATGATAAAAATTACAGACCTCTACATACTTTGTAAGTAGGAAAACCTGCAAAATCGGCAGTGTATCAAATACTTGTTCTCCCCACTGTGTGTGTGTATACAGATATATATATATACAGCCTAAACCTACTGGTTGTATGAATTTTGGATCCATCGTCCAACAACTGTCCCAGAGTCTGTTTGGAATAGGCTATTTCTTTCACACATAATAAGTAGAATAAGTAAACTTTTCTACTATGGGGGATAGTAGATTGACTTAGACTAGTGATGTTGCTGTTCATTACTCGTCTTGTTGCCTGAGGAAAAGTAAAATATGGACAGTTATTCTAACATCTTCAAATGCACACCGGAATTCGCTAAGAAGGATGCACGTTGTTGCATCCTTGAGTTGCATGTTCTGTTAAAATGAATTATCATAATCTAAATGTGATATCTGTCCGGTAAATTAAAATGCTGCCGGTCAAATGTCCGGCGCCACATTTTCCTAATGGAAACCCTGGTGCGCACACACGTCACCCTGCCCTTTCCTCTGACACACACACACACAGAGCTCTAGCCATCTCATTTCCTCAGACAAGTGACATTTCTCTCTTCCTTGTTCTGTCGCAGCGTTGATAAAATTAGAATTCCTTCATCTGCCTCTCCCTCCCTCTGTGACTGGGCAAGGGGTGAGGACCAGAGGGAAGGGGGGAGGGATGGAGGAGGGAGGGATGGATGGGGTGAGGACCAGAGGGAAGGGGGGAGGGATGGAGGAGGAGGGAGGGATGTGGGTGAGGACCAGAGGGAAGGGGGAGGGGAGGGATGGATGGGGTGAGGACCAGAGGGAAGGGGGGGAGGGATGGAGGGATGGGGTGAGGACCAGAGGGAAGGGGGAGGGATGGAGGAGGGAGGGAGGGATGGATGGGGTGAGGACCAGAGGGAAGGGGGGAGGGATGGATGGATGGATGGGGTGAAAACCAGAGGGAAGGGGGAGGGGTGAAGACCAGAGGGAAGGGGGGAGGGATGGAGGAGGGAGAGGATGGATGGATGGGGTGAGGACCAGAGGGAAGGGTGAGGAGAGAAGGAGGGATGGGGTGAGGACCAGAGGGAAGGGGGGAGGGATGGAGGAGGGAGGGAGGGATGGGGTGAAGACCAGAGGGAAGGGGGGAGGGATGGAGGAGGAGGGAGGGATGGATGGATGGGGTGAGGACCAGAGGGAAGGGGGGAGGAGAGAGGGAGGGATGGGGGGAGGACCAGAGGGAAGGGGGAGGGATGGAGGAGGGAGGGAGGGATGGGGTGAGGACCAGAGGGAAGGGGGGAGGGTGGAGGAGGGAGGGATGGATGGGGTGAAGACCAGAGGGAAGGGGGAGGGATGGAGGAGGGAGGGAGGGATGGGGTGAGGACCAGAGGGAAGGGGGGAGGGATGGATGGGGTGAAGACCAGAGGGAAGGGGGGAGGGATGGAGGAGGGAGGGATGGGGTGAGGACCAGAGGGAAGGGATGGAGGAGGGAGGGATGGATGGGGGTGAGGACCAGAGGGAAGGGGGGAGGGAGGGAGGGATGGGGTGAGGACCAGAGTGAAGGGGGGAGGGGGGGGGGGACCAGAGGGAAGGGGGGAGGGAGGGAGAGAGTGAGGGAAATGAAGAAAGAGGGAGAGTGAGGTAAAAAGAGAGAAATGTGGAGGGAGGGAGAGATAATAGAAGAGGAGAGAAACAGACGACCAGAATCCATACTTAAGGAAATAGTAAATAAGGAAAAAAACTCCACGGATTCCAATTGCCATGACAACACACTCCTCTCCTCTCCTTTGTTCCAACTCCTCCTCTCCAGACTATACTAAGTTGAACTGGAGATAACATGGAGACAGCAAGACACACCGTGGTTGTCTGTTCAATCAGCGGACAACTGACATTGATCCCTCTGAATAAATTGATGAATAAATTAAAATATATTTATGCCAGTGAGTGAGTAAGTGTGTGTGTGTGTGAGAATGTGTGTGTGTATGAGAATGTATGTTTGTGTGTGTGTGTAGGGGGGTTAGTGCAGATGGCCCACAGAGTATAATTAAAAGAGAGAGACAGAGTCCTTGGGAGAAAAAAAAAACTGCAGAACAAAACTTTACAAAGAGCAGGTTTGTAGTACTGACCTTTAAAAGACTGACAGAGAGAGAGAGAGATCGAGAGAGAGTGCGGGGGAGAGAGGGAGAGCGGGGGAGAGAGAGAGAGAGCGAGAGCGGGAGAGAGGGAGAAGGAGCGGGGGAGGGAGAGAGGGAGAAGGAGCGGGGGAGAGAGAGGGGGAGAGAGAGAGAGAGAGAGAGCGGGGAGAGAGAGAGAAGGAGCGGGGGGAGAGAGAGAGAGAGGGAGCGGGGGAGAGAGAGAGGGGAGCTGGGGAGAGAGAGAGGGGGAGCTGGGGAGAGAGAGAGAGGGAGCTGGGGAGAGAGAGAGAAAGCGGGAGCGCGGGAGAGAGAGAGAGAGGGACCGGGGGAGAGAGAGAGAGAGAGGTACCATGAGATCAGTAGAGACAAAATTGAGTGAAAGAAAAAAAAGGCCAGACTAAGCTAGAGACTGACAATGATATGGAGGCACTGTAGTAAAGATAGTTAAAGGAGGAGAGGGGGGGGTGGAGCGAGGGAGAGAGGGTTAGGGGAGGAGAGAATGAGAGAGGGAGATGGATCCTAATCAGAAATCTGCAGGGACACAATAACAAAACTGCCTGACAGCAAATGTCAACGGAGAGAGAGAGAAGAAAGAGAGAGAGAAAGAAATGTAGGCTAGAAAGAGAAAGTGAGTCAGAGAGGGAGGGAGAGATGGGAAAAGCGGGGAGGAAAAATGCAATTCTCTGATCGTAAAATTTTTCCCCATAGGAGTGAAAGAGAAAGTCAGGGTCAGAAGTGTGTAAATATGTATGTCTCTCTGTAGCCATAAAGCCTCGAGTCAACCTTGACTTCACTCCAACAAAGCTTTGTCTTAATTCCAAATCAAATGTTCTTTATCACACACACACACACACACACACACACACACACACACACACACACACACACACACACACATCATTCTGCCTGCGTAGTGAGATTATAGGACTAAGTTGTTCTCTCTTTCATTTGACTTCTCTTTATGGACTCATCCCTGAGGATATCTGCCGACTCTCTCCCTCCGTCCTCTCTATTCCTGGCACAATGTACGCTGAATGAGAAACAATAGACTGAAAGGGAGGGAGGGAGGGGTATACTGTAGGAGAGGGACAGAGAGGGAGACAAAGCAGTGAGGGGGCGAGAGAGATGGAGCGATTGCAAAAGAGAGGAAGAGAAGAGAGTTGAACCGCCCTCGAGTCAGGAGCCAACCCCGAGGTCGAAGTTGCCCTTAGGCACAGATCTAGGATCAGTTGATCCTCTCCATATCCCATTATATGCAAATCTGACTTTGGAATAGTGTTTAGGGGCAACTAGTACATGGAGCACTCTGTAAGTCAAAGATCAGTGAAGGTCACCAGAGGAGTATACAACAATACAAGCTAGATTTACTCAGGGTTTTCTAAAGCTAACCAGCTTCAGTTAGCTTCACATTCCAGCTCAGGCTTCATCCATGACGGTGGACATTGCTCGTCTTTCTGCCGCTAACTGTAGCAGGCTTGTAACTGCATGTGCATGTCGCACAAGGCTAGTCGCACGCCGAACTCTTCATTGAGACAATGCTGAATCATCAATCCATGGGCGAGTCAGTTCCACATTTTCATTTGTGCCAAAATCTAAATGAAAGGAAAGTTACCTTGCAAATTCAACAGGCTCTGGTGTGAAAGAGGCTTTTAGAAGTGACGTCTTTATCTTATAAGTTATCATTAATGCAGTCTTTGGTGTGCACGAGCACCTTTTTACCTGAGTTATAGCTACAAAAGTTACTGTGTGTGAAGTTTCAAATGCATTGTCATTACTAAATGTGTAAAATGAGATATTCTAACATGACAATGTTTTAACACACGAAAGAACATCTGATTCATAAAATATTTAATCAGTCGTCTTCCTCAAATGAAGGGGATGATGGCAATGTTTGCGAGAGGGAGGGAATCTGACTGAATTAGTCCTCAACTCGCGGCACAGACACCACATTCAGGATAAATGGAGTTAGCCCTGAGTTAGCCTGCCCTGGAGAAGGATTCGTTGCCATAGAAATGTACATGGCTAAAAGGCGAGTCATTTTTGTGATACTGGTTATCCCGAGTTCTCGGTAACTTGTCAAGCCTGCTTCATAGTACAGGCCTCAGGTCTTCTCAGCCTTAATCAGTGTACCTCCATCTTTCTTTTTCCATTACACCATCATCACGTTGCTCTCCTTCCTGGCTGAGGACACCCTGTACCCCCTCCCTCTCTCCACAGTGAGTAATGGTGGGAGCGGGGGATGGTGGCAGAGGGCTAGAAAAGCGTAATTTGCTCAATTTTCCTTGGGAAAACCAAATTTACTTTCTCTCCTCCGTTACAATCTGTTAACATTCAGACGGCCAGCGCAGGCAGACACCGCACTAAGCACCCACGCCTGCAACTAACGACCCTCTCACACACGCTATCCACACGTACTTCAATTCAGCCCATAATGGACTAGTAAAGGGGAGGACAGAGAGAGAGAGAGGACAGAAAGAGAGAATAGGAGAGAAATGAAGAAAAAAGGTACATTGGTACAAATTCTCTCAATAAAGTGGGTAGGCATGTCTGCCTGAATTACACTAGGGACTTTGTCATTTTTTGTCCTTTCTAAAAACCTCTCTCTCATTCCCTCCATTTATCTCTCTCCTCATTCATTCTCTCCTTCTCATTCATTCCCTCCCTCCATTTCCTTCGGTCCTCTCTCAGAGCTAATATCTCCCTCCTTTGTTGGAGTAGAAGAATGTTCTGTGCTGTAAGGCTGGCTACTAGTGTAGTGGTGGATGACAGACAGACAGACACAATGAGAATAGAACAGTAGAGAGGAGAGCTATAGGGGGGATGTTAGTCGTTAGCTCAGCCTCACTCCGATCCCACTCACTAATTACATTCGTTTCCATGCACACCGCAATTAAACCCAACACACATGCTGATGCTGCTGCTGAGGCTACCTCCGCCGTGTTCAGAATAACCAACACAGCACACACACACACACACACACACACACACACACACACACACACACACACACACACACACACACAGTGAGGGAGGGTTCAGACTCGCTCTAAAACATCAGAGGAAGAGAGCTGGATATTTAAATCTAGATTGTTCCTCTCGGTAGCTCCATAAGTTCACTAAACTAAGGGGTTGTTCGTGTTCATTCACATCAGCTCTTCAACTCTTCATGACTGCATGGAACTAATTTCGCTGTCAGATGATAGTTTAGTATTTGTGATCCAAGATGTATTAACTATATAGTGCTTTTAGAACCATAGTTTATTATGAACTATGTAGTTTTAGAACCAGTTTTTCCCCCTCCAGTTTAATGACATTTACAATAGCTGCACTACTGCTGCTGTACTACTACTACTACTACTACTACTACTACTACTACTACTATAGTACTACAGCTATACTACTACTACTACTACTACTACTACAGCTATACTACTACTACAACTGCTGTACTTCTACAACTACTGCTGTACTTCTACAACTACTGCTGTACTTCTACAACTACTGCTGTACTTCTACAACTACTGCTGTACTTCTACAACTACTGCTGTACTTCTACAACTACTGCTGTACTTCTATTATTGCTACTACTGTTGTACTACTGCTATACCTCTACTACTGTACCTCTACTACTACTGTACTACAACTACACAACTACTAATGTACCTCTACTACTACTGCTGTACCTCTACTACTACTGCTGTACCTCTACTACTACTGCTGTACCTCTACTACTACTGCTGTACCTCTACTACTGCTGCTGTACCTCTACTACTACTGCTGTACCTCTACTACTACTGCTGTACCTCTACTACTACTGCTGTACCTCTACTACTACTGCGGTACCTCTACTACTACTGCTGTACCTCTACTACTACTGCTGTACCTCTACTACTACTGCGGTACCTCTACTACTACTGCTGTACCTCTACTACTACTGCGGTACCTCTACTACTACTGCTGTACCTCTACTACTACTGCTGTACCTCTACTACTACTGCTGTACCTCTACTACTACTGCTGTACCTCTACTACTACTGCTGTACCTCTACTACTACTGCTGTACCTCTACTACTACTGCTGTACCTCTACTACTACTGCTGTACCTCTACTACTACTGCTGTACCTCTACTACTACTGCTGTACCTCTACTACTACTGCTGTACCTCTACTACTACTGCTGTACCTCTACTACTACTGCTGTACCTCTACTACTACTGCTGTACCTCTACTACTACTGCTGTACCTCTACTACTACTGCGGTACCTCTACTACTACTGCTGTACCTCTACTACTACTGCGGTACCTCTACTACTACTGCTGTACCTCTACTACTACTCGCGGTACCTCTACTACTACTGCGGTACCTTTACTACTACTGCTGTACCTCTACTACTACTGCTGTACCTCTACTACTACTGCTGTACCTCTACTACTACTGCTGTACCTCTACTACTGCTGCTGTACCTCTACTACTGCTGCTGTACCTCTACTACTACTGCTGTACCTCTACTACTACTGCTGTACCTCTACTACTACTGCTGTACCTCTACTACTACTGCTGTACCTCTACTACTACTGCTGTACCTCTACTACTACTGCTGTACCTCTACTACTACTGCGGTACCTCTACTACTACTGCTGTACCTCTACTACTACTGCGGTACCTCTACTACTACTGCTGTACCTCTACTACTACTGCGGTACCTCTACTACTACTGCGGTACCTTTACTACTACTGCTGTACCTCTACTACTACTGCTGTACCTCTACTACTACTGCTGTACCTCTACTACTACTGCTGTACCTCTACTACTACTGCTGTACCTCTACTACTACTGCTGTACCTCTACTACTACTGCGGTACCTCTACTACTACTGCTGTACCTCTACTACTACTGCTGTACCTCTACTACTACTGCTGTACCTCTACTACTACTGCTGTACCTCTACTACTACTGCTGTACCTCTACTACTACTGCTGTACCTCTACTACTACTGCTGTACCTCTACTACTACTGCTGTACCTCTACTACTACTGCTGTACCTCTACTACTACTGCTGTACCTCTACTACTACTGCTGTACCTCTACTACTACTGCTGTACCTCTACTACTACTGCTGTACCTCTACTACTACTGCTGTACCTCTACTACTACAGCTGTACCTCTACTACTACTGCGGTACCTCTACTACTACTGCGGTACCTCTACTACTACTGCTGTACCTCTACTACTACTGCTGTACCTCTACTACTACTGCTGTACCTCTACTACTACTGCTGTACCTCTACTACTACTGCGGTACCTCTACTACTGCTGTACCTCTACTACTGCTGTACTACTACTACTACTACTACTACTACTACTACTACTACTACTTCTACTACTACAGTAATTCTACTACTAGTACAATACTTCAACTGTACTACTACTAATGCTATACTACTGTACTACTACTTACTCACTCTTTATAATTCAGTGTGAGACATTCAATTAGACTTTTCTCACTACTTTTAAAGTGAGTTGAGCAGACGTGACTCCATATCTCTGATGGCTTCCTTCCATCTCACACATCAACTCAATCTCTGTTTAACGCTCAGTATCTCTCCAAACGTTCATCTCTCCCTCTCCCTCTCTCTTTTTCTCTCTCCTCAGGATCAGCTTCCCTCCTGAGATAAAAGGGTTTAACTTCACACAAATTGACACTGTGTGAAAGAGAGAGAGGGGAAGAGTAGAGGGAGAGATGGAATGAGAGAAAGATGGAGATAGATATTTAGACAGCAGAACACGCTCACATCCAGGTCATGCTACTCCGCCTTTCAGAACTTGACCTGCTCTCATGAACCCTCCCTCTCTTCCATTAACACACTTCCTCTATTATTCATGCTATTTAACGCTCACCCAAACTACACAGGTGTGTGTGTGTGTGTATCTTAGTGTGTGTGAGCGATGCGCGGAGGAGACAGAGGCAAAGACACTAGCTCCAGTATAAAATACCCAGGGCCTTAAACACACATACAGCACATTACCATTAAACACTACCATATCCTAACTGTTTAAACATTTACAATATGAATGTTTAAACCTTAATGCTGATGGTAGATGACAGAGCCAATACACTGGTGGTCAGAAGGCTGTCTAATATATAGTGTGATGTCACGAGAGGCTGTGTCCTGGAGGGACGTTACATCCCCCTGAGATGGCTGCAAACCCAGACAGCTATGGCTCCATCTGCTGGTATGGTCGGGAACTCCAACCCTCTATGGCCAATCTTCCCACGCAGCTGAAACCAATCAGGAGCTGATGAGCTGAAGGTTTGTTGAAGGGAAGAGACACAGTCTCCAACCTGGGCTCTCTGGAGGACAAGAGTGCTGCACGTCCACTTCCATGAGGAATATAAGGATTTGGAGATACTTACCTTTGGGGAAATACTCACCTTTGGATATATGCACCTGTGGAAATACGTGTGGGACATTTGGAAGGACGTTTTGCTGGGTTGGCCACTAGCTGCAACGTGGAATACAGTAAGGCTGGGGAAAAGTTATTTGAGCGAGGGAGAGTTATGATTTTGGATGTGGAAGAGACATCCCTGAACTGTTAACCCTTAAGAGCCACCAGAGAACAGAATTGTGTTATAATTTCGTTAGTTTCCCAAGACCTTTAATAAAATCCTTGTTTTGGTTGAACCTGGTCTCCTTGCACTACTTGAGCAATCCCGCTGAAAGCTGTGTAGCCTCTCGTGACATCACAGATGGTGGAGAATACGGGCACGCTCAAGCGTTAATAGTGCATGTCAGAGGAGGATACCGAAGGTTTGATCACCCAGTTTTCAAGTTGGCCGTAGGCTCCCCGCCCGACTGAAATGGAGGACATATTGAAAGCCCTTGTTGCTGGCCAGCAAGCCCAGATGCAAGCAAACGTGGCTCTCTTGGAGGAGCAAAAGAAAGCCAACCTTCTGAAGGCAGAGGAATTGCAGTTGCAGAGACAGAGGGTTGTCCAAAATACCCGCCCAGTAAAGGCAAGTGACTTTATATCTAAGATGGGAGCTACCGATGACATTGAGGCATACCTGCATGCATTTGAGGCCACGGCCACTAGGGAAGCCTGGCCCAAGCAACAGTGGGTTGGTCTGTTAGCCCCCTTTCTAACCGGGGAAGCGCTGAATGCTGTCCGGGACCTGGGCCCTGACCAGGTTACTGACTATGATGCCCTGAAGTCTGAGATCCTTAGCAGATATGGACTCACAAAGTTTGGTATGGCCCAGCGCTTTCACAGTTGGACCTTCCAACCAGACCAACCTCCTCGGGCGCAGATGCATGAACTTGTCCGAATCGCAAGGAAATGGCTGGATCCGCGAGAGGAATACAGCAGCGGCGGTGGTGGAGGCCGTTGTGGTGGATCGTTACCTACGCGCCCCTGCCTTATGAGGCAAAACGGTTCATCAGTCAACAGGCCTTGACCACGGCTGATCTGACCGTGGAAGCTGTGGAAAAGTACCAGGCCACAGCGGAGATGCTGAATGCTTCCCGAAAAGACCCCAGGAGGGCGGCCCCACCACAAATGGGAAGAACCCGTCCAAAGGACCCCAAGGTCTCGAACCCAGCCACGTCAGGACTTATCCCGGCTCCAGGGGGAGCCAGAAACCAGGCGGGTCCAAGAAGAGTACACCAGGAGGGGGAAACTCGACAGTGTTACCGGTGTGGGGAGATGGGACATATCTCCTGGCAGTGTGGGAAACCAGCCGATGAACCTATGCCCACTGCGGAGTCCTCCAGCTCAGCACCCACACACCGTTTTGCCTCGCTCTTGGGAGTCGTAGATGGCGGCCCAGATCGACCCCCCACCTGCCCGGTAACTGTGAATCACCATGATGTGGAGGCCTTACTGGATTCTGGTAGCCGGGCCACCCTGGTGCGTAAGGATTTGGTGGGCCCAACGTGTCTGACCCCGGGGAAAGTCCTCCCAGTTTCCTGTGTCCATGGGGACACCAGAGAATACCCCCGTTACTGAACTTACAATGACCAGCACACGGGGAACCATACACACGACGGCGGGGGGTGGTTGATTCCCTCCCCGTCCCTGTCCTAATTGGACGAGACTGCCCAGCCTTTTACCCACTCTGGAGAGAGTCTCAGGAGAGGATAACCCGAGTACCTCGGAAACGGAGAGGCAAGACTCATCCTGGGAAGGCTCCGGTGCAATCCTCCGAGTTACTCACTCCCGCCCGGGCTCTGATAGGGATGGCAGGTGCCCAGACCGACACCGAGACTGGTCCGGATACGGGAGAAGAGAACGCAGCCCAGGAAAGTGCTCCGTTCTCCAGTGACGAAGACGTCCCAGGCACCCAAGAGCTTCCCCCTCTCACAGGCCAGTATGGTACGGCTCAATTACAAGATCCTACTCTTGCAAATGCCTTAAGAAATGTGCAGGTATTAGAAGGTGTAGTGTTAGGTGATAAGACAACCCCTACTTACCCCCATTTCGCAGTAAACCGGGGGTTAGTATATCAGATAGTCAAGAAAAATGAGGAAGTGCATGAACAGCTCCTCGTGCCACAGCCCTATCGGGCCACAGTACTCAACCTAGCCCACACACACCCGCTGGGGCCCACTTGGGGGTAGAGAAGACTAAGGAAAGAATCATGCAACGTTTCTTTTGGCCAGGAGTACACAAAGAGATAGAGAACTACTGCCGTAGTTGCCCTGAGTGTCAGCAGGTTGCGCCAAAGCCCACATATAGAAACCCGCTCATTCCCTTGCCCATTATCGAAACTCCTTTTGAGAGGATTGGATTAGACATAGTCGGGCCCTTACCGAAAAGTGCCAGGGGACATCAATACATTCTGGTCATTCTGGACTATGCGTCCCGGTACCCGGAGGCCATTCCGCTGAGGAAGGCTACATCCAGACAAATCGCCAAGGAGCTGTTCCGTCTCTCAACTAGTCTGGGAATCCCAAAAGAGATATTGACGGACCAAGGGACTCCATTCATGTCCAGGGTGATGAAAGAACTCTGTGCTTTACTGAAAATCAAACAGCTGAGAACCTCGGTCTACCACCCCCAGACAGATGGCCTAGTCGAACGTTTTAACAAAACACTAAAATCCATGCTGCGGAAAGCGGTAGGGGAAGATGGGCGCAACTGGGATCAGCTGTTACCATACATATTATTTGCGGTGAGAGAGGTACCTCAGTCTTCTACTGGTTTTTCACCCTTTGAGCTCTTGCTTTCCTACAGCCCCAGAGGACTGCTCGACATCGCCAAGGAGGCCTGGGAGGAGCAGCCATGCCAACAGCGGACACTGATCGACCATGTAGGGGCTATGAGGGAGAGAATGAAGGCCATCTATCCCATGATGCGGGAACACCTGGAGGCCAGTCAGCGGCAACAGCAAGCCTCCTACAACAGATCTGCTCAACCCAGGGAGTTTAAGCCGGGGGACAGAGTGCTGGTCCTGGTGCCAACCGTTGAGTGCAAATTCCTGGCAACCTGGCAAGGACCATATGAGGTCATTGAACGCATGGGAGAAGTAAACTACAAGGTGAGGCAACCAGATAAAAGGAAAACTGAGCAGATTTATCATGTTAACCTTTTAAAGAAGTGGCACGCCAGAGAGGCGCTGTTCAGCTCTCTACCCCCACAGAGACCCAGGAACCGGCGCGGGAAGAGGTTCAGCTGGGTCCAAATCTGTCCCCACATCAACGACAGATGGCCCTGGAACTCGTGGAGCAGAACCAGGATGTCTTCTCCTCCCTTCCCGGTCACACAGAGGTGGTCCAACATGAGATCCGCACCATGCCTGGCCGAACGGTAAACCAGCGCCCGTACCGCGTGCCAGAGGCTCGTAAAGTGGTTATACAGAAGGAGGTAAGGAAGATGCGGGAGTTGGGAGTAATCGAAGAGTCCCACAGTGCCTGGGCAAGTCCCATCGTACTAGTTCCCAAGCCAGACGGTTCAGTACGATTTTGTAATGACTATCGGAAGTTGAATGAAGTGTCTGAATTTGATGCATACCCAATGCCTCGTGTCGATGATTTAATAGACTCCTTGGGGCATGCTCGTTTCCTAACCACTCTTGATCTCACAAAAGGCTACTGGCAGGTGCCCTTGACCCCGGCGTCTAAGGAGAAGACAGCCTTTGCCACCCCGGAGGGGCTCTACCAGTATACCCGACTTCCGTTTGGTCTCCACGGGGCACCTGCCACGTTCCAACGCCTGATGGATCGAGTCCTTGCGCCCCCACAAGAGGTACGCAGCGGCTTATTTGGATGATGTTGTTATACAAAGTCAGGATTGGGCCAGCCACCTACCCCGGGTACAAGCGGTGCTGGATTCGCTCAGGGAAGCAGGGCTCACGGCAAACCCGAAGAAGTGCAAGCTGGCCTTCAGTGAGACAAACTACCTGGGGTACACCATTGGGCGGGGTTGGTCAAACCACAGGAAGCCAAACTGCGGGCCATACAGGACTGGCCGCAGCCCATCACCAAGAAGCAAGTAAGGTCATTTTGGGCCTCGCTGGCTACTATAGACGCTTTATTGCAGATTTTGCTACCATAGCTGCACCGTTGACGGAGCTGACGACCAAACGCCACTCACGAATGGTGAAGTGGAACCCTGCGGCGGAGGCGGCTTTCCTCAACCTGGAGCGAGCACTCTGCTCCAGTCCGATCCTGGTGGCACCAGACTTCAAGAAGGAATTCATTGTCCAAGCGGATGCTTCGAGGTGGGTCTGGGTGCTGTCCTCACCCAGGCACATGACGGTGAAGAACATCCCATTCTCTACCTAAGCAGAAAGTTACTTCCAAGAGAGAAGAACTATTCAACGGTGGAGAAAGAATGTCTGGCTGTAGTCTGGGCCCTGGAGTCCCTTCGGTTCTATCTCCTGGGCCGACGTTTCATGGTGGTATCTGATCACGCCCCTCTGCAGTGGATGGCCAAGAACAAGGAATCAAACAGTAGAGTAACCAGATGGTTTTTGAGCTTGCAACCGTTTAACTTTTCTGTTGTCCACAGGGCTGGCAAGCACCACGGCAATGCGGACGCCCTCTCCGGCGTGATGCCTTCTTCGCTGCCTTTACCCAGCGAGGACGTCGGTCCCGAGGAGGGGATGTGTGATGTCACGAGAGGCTGTGTCCTGGAGGGACGTTACATCCCCCTGAGATGGCTGCAAACCCAGACAGCTATGGCTCCATCTGCTGGTATGGTCGGGAACTCCAACCCTCTATGGCCAATCTTCCCACGCAGCTGAAACCAATCAGGAGCTGATGAGCTGAAGGTTTGTTGAAGGGAAGAGACACAGTCTCCAACCTGGGCTCTCTGGAGGACAAGAGTGCTGCACGTCCACTTCCATGAGGAATATAAGGATTTGGAGATACTTACCTTTGGGGAAATACTCACCTTTGGATATATGCACCTGTGGAAATACGTGTGGGACATTTGGAAGGACGTTTTTGCTGGGTTGGCCACTAGCTGCAACGTGGAATACAGTAAGGCTGGGGAAAAGTTATTTGAGCGAGGGAGAGTTATGATTTTGGATGTGGAAGAGACATCCCTGAACTGTTAACCCTTAAGAGCCACCAGAGAACAGAATTGTGTTATAATTTCGTTAGTTTCCCAAGACCTTTAATAAAATCCTTGTTTTGGTTGAACCTGGTCTCCTTGCACTACTTGAGCAATCCCGCTGAAAGCTGTGTAGCCTCTCGTGACATCACAATAGCCAACAGAGACAGAACACCAACAACACTGAGGGAGGTGGGGAGGGAGGGAGGCGGGGAGGGAGGGAGGGAGGCAGGGAGGCGGGGAGGGAGGCGGGAGGGAAACAAACAAAATGCCAGTGTGTAATGGAGCTGGGTTAGGTGAGGATACAATGGTGAGTTAGACCTCTCCTTGGCTTGTTTGGCTCAACAACAGTAACCCTGTATTCTTATGGGAATGAGGGATATGGAGGTAGACATGCTGTGTGTGTGTGTGTGTGTGTGTACATGCCAGTCTCGATGAGGAGTGTTTGAGTGCTGCTGAAGCCTGACAGTAATGATATTATCTGTATTAATGTCTGATGAAAGATTCAGCGTGTGGCTGCTGGGGCTCTTAGTGCATTTACAACATGGAGAAGAGCGCCTGTCTGGATCCGTGCATCCGTCATTCTCCTCCACTCTGTTTCCTCAATTTATTTCCCTGCCTTGATGCTTCTCGCCTCATTCTTCCCTCTCTCCCTCTTTTCATATCTCTTCACAATGTAAAGATATCCCTCTTGTATCCTTTCTCTTTGAAACACTCACACAGAACAAATACACACACACACACACACACACAGAAAGTACAAAAAAAAAAAAACACACACTATGACAGTAAAACAAACTATTCAGACAGTAAAACACACTATAAGACAGTAAAAAAAAATATTCAGACACTAAAAACACTATTCAGACACTAAAAACACACTACTCTTACAGTAAAAAAAAACACTATTCAGACAGTAAACACACACTATTCAGACAGTAAAACACACACTATTCAGACAGTAAAACACACACTATTCAGACAGTAAAACACACACTATTCAGACTGTAAACACACTTTTCAGACTGTAAACACACTTTTCAGACAGTAAACACACTTTTCAGACAGTAAAACACACTATTCAGACAGTAAAACACACACACACACACTATTCAGACACAGTAAGAGAGACACATTCAGACACACAGAAACACAGAGAGGAATGAGAGATGGGACTGATGAAAGCTCTCAGAACACAATGCAAGAGGAGCGGGTGCAACACTACAGCAGAGACCCAGAGTGAGTGAAGAGGACTGAAAGGAGAAACTGGACTCCTGCATTATGACAGTCAACAATACAGACAAAATGTCTGCGTGCGCCGGTCTCTCGCTCTCCTGAACATGGACACGTCTTTACAGAGGCAAGCACAAAGAAGCCTAAGAGGATGAAAGACACAATGAAAGCCTACACAGGCCTTTAGATGACTGGATGATGGAGGGATAGAAGAGAGGAATGCCTAATAGGGAGAGAAGAGGGTTGGAGAGAACGGGTTGGAGACAGAGGGAAGGAAAGAGATGGAGAGAAGAGGGTTGGAGAGAATGTGTTGGAGTCAGAGAAGGAAAGAGATGGAGAGAATGTGTTGGAGACAGTTGGAAGGAAAGAGACGGAGACAGAGGGAAGGAAAGAGAGAGACAGAGGGAATGAAAGAGACGGAGAGAAAAGGGAAGGAAAGAGACGGAGAGAAGAGGGTTGGAGACAGAGGGAAGGAAAGAGACGGAGACAGAGGGAAGGAAAGAGACGGAGAGAAGAGGGTTGGAGACAGAGGGAAGGAAAGAGACGGAGACAGAGGGAAGGAAAGAGACGGAGAGAAGAGGGTTGAGACAGAGGGAAGGAAAGAGACGGAGAGAAGAGGGTTGGAGACAGAGGGAAGGAAAGAGACGGAGACAGAGGGAAGGAAAGAGACGGAGAGAAGAGGGTTGGAGACAGATGGAAGGAAAGAGATGAGAGAGAATGTGTTGGAGACAGAGAAGGAAAGAGATGGAGAGAATGTGTTGGAGACAGATGGAAGGAAATAGATGGAGAGAATGTTGGAGACAGAGGGAAAAGTTAAAAAAGGAGAGAAAGTGAAAGGCTCAGGCAGTCTTTGCTTGGTTCTGCCTAATCCTCCTCCTAAAATGCATTATAGTGAGGCAGAGGGGGGTGTGTGCGCGCGAACGGATCCCAACGATAAGATTACACTCTAAATTCGTAATGAATCCTTCTAAACGGGAATGTCACTAACTGCATTCCAGTTCACGTCTCAGTAGGGATTGTGTCCCCTTGGGTCACTTATGTTGGGAAATGGAGCTGACAGAGGCATAGATCCCTCATGATCAGATTGTACACCAGCACACACACCCCTCAAACCACTTGTCTATAACTGATTAGAAATTATTATTTGAGTGGAGGTCTCCTATGTCTTAACATTACGCTTTCACAGTTAAACCGATACTGGAGGGAATACACACACACACACACACACACACACACACACACACACGAGAGAGAGACATTTGTCCTGGGTACGAGACACACTCCCTCCCTCTAGCACAGTGATGTGCAGTGATACAGGACTATCTTTGGGCTGCCCTGCTATGGACCATATCTACCAGAACTAATAGTCCATCAGCAGAACTAATATCTACCAGAACTAATAGTCCATCAGCAGAACTAATATCTACCAGATAACGTCGGCAGCCTTAGGCTTACAGAATTGAAAGAAATCCTTCACATTTAATATGGACCAAGTACATGTTGCCTAGTGGCTATTTTGGGCTCAGACTTCAGGAGACCAGGGTCCAAGTCTTGTATATAGGCTACATCAGTGTTAATGGGGAAAATACTCTTCAACAACCTATTTTCCCTGACTAAAACTATGACGATAATGAGATGCCCTGGATAAAAACAATAACTATCACAAATGACTTTTCATTTTAGTCAACGAAAATATGACGAGAATTCCATGTGAGACTAACGGACATTTAATTTGACATTTAGCTCCATTTCATCTGCATTGTCCAATAATTTCATGCAATCCTCCCATTGGCAGAAGTGACCTCTTTCAGTTGCGCGATCTGATTTAGCTGATCTGACCGGCTCTCCTACACAGCTCCCAGGCGGTCCCTTCAGTCACTTGTCAATCATTTGAACTGATTTGACGCCAGGACAGTTCACTTGTAACTAACCTCAACTATTATTTGACTAAAATAGCTGTTACTAAGGGAGTGGAAGCTATTATGTGGATGATGGAAGTTAGGTTAGAGGTTTGTATGAACTATTTAATAAAACTACAATGACTATAATAGGACTAAAATGTCTGACTAAAACTAGACTAAAATTGTCCAGTTTTAGTCGACTGATAACTAAAATTAAGGAGGATGAAATGACTAAAATGGGACAGATTAAAATGTATTTTAATCATAAAGACTAAAAGTAAATCTAAAATAGGCAATTAATTAACACTGGGCTACACTGACTATCCAATATCTATATCTACACTGGAACAGAGACAGGGGAGTGGGGTGAGGATGGGGGTAGGAGAGGGAGAGATGTATTGAGGAGTAAATTAGCAAGCTTTTCTGCTTTCTTCTGAGATGTAGAGGGTTGGTGCTGCTCTAAGTACCATTCAGTATTAACCAACTATACTCTAAGGAGAGACTAACAGAACAGAGCCATGCAGTATTAACCAGTTATCCTCTCTAAGGAGATACTGAACAGAACCATGAAGCCAGTCTGACTGACAGACACAGACACAGACAGTCTGAGGTACAGGGTGTGTATTTGTGGAGAGTGTTGGGCTGGGAGCATTCTCTTCCTCTTTATGACTGTTTTGTCTGCCTCTGCGTCAATCTCCCTCGTTCTCAGGAGAGAGAGAAGAAGAGAGGAGAGCGTTATTTTATTGATTTTTATTTCACCTTTATTTAACCAGGTAAGCCAGTTGAGAATAAGTTCTAATTTACAACTGCGACCTGGCCAAGATAAAGCAAAGCAGTGCGATAAAAACAACACAGAGTTACATATGGAATAAACTAAACGTAGAGTCAATAACACAATAGAAAATCTATATACAGTGTGTGCAAATGTAGTAAGTTATGGAGGTAAGGCAATAAATAGGCCATAGTGCAAAATAATTACTATTTAGTATTAACACTGGAGTGATAGATGTGCAGAAGATAATGTGCAAATAGAGATACTGGGGTGCAAATGAGCAAAATAAATAACAATATGGGGATGAGGTAGTTGGGTGGGCTAATTACAGATGGGCTGTGTACAGGTGCAGTGATCGGTAAGCTGCTCTGACAACTGATGCTTAAAGTTAGTGAGGGAGATAAGTGTTTCCAGCTTCAGAGATTTTTGCAGTTCGTTCCAGTCATTTGCAGCAGAGAACTGGAAGGAATGGCGGCCAAATGAGGTGTTAGATTTGGGGATGACCAGTGAAATATACCTGCTGGAACACATACTATGGGTGGGTGTTGCTATGGTGACCAATGATCTAAGATAAGATGGGGCGGCAGGTAGCTTAGTGGTTAAGAGCGTTGTGCCAGTAAACGAAAGGTCGCTGGTTCTAATCCCCGAGCAGACTAGGTGAAAAATCTGTCGATGTGCCCTTGAGCAAGGCACTTAACTCAAATTGCTCCTGTAAGTCGCTCTGGATAAGAGCGTCTGCTAAATGACTAAAATGTAAATGTAATAAGGCAGGGATTTGCCTAGAAGTGATTTATAGATAACCTGGAGCCAGTGGGTTTGGCAACAAATATGTAGTGAGGGCCAGACAACAAGAGCGTACTGGTCACAATGGTGGGTAGTATATGGGGCTTTGGTGACAAAACAGATGGCACTGTGATAGACTACATCCAATTTGCTGAGTAGAGTGTTGGAAGCTATTTTGTGAATGACATCGCCGAAGTCAAGGATCAGTAGCATAGTCAGTTTTACAAGGGCATGTTTAGCAGCATGAGTGAAGGAGGCTTTGTTGCGAAATAGGAAGCCGATTCTAGATTTAACTTTGGATTGGAGATGCTTAATGCTTAATGTGAGTCTGGAAGGAGAGTTTACGGTCTAACCAGACACCTAGGTATTTGTAGTTGTCCACATATTCCAAGTCAGACCCGCCGAGAGTAGTGATTCTAGTCGGGCGGGCGGGTGCAAGCAGCGTTCGATTGAAGAGCATGCATTTAGTTTATCTAGCGTTTAAGAGCTGTTGGAGGCCACGGAAGGAGTGTTGTATGGCATTGAAGCTCGTTTGGATGTTTGTTAACACAGTGTCCAATAAAGGGCCAGATGAATACAAAATGGTGACGTCTGCGTAGAGGTGGATCTGAGAGTCACCAGCAGCAAGAGCGACATCATTGATATACACAGAGAATAGAGTCGGTCTGCCAGACTGCCAGAGGTCCAGACAACAGGCCCTCCGATTTGACACATTGAACTCTATCTGAGAAGTAGTTGGTGAAGCAGGCAAGGCTATTTAGTCTGCCAATAAGAATGCGGTGAATGACAGTCAAAATCCTTGGCCAGGTCGATGAAGACGGCTGCACAGTACTGTCTTTTATCGATCGGGGTATTTTATATCGTTTAGGACCTTGAGCTTGGCTGAGGTGCACCCATGACCAGCTCGGAAACCAGATTGCATAGCAGAGAAGGTACGGTGGGATTCGAAATGGTCGGTGATCTGTATGTTAACTTGGCTTTCAAATACTTTCGAAAGGCAGGGCAGGATGGATATAGGTCTGTAACAGTTTGGATATAGAGCGGCAGCTTTCCAATCTCTGGGGATCTCAGACGATACAAAGAGAGGTTGAACAGGCTAGTAATAGGGGTTGCGACAATTTTGGCGGCTAATTTTAGAAAGGGTCCAGATTGTCTAGTAAGGGATGTGCATCTTTCCTTACAAGCACGATTCGATACGCATCTAGATACAGTGGGGGAAAAAAGTATTTAGTCAGCCACCAATTGTGCAAGTTCTCCCACTTAAAAAGATGAGAGAGGCCTGTAATTTTCATCATAGGTACATGTCAACTATGACAGACAAATTGAGAAAAGAAATTCCAGAAAATCACATTGTAGGATTTTTAATGAATTCATTTGCAAATTATGGTGGAAAATAAGTATTTGGTCACCTACAAACAAGCAAGATTTCTGGCTCTCACAGACCTGTAACTTCTTCTTTAAGAGGCTCCTCTGTCCTCCACTCGTTACCTGTATTAATGGCACCTGTTTGAACTTGTTTTCAGTATAAAAGACACCTGTCCACAACCTCAACAGTCACACTCCAAACTCCACTATGGCCAAGACCAAAGAGCTGTCAAAGGACACCAGAAACAAAATTGTAGACCTGCACCAGGCTGGCAAGACTGAATCTGCAATAGGTAAGCAGCTTGGTTTGAAGAAATCAACTGTGGGAGCAATTATTAGGAAATGGAAGACATACAAGACAACTGATAATCTCCCTCGATCTGGGGCTCCACGCAAGATCTCACCCTGTGGGGTCAAAATGATCACAAGAACGGTGAGCAAAAATCCCAGAACCACACGGGGGGACCTAGTGAATGACCTGCAGAGAGCTGGGACCAAAGTAACATAGCCTACCATCAGTAACACACTAGGCCGCCAGGGACTCAAATCCTGCAGTGCCAGACGTGTCCCCCTGCTTAAGCCAGTACATGTCCAGGCCCGTCTGAAGTTTGCTAGAGTGCATTTGGATGATCCAGAAGAGGATTGGGAGAATGTCATATGGTCAGATGAAACCAAAATAGAACTTTTTGGTAAAAACTCAACTCGTCGTGTTTGGAGGACAAAGAATGCTGAGTTGCATCCAAAGAGCACCATACCTACTGTGAAGCATGGGGGTGGAAACATCATGCTTTGGGGCTGTTTTTCTGCAAAGGGACAAGGACGACTGATCCGTGTAAAGGAAAGAATGAATTGGGCCATGTATCGTGAGATTTTGAAAACCTCCTTCCATCAGCAAGGGCATTGAAGATGAAACGTGGCTGGGTCTTTCAGCATGACAATGATCCCAAACACACCGCCCGGGCAACGAAGGAGTGGCTTCGTAAGAAGTATTTCAAGGTCCTGGAGTGGCCTAGCCAGTCTGCAGATTTCAACCCCATAGAAAATATTTGGAGGGAGTTGAAAGTCCGTGTTGCCCAGCGACAGCCCCAAAACATCACTGCTCTAGAGGAGATCTGCATGGAGGAATGGGCCAAAATACCAGCAACAGTGTGTGAAAACCTTGTGAAGACTTACAGAAAACGTTTGACCTGTGTCATTGCCAACAAAGGGTATATAACAAAGTATTGAGAAACTTTTGTTATTGACCAAATACTTATTTTCCACCATAATTTGCAAATGCATTCATAAAAAATCCTACAATGTGATTTTCTGGATTTGTTTTCTCATTTTGTCTGTCATAGTTGACGTGTACCTATGATGAAAATTACAGGCCTCTCTCATCTTTTTAAGTGGGAGAACTTGCACAATTGGTGGCTGACTAAATACTTTTTTTCTCCACTCTACATGGGCTCCGATAGGATACAGGAATGACACTTAGTTTGAAACGATTCGGTGTGATTCGATTTGATTAGTGGAATATATCAATGCGATTCGGTTCACTTCGACGCACTAACAATTGTTGCATGAACACATTAATTTACCATTATAAATTAATATCCGATACTGATGGAGCGCAGGAGCTGAGTGAGTGAGTGTGTGAATTATGTAGAGTGTAGGCCATAGGGCAGACTGAGCATCAAATTAGGTGGGCAATTTATTTGGTCCCCCCCACTTTTTATCTGAAATCCTCACCACCCAGTGATTACTTTGTCATATAGCAGATTCTAATGTTTTGAGCTAGTAATATGATATCAATATTTATCTTTAGAAATGAGCTATGACATATATTAATTGGCTATGTAACACAGCTTTGGATTTCAACCCAGTCTCAAAAGCGAATCGTTTTGACCGTTGGAACTTTATGGAGAAGAGCTGCTCTCTTCTCCCGCGCCAACCAGTGCGACTCGCAAAAAGGATTGCTCTCCTTCTTCTGGAATTCCACCTTTACCCTTTTCATGTGAAAATGACCAAATGCACTGACTGTTTTCGAACCTGCCAATCGAAAAAGCCCCAATCAGCAGATAGATGTGCAATCAGCAAGATGTGAGTTGTGTCCACTCCGGCAGCCTACACAGCTCCGCAGGTAAAACACGCATTTGGTAACAATGACCTAGTAAATTACATTGGTTGTCCCGCAATTAATAAAGCCTATGATTTCAAATTTCGAAAGCCATTTTGCAAGCATCTGAATGCTGAAGGTGCATCGTAAATGTAGTCCACGAATATTAGAACAGAGAAAGGGTAGGCCTACCTCTCGTTGGTACCAGCAGCTGTCTCACTGTGCACACAGTAATCTGACTTGTAGATCAATGTCATACACAGTTACATGCAGAAAAGTTTGATAGGCTGAAGGAGAGGAAATATTCATTCAGTCAACAGATCAGTGGTATTTTCATTTGGATCGGTTTGGGCTCCTGCGGACCGATGCACTTGCGTCTTAAAACATTCGAACCGGGGTCTGATGCAAAGTGTCACAGCAGGCATTTAGCACGTCATCTACCCAACACTGTTTGGCTCTCTGCTGTCTCTTTGGCCTCCACTCCCTCTCCCTGTGTTTCAAATGGGCTATTGTGGACCTACTACGTAACACGAGAGAGAGAGAGAGAGAGAGAGAGAGAGAGAGAGAGAGAGAGAGAGAGAGAGAGAGAGAGAGAGAGAGAGAGAGAGAGAGAGAGAGAGAGAGAGAGAGAGAGAGAGAGAGAGAGAGAGAGAGAGAGAGAGAGAGAGAGAGAGAGAGAGAGAGAGAGAGAGAGAGAGAGAGAGAGAGAGCGAGCAAGACAGCACGTCAAAGGGCGTTAGTGTACTCGAGGGTAACAAGGTCTCAAATCCGGAAGAACAATAAATCGTACACGGTTCGCTGTCATGACAACATACGTCCCGCCAGACAAGTGCATCCATCCTCTCCCCCCCTTTCACTCTCTATCTATCCTCTCTCCCTCATTCTTTCACTCTCCATCCATCATCTCTCCTTCCATCTTTCACTCTTTATCCATCCGCTCTCCTTCCATCTTTCAAACCGACACTCTTAATGTTTGTCATTTCATATCTGCAACTCTTCACCCACAATAACTCTTCCTTTAGCCTTCTCTTTACCTCTGACCTCTCCCTCCATCTTTCTCTACCTAGCTAGGTTATCTGTGTAGAGAGAGCTAGAGATTGCCCATCAGCAGTGCAACTGTAACTCACCAAAACCTGACCAAAGGGTAGAAACTTAAACAACCAATTCTTCTACTTCTACATTGTGTGTTCAAACGTGAACTTTATCCCTGATGTTTCAACTTAGTTCTCCAAGTAGAGAAAGACAGTCTTTACTCATTCACTCTGGTATTGTATAATACTTTTTACCACTCCTGTCTCCTAGTATTAAGTCCACACACACTTAGTTAAGAATGTGTTTCCTGGACATAGTCTCAACATCCCTATAGTAATAAAAGGACACATTCTTGATGTGTTTTTTTAGTGTTGTGACTGTCCTTGTCCCCCTCCCCTCCTCTCCCAGTGCAAGGTTCACCCTCAAGTTACTCCTGCTGGATGGAGTGATGAGTGTGTGGGGAATGGAGAGCAAGCGAGAGGGAGGGAGTGAGGGAGGGAGGGAGGGATGGAGGGAGGGAGGGAGCCCATGCATTACTGAACAGACAGAGTAGAGTTTTAGGGATAAATGTAAAAGTGTAGTTAGGGACAACCTTTCTCTCCCTCCCTCCCTCCCTCCCTCCCTCGCGGATTATACATCTCTTATTCAAGGGGGAGGTTAAAAATTTAAAGCTTGGGGGAGAGTGCGGGGGAGGGAATGAGCATACCTGAAAATGGACAAAATGAAAATGTCTTTAGGGACTTTCTCAAGTGCTACTGGCTTTGATTAGGACAGAGGGAGGGAGGGACGAGGGGGAGGAAGAGAAAGCACATTTCCATGTGGCGCACCAACGTGGTGAAAAATTAAGGTGCCTGCAAGGCGAACCAGAACTCCGTCTCAGGAACACGACACACACTGATACTGAGTAATGGAGCAGGGCTAGCGAACGTGCGTGCACACACTCTCTCTCTCCCGCTCTCTCTCTCCCGCTCTCTTTCTCCCGCTCTCTCACACACACACACAGTTGCAGACACACACACAAATCCAAAGTAATGTAGCAGGGCTAGCACACACACACACCCTCTCTAATAACGCCATAGACTAACAGACATACACACAGTATGTTCCTTATAGGATGCAAATTAAAGTTAGAAAGCAAACAGTGAACTAAACCGCAAACCCCTGTAAATTCCATGTGTGGTTTAAATGCCAGGCTAAAGAGCCTAGTGCAGGCTTCACCAGAGCAGAGCCATGAGCATCCTGGGGCTCTATCCTCCCACGCTGCAGGCTAGGAACAATCAACTGGAAGGGTTAATGCTAGGAAGAGAGAAGGGTCATCTAGGAGTTTATGACTAACTGGTTAGTATAAATGAAACTGGAAGGGTTAATGCTAGGAAGAGAGAAGGGTCATCTAGGAGTTTATGACTAACTGGTTAGTATAAATGAAACTGGAAGGGTTAATGCTAGGAAGAGAGAGGTCATCTAGGAGTTTATGACTAACTGGTTAGTATAAATGAAACTGGAAGGGTTAATGCTAGGGAGAGAGAGGTCATCTAGGAGTTTATGACTAACTGGTATAGAAGCCATAAAAATGATAGATTTAAGTACTTTTAGATGTAATAAGGGCGGTGGTAACTGTATTTCAGCGAAGCCCTGAAGACTTGGCTGCACCTCAGAAAAATATATATATTATTCTAATAACTCACAACTGGAGAGAGGATGACAGCATCAGCAGCAGGCAACGGTTAAATTACTGTAGCTACTGGTATGAACATAGAGCTTCATAAACCTCTTTGCACTCCTCTCCAATCCTGCCCTTTTCCTCTCACTTTGTCTCCATCTCGCTTTATCCCCATCCCTCATTCCCTTTCTCCGTCTCTCCCTTGCTTTATGAGGCTCCCTCATACAACTGAGTTAAGAGAAGAAAAGAGAGGAGGAAGGTAGGAGAGAGAAGAGGAGGAGGGTTAATGCTGCTATCTTGTCATCTGCGTGTTTGAAGATGCTCATTTCCACCATTTTTTAAAAATATTCCCAGCCATCATGGTCCTCTGTAGCTCAGCTGGTAGAGCATGGCGCTTGTAACGCCAGGGTAGTGGGTTCGATCCCCGGGACCACCCATACATAAAAAAATTTATGCACACATGACTGTAAGTCGCTTTGGATAAAAGCGTCTGCTAAATGGCATATTATAATAATAATTATTATTATATCAAAGTCTGTGGCTAGGCGGTGTGCCCGTGTGTGTGAGAGAGAGCGTTGTGTGCCAGTGAGTATGCCTGTGCTCCCATGAGAGAGAGCATGTGTGTGTGTGTGTGTGTGTGTGTGTGTGTGTGTGTGTGTGTGTGTGTGAGTGAGTGAGTGAGTGAGTGAGTGCATTTGCTACCTCTTAGGGAGGCCTAGTAATGAGAGAAAACAGCATTGAGCTGCCATAAGCAGGAACAGGGTAGCATGGCAGGCAGGCCCAATCAGGAGCAGGGTAACAGGGCAGGCTGGCCCAATCAGGAGCAGTGTAGCATGGCAGGCAGGCCCAATCAGGAGCAGGGTAGCAGGGCAAGCAGGCCCAATCAGGAGCAGGGTAGCAGGGCAGGCAGGCAGGCCCAATCAGGAGCAGTGTAGCATGGCAGGCAGGCCCAATCAGGAGCAGGGTAGCAGGGCAGGCCCAATCAGGAGCAGGGTAGCAGGGCAGGCAGGCAGGCCCAATCAGGAGCAGGGTAGCAGGGCAGGCAGGCAGGCCCAATCAGGAGCAGTGTAGCATGGCAGGCAGGCCCAATCAGGAGCAGGGTAGCAGGGCAGGCAGGCAGGCCCAATCAGGAGCAGGGTAGCAGGGCAGGCAGGCAGGCCCAATTAGTCTATACTCCTCTCTCTGTTGACAACACACATTATTCTCCTCCGCTCTTCCTCTTCCACCATCTCTCGCTCTCTGTTGATTAAAATGCTTCTAAACATAGATATGACCCTCCTATGTTCCCAATCCCTCCTTCCTCTCTCCCAGCATTGGAGTGAGAAGTGGTGCCGTTAAAGACGGGACAATCTCCGGGAAGAAAAAGCGAAGGAAGTTTAAGCACACAGCTGTCATGTCTTAAAGTAATGATGGACTGTCATTTCTCTTTGCTTATTTGAGCTGTTCTTGCCATAATATGGACTTGGTCTTTTACCAAATAGGGCTATCTTCTGTATCTTCTATATACCCCCCCATTTAACAGTTAAGCTATTGATTATAGACCTAATTAAGTTGGGGTTTCCTCTCGCCTCAATTTTCTTAGACAATTAGGCTAAGGCAAGGGCTGTTTCCTCATCTCTGCTGCGGCCTCCGCCGCATTGTTCTCAATCCCAATAGGCTGGTTAACTTTGCTATTATGCATATAGCAACATAGGAAAAGGCGCCAATTCTATGGCGCACTGAAGATTATGTTTCAGAAACGCGGGAGAAAGTGCATTTGTTTTAAAATAATATTAGATTTATTAGTGTAGCACCATTATTTTTACATAATATAACCATATACAATTTCAGCATCACATCTATTAGAGTGATGGACTGTGCCATCCCGTGGCCTATGCAATGGATCAGTCCAATGAGACAGGCGCCAATCAGACAGGTGTTTTGTGCACCATCTTTTTTTTGTTTTTTTAAACGGACTGCTCGACTAAAGAATTCTTGGTCGACCAACATCCTATCGACCAAACAATCGACCAGTCGACTAAATGGGGTCAGCCCTAATCCAGCCTGACAGAACAGCGTCACACACACAACTACACACATGCCCTGACCTAAGGACTATTCACCTAGATTCACCTAGTGTGGGTCAGACCTAAAGGCCTATTTCCAAAGCCCATATTCATTTGAAAAACCCACACAGATAAATCACCAAAGCAAACACACACACACACGCCATAGACACACACCACCCACACCATAGACATACACCACCCACAACATAGACATACACCACCAACGCCATAGACACACACACCACCCATACAACAGACACACACACCACCCATACAATAGACACACACCACCCACACCATAGACACACACCACCCACACCATAGACACACACCACCCACACCATAGACACACACCACCCACACCATAGACACATCAGGCCTGTGACAGTGTGCCTCATACCCATGTAAGCCGTTTCTTGGCAGATCTTAAAGCCCTCTGAAGGCACAGGCAGATGCCACGCAGAGGGCTGCCCATGTGTTTATTAAAACACACACCGATAACCATCACACAACACTTTCTTCTGTGGTAAATTAATGTTTCCCTGCGACTCCTCCGATGGGAATAACTGAAAAAACAAACAGCTGGTGGGAGAGATGAGAGCGAAGGAGGGTGGAGGAGAGAGAGAGAGACAGAGGGGGTCTGTCTACCTCCTATTTTGACAGTCAGGTTCTCTACCTCCTCCCACTGCATCTCTTTACACCTCATCCCAAAGCTCCAAAACTCACTGAAAGTGGATCATTAAATGGCATTTTATAACAACGCTCCATCTTCTCCCTACGGCCTCTACTGCCTAGCTATAATAACATTCCGCTGGTGTGGGAGGGTGAGGCGATAAGGGCATGTTGACCCCCTCATCACATCCTGGTGTGTTGACCGGTCTGGTGTGACCTGTACTGCAGAGGCTGTATCATTAGGATGGCGAGAGGACAAGATAGCGTCTTAGTGAGATAAACACACACACACACACACACACACAAGCGGACCTGCGCACACACACGTACAAATACCCTCACACAGTGCAGGGAATAGATTTCCGCTGAACACAGGGAGATCAAAGGACTCATTATAATTGGTGTGCAAGTGCTGGGGAGCACACAGACAGACAGACAGACAGACACACACACACAGACAAAGACTCACAACTTATACAAATCAAAACATGCGGTAATGTTGACCATATATTCTAGTGCAGCAGGCCAAAGACCATCAGGAAGAGATGGAGAGAAAGATGATAACTTTATTGCCACTCATCAGCGTTGACTGTGTGTGTGTGTGTGTGTGTGTGTGTGTGTGTGTGTGTGTGTGTGTGTGTGTGTGTGGTGTTGGACTAGAAGCAGGGATCTGGGGTGAGCCTCAGCACGCCACTGCATACCATCCGGTTACCGTGGTAATTAAGTAGGTCGCTATATTCATCATGGCACGGCGAGGAGGCGTCGCCAGCGCCGGCGTGTCACTGAGAGAGCTCCGTAGTGGGGAGGCTAATCTCCACGGAGACAGAAACCGGGTTGCGTCGCTGCTCAGGTGCGCCACAAACAAATGAACGAGGGAGGGAGATGAAGCAAGGAGGAGGAAGAAATGAGAGGAGAGGGGATGGCAAGGAGAACATACACAGGCATCAACAGGAGATATCACCAGGAGATATCTAAAGACTACTCTTGGAAAGGTGAACAAGTGGAAAAGTAGATGAGGAAATGGTCTCAACGGGTGGATAGAGGACCACCAAGAGAAGAAGAGGAGATGGAGAGAGAGAGGACCACCAAGAGAACAAGAAGAGGAGATGGAGAGAGAGAGGACCACCAAGAGAACAAGAAGAGGAGATGAGAGAGAGAGGACCACCAAGAGAAGAAGAGGAGATGGAGAGAGAGAGGACCACCAAGAGAAGAAGAGGAGATGGAGAGAGAGGACCACCAAGAGAAGAAGAGGAGATGGAGAGAGAGAGGACCACCAAGAGAACAAGAGGAGATGGAGAGAGAGAGGACCACCAAGAGAACAAGAAGAGGAGATGGAGAGAGAGAGAGGACCACCAAGAGAAGAAGAAGAGGAGATGGCGAGAGAGAGGACCACCAAGAGAAGAAGGAGAGGAGATGGCGAGAGAGAGGACCACCAAGAGAAGAAGAAGAGGAGATGGCGAGAGAGAGGACCACCAAGAGAACAAGAAGAGGAGATGGAGAGAAAGAGAGGACCACCAAGAGAACAAGAAGAGGAGATGGAGAGAGAGAGGACCACCAAGAGAAGAAGAAGAGGAGATGGAGAGCGAGGACCACCAAGAAAAGAAGAAGAGGAGATGGAGAGAGAGAGGACCACCAAGAGAAGAAGAGGAGGAGATTAGAGTCGAGGGATGAGAAGGAAGTAGGGAGGGGGAGAGAGACAGGAGAGGGCTGAATTGGGAAAATAAGGGTTATTAAAATCAACACCATATTAAGACGAATAACATGCTTCTGGCTCTTTTGCTCTCACTTCCATATTAATCACTACCACCCCCCTCATCTTACTATTTCCCTCTACTCATCCCTTTCTTTGCTCTCCTTCCTTCCCCCTGTCCTCCCTCCCTTTCTGCTTTCTCCATCTCCTCCCTCCCCATATCCTCCCTCCCTATCTCCTCCCTCCCTATCTCTCTGCATTCCCCATCTCCTCCCTTCCCTCCTACCCTATCCCCTCCCCTCCCTCCACGGTAGAGAGAGAATAGAGAAAGATCAGGGAAGCCGGCCAGGATGCGTATGCAGCCTGAGGGTCCCTGGCGTTCCATCAGCGCTGAGCTCAGCCAACGCACCCGTGAGGTCATCAACCTTGCCACCCTGCCTGCAGCACTGAGCGGTGTATGTGTGTGGACAGCAGAGGAGGAAAAGGGTCAGGGGCTAGAGTGGGCTGACTGTGGCATCGTTTCACTGGGATAGGAGGAGGAGGAAGATGGAGCTGCTGCAGTGCCCCAGTGGCGAGGGATGAGGGGTGGGATGGAGGGGTCAGGCAGAGGAGTGTGTGTTTGTGAGGTTGTTGTTATTGGCCTTTAACAGTATTGGAGTGGAGTGATGGGTAGAGGTGAGAGGTCAACCTACAGTGCCTACAGAAAGTATTCATACACTTTTTGCTGTGTTCCAGCCTGAATTCAAAATTGATTAAATAAACATTCTCTCATCATCTACACACAATCCCCCATAATAACGAAGTGAAAACATGTCTTTAGAAATGTTCTAAATGTATTGAAAATGAAATACAGAAATCTCATTTACATAAGTATTCAAACCCCTGAGTCAATGCCTTGTAGAAGCACCTTTGGTAGCGATTACAGCTGTGAGTCTTTCTGGGTAAATCTCTAAGAGCTTTCCACACCCAGATTGCACAACATTTGCCCATTAATATTTTCAAAATTCTTCAAGCTCTGTCAAATTGGTTGTTGATCATTGCTAGACAACCTTCAGTTCTTGCCATAGGTTTTCTAGCAGATTTAAGTCAAAACTTCAATCTGTAACAACTTCTTGGTAAGCAACACTAGTGTAGATTTGGCCTTATGTTTTAGGTTATTGTCCTGCTGAAAGGTGAATTTATCTCCCAGTGTCTGGTGGAAAGCAGACTGAACCAGGTTTTCCTTTAGGATTTTGCCTGTGCTTTGCTCCATTCCGTTTTTTTTTATCCTGAAAAACTCCCCAGTCCTTAATGATTACCCGTGTAGCTCAATTGGTAGAGCATGGCACTTGCCAGTATGAAAAATGTATGCACTCACTAACTGTAAGTCGCTCTGGATAAGAGCGTCTACTAAATTACTAAAATGTAAATGTAAATGTAGTAGTGGCCTCCCCCTCCTTTTTGATCTCCCGAGTTGCGCAGTGGTCTAAGGCACTGCATCGCAGTGCTAGCTGTGCCACTAGAGATCCTGGTTCGAATCCAGGCTCTGTCATAGCCGGCCGCGACCGGGAGACCCATTGGGCGGTGCACAATTGGCCCAGCATCATCCAGGGTAGGGGAGGGAATGGCCGGCAGGGATGTAGCTCAGTTGGTAGAGCATGGCATTTGCAACGCCAGGGTTGTGGGTTCGATTCCCACGGGGGGCCAGTATGAATTTTTTTATAAATAAAATAAAATAATAATGTAAGTCGCTCTGGATAAATGACAAAAACAGAATAATAATAATTACAAGGATACCCATAATATGATGCAGCCACCAGTATATGCTTGAAAATATGGAGTGGTACTCAGTAATGTGTTGTATTGGATTTGTCCCAAACACAACACTTTTTATTCAGGACAAAAAGTTAATTGCTTTGCCACATTTTTGGCAGTATTATTTTAGTGCCTTGTTGCAAACAGGATGCATGTTATGGAATAATTGTATTCTGTACAGGCTTCCTTCTTTTCACTCTGTCAATTAGGTTAGTATTGTGGAGTAACTACAATGTTGTTGATCCATCCTCAGTTTTCTCCTATCACAGCAACTGAGTTAGGAAGGACGCCTGAATCTGTGTTTGAAATTCAATGCTCGACTGAGGGACCTTACAGATAATTGTATGTGTGGGGTACAGAGAGGAGGTAGTTATTCAAAAATCATGTTAAAGACTATTACTGCACAGAGAGTGTGTCCATGCAACTAATTATGTGACTTGTTAAGCACATTTTTACTCCTGAACTTATTTAGGCTTGCCATAACAAAGGGGTTGAATACTTATTGACTCAAGACATTTCAGATGTTCATTTTTAAAACACACACACAGAGCAGCAGCAGTAGAATGCAGACAGAGAGTTGGAGCTATTGAAAAGGGCAGTGTGTGTTTACAGTCAGATATCAGAAAAGGTTATCCGACATCAAATGGGACAGCAGTGTCTCAGCCAATCACACGGCGGGACCAGAGGCACGCTAACGAATCACAGACTGACAGCAGACCTTAACCACTCTGTACAGGTGAATGCAGATGGGACAGCTGACAACCTTGACATTTCAACAACTCTGACAGCCAGAGAGGGTGTGTGTGTGTGTGTGTGTGTGTGTTTGTTTGTGTGTGTACACGTTTGAGTGTATGTGGAGGACTAGGTGCACGTGTCTAAGAGTGAGCCAGAACGTGTGTTCAGATTGCATCGCAGCTGAAGGTCATTGGCACACAGCGGCGCGCGCACACACACACACGTTTAGAGAGCAGAGCGTCCTAGATGTAATGATGAATACGGAGCAGAAGGTTCAGGGACACAGGAACAAGGTGAAAGGAGGAGCTGGACAGGTGAGGGGGGAGAGAGTGTGTCTGTGCCAGGACGCCAGGTGGCTAGTCACAGGGCATCTGTAACCCCTCCCCATCCCTCCTTCCTCTCTAATCTCCAAATCCCAATCCATCTAACCTAGTGAGTACTCTGTCTCTCAGAATGAGACAACACAAGGCCAGAACAACACACACAGTAGACCTCACACAGTAGACCTCACACAGCAGCACTTGTACAGAAGCAGCAGTAGAGCACTTTGGAACGCACCCCCACACACCAGCCCTTGTACCCAACATCATTTGTTTGTTCTTACCTTTGGAGGCTGTGGGGTGGATGGATGGATGGATGGACATGGAGAGAGGGAGAAAGGGAGAGAGAGATGAAGGAGGATCAAAAAATCCATGATCATCATTAGTAAATCAACTTTACTGAGACACAAGTGCACATGAGCCACGATACACACATGCCCGCATACACACACGTGCATGGGGTGACTCACTCACTCTTGGTCTGGGAGGAGAAGGCCAAGGTGAGTTTGGCGAAGAGCTCATTGTTCTCATAGCTATCCTCTTTGGCCTTAGTCCAGAAACTGTTTTCAGACAGATCCTCATATCCAATCTGTTTCACAGAGAGAAAGAGAGAGAGAGAGAGAGAGAGAGAGAGAGGAGAGAGAGAAAGAGCGATAAATGCCTTACGAATCCTTTCAAACACTGTGCAATTTTGTAAAAAAACATTCATCCATAAATCCAGCAATCAAGTGAGAGAAGGACAGAGAAAGAGAACGAGAGAGCCGGGGCACTGAAAGAGAAGATGGAGAGAGAGACACAGAGGAGGAGAGGAGCTAACTAGTCATTTTCCCTGCTCCTCATTCTCCTTCACACAGAGAGAGGATTCCATTCCCTTTATCCTCCTCTGCCTCCTTTATCCTCCTCCTCCTCCTCCTCTCCCTCCTTTATCCTCCTCCTCTCCCTCCTTTATCCTCCTCTATCCTCCTCCTCTCCTCCTTTATCCTCCTTTATCCTCTTCTATCCTCCTCCTCTCCTCCTTTATCCTCCTCTGTCCTCCTCCTCTCCTCCTTTATCCTCCTCTGTCCTCCTCCTCTCCTCCTTTATCCTCCTCTTATCCTCCTCCTCTCCTCCTTTATCCTCCTCTATCCTCCTCCTCTCCTCCTCTATCCTCCTCCTCTCCTCCTCTATCCTCCTCCTCTCTCCTCCTCCTCTCCTCCTTTATCCTCCTCCTCTCCTCCTCCTCCTCCTCCTCCTCCTCCTCTCCTCCTTTATCCTCCTCCTCTCCTCCTTTCTCCTCCTCTATCCTCCTCCCTCTCCTCCTCCTCCTCCTCTCCTCCTTTATCCTCCTCCCTCTCCTCCTCCTCTCCTCCTTTATCCTCATCCTCTCTTTTTTCTAGCTATATTTATCATTTTCTTCTTTCTCTCTTCCAACCATCACCACCTCATAATAAACTGCCTTCTGAGAGAGAGAATGCGAGAGAGAGAAAAAAGAGGAAGCATCAGAGGAGAGGTAGTAACTTCCCATATACATATACATACATACATATATATATATATACATACATACATACTCTCCCTAAAAAAATAATCATATAAATAAAATCACCTATATGACCCTTTCATTACCCAAGATGCCTCAGGTAGGGGGTGGGGAAAAGGGGGATAAGGGAGAAAAAAAAAGTGATACAGGGGCAGAAGGGCTGGAAAAATAAAATGTTAATTTAAAGTACAAAAGAATGCCGTCCTTTCTAGCAGCTATTTAATTATCTTTCACCAGCACAGTAAAAGAAGCATCCTTATTAAAAAGCCATTTCTGTGACATCCTTGTCAAAGGGCTCTCACCAACCCGTCGAACGAACAAAGAGAACAGAGAGGGAGAGACTAAACGCTGATGAACTCAACTGAAGCCATTAAACAGTAGCTTTAGGCTAGAGAGAGAAAGAGGGGCGTTTTGATGTTTTAACCATCGCAGATGAGAGAGAGGAGGAGAACATGGAACAGACACACACCAGTCCACACACACTCATGAAAGAACAGAGGCACACACACACATACAGTGGGGGAAAAAAGTATTTAGTCAGCCACCAATTGTGCAAGTTCTCCCACTTAAAAAGATAAGAGAGGCCTGTAATTTTCATCATAGGTACACGGCAACTATGACAGACAAATTGAGGAAAAAAAAATCCAGAAAATCACATTGTAGGATTTTTAATGAATTTATTTGCAAATTATGGTGGAAAATAAGTATTTGGTCACCTACAAACAAGCAAGATTTCTGGCTCTCACAGACCTGTAACTTCTTCTTTAAGAGGCTCCTCTGTCCTCCACTCGTTACCTGTATTAATGGCACCTGTTTGAACTTGTTATCAGTATAAAAGACACCTGTCCACAACCTCAAACAGTCACACTCCAAACTCCACTATGGCCAAGACCAAAGAGCTGTTAAAGGACACCAGAAACAAAATTGTAGACCTGCACCAGGCTGGGAAGACTGAATCTGCAATAGGTAAGCAGCTTGGTTTGAAGAAATCAACTGTGGGAGCAATTATTAGGAAATGGAAGACATACAAGACCACTGATAATCTCCCTCGATCTGGGGCTCCACGCAAGATCTCACCCTGTGGGGTCAAAAGGATCACAAGAACGGTGAGCAAAAATCCCAGAACCACACGGGGGGACCTAGTGAATGACCTGCAGAGAGCTGGGACCAAAGTAACAAAGCCTACTATCAGTAACACACTACGCCGCCAGGGACTCAAATGCCAGACGTGTCCCCCTGCTTAAGCCAGTACATGTCCAGGCCCGTCTGAAGTTTGCTAGATTGCATTTGGATGATCCAGAAGAGGATTGGGAGAATGTCATATGGTCAGATGAAACCAAAATATAACTTTTTGGTCAAAACTCAACTCGTCGTGTTTGGAGGACAAAGAATGCTGAGTTGCATCCAAAGAACACCATACCTACTGTGAAGCATGGGGGTGGAAACATCATGCTTTGGGGCTGTTTTTCTGCAAAGGGACCAGGACGACTGATCCGTGTAAAGGAAAGAATGAATGGGGCCATGTATCGTGAGATTTTGAGTGAAAACCTCCTTCCATCAGCAAGGGCATTGAAGATGAAACGTGGCTGGGTCTTTCAGCATGACAATGATCCCAAACACACCGCCCGGGCAACGAAGGAGTGGCTTCGTAAGAAGCATTAAGGTCCTGGAGTGGCCTAGCCAGTCTCCAGATCTCAACCCCATATAAAATCTTTGGAGGGAGTTGAAAGTCCGTGTTGCCCAGCGACAGCCCCAAAACATCACTGCTCTAGAGGAGATCTGCATGGAGGAATGGGCCAAAATACCAGCAACAGTGTGTGAAAACCTTGTGAAGACTTACAGAAAACGTTTGACCTGTGTCATTGCCAACAAAGGGTATATAACAAAGTATTGAGAAACTTTTGTTATTGACCAAATACTTATTTTCCACCATAATTTGCAAATACATTCATTAAAAATCCTACAATGTGATTTTCTGGAGAACATTTTTCTCATTTTGTCTGTCATAGTTGACGTGTACCTATGATGAAAATTACAGGCCTCTCATCTTTTTAAGTGGGAGAACTTGCACAATTGGTGGCTGACTAAATACTTTTTTTCCCCACTGTACGTACGTAGTCATACACACTCACATAGGGTTACAGTTTTAGTATTCACACACACACGGTCAACAGCTTTGCAGTTGTTATTTCAGACTCCTATGATTGGGCACACTAATAAAGGATAGAACACACACACCAACTTTAAGTGCAGTTTTATAAGAGAGACTGACATTCACGCCTTCACTCCTGTTATCACCATCTAACAGATGCACACACTCTCATCCTCACCTTGCTCCAGTTGGCTCTCTTCAGCTGCACCTCAGGCTTGTACTCCT
The DNA here is from genome assembly GCF_020615455.1 of Coregonus clupeaformis. NCBI lineage: Eukaryota > Metazoa > Chordata > Actinopteri > Salmoniformes > Salmonidae > Coregonus > Coregonus clupeaformis. Next base: position 28,290,435 of record NC_059193.1, read on the forward strand.
TCTTGGGTGCCAGACCGAAGGGCAGAGGGGGTGGCACAGGAGCTCCCCAGCCCCCCATACCAGGAGGTGGAGGGGGCATGCCCATGCCAGGTGGAGGAGGGGGTGGTGGGGGCATACCGGCCATCCCAGGGAGAGGAGGGGGTGGCGGGGGCATACCGGCCATCCCAGGGAGAGGAGGGGGTGGCGGGGGCATACCGGCCATCCCAGGGAGAGGAGGGGGTGGCGGGGGCATACCGGCCATCCCAGGGAGAGGAGGGGGTGGCGGGGGCATACCGGCCATCCCAGGGAGAGGAGGGGGTGGCGGGGGCATACCGGCCATCCCAGGGAAAGGAGGGGGTGGCGGGGGACCATACATCCCTGGTAGGGGTGGTGGTGGAGGGGGGCCAGGCATACCTGGTAAGGGCGGGGGTGGTGGGGGACCGGGCATACCCAGGAGGGGAGGAGGGGGAGGCAGGCCTGCTTGGCCGGGTAGGGGTGGAGGAGGGGGCATGCCAGCTTGTCCAGGGAGGGGAGGTGGGAGACCAGCTTGACCTGGTAGAGGGGGGGCAGGAGGAGCAGCAGGACCACCTGGGACATGGACGATGACCACTCTAGTCTTGGCTTCCTCCAGATCCTTATTGAGCTTCTCTATCTGGGGAGAGAGAGATGGGGAGACCGAGATGGGGACAGAGAGAGAGAGCGAGATGGGGGGAGAGAGAGAGCGAGATGGGGAGAGAGAGAGAGAGAGCGAGATGGGGACAGAGAGAGAGAGCGAGATGGGGACAGAGAGAGAGCGAGATGGGGACAGAGAGAGAGCGAGATGGGGGCGAGAGCGAGATGGGGGGCGAGAGCGAGATGGGGAGCGAGAGCGAGATGGGGACAGAGAGCGAGAGCGAGATGGGGACAGAGAGCGAGAGCGAGATGGGGACAGAGAGCGAGAGCGAGATGGGGTCAGAGAGCGAGAGCGAGATGGGGTCAGAGAGCGAGAGCGAGATGGGGACAGAGAGCGAGAGCGAGATGGGGACAGAGAGCGAGAGCGAGATGGGGACAGAGAGCGAGAGCGAGATGGGGACAGAGAGCGAGATGGGGACAGAGAGCGAGATGGGGAGAGAGAGCGAGATGGGGAGAGAGAGCGAGATGGGGAGAGAGAGCGAGATGGGGAGAGAGAGCGAGAGATGGGGAGAGAGAGCGAGAGAGAGCGAGAGAGAGCGAGAGAGAGCGAGAGAGAGCGAGAGATGGGGAGAGAGAGCGAGAGATGGGGAGAGAGAGCGAGAGATGGGGAGAGAGAGCGAGAGATGGGGAGAGAGAGCGAGAGATGGGGAGAGAGAGCGAGATGGGGAGAGAGAGAGAGAGCGAGATGGGGAGAGAGAGAGAGATGGGGAGAGAGAGCGAGAGAGACAGGATGGGTAGAGGAAAATAGATATTTCAATAGAGGAGATTTTAAGCCTGAAAGATAAATATACTAATACACCATGAGAGAAGACTGCTTTCTCTGGATTTCTAATGAGTGTGTGTGTGTGTGTGTGTGATCTCTACATATGAAGACTCTGATGGGGCTGAGTGTCAAACGCAGGGGGGAGTGAATGATCTGTCGACGAGGGTCTTTGATGTGTGTGTTGATGTGGGGACAGCCAGTTGGACGTGTGTGAGAGACCATGAGATGATTCTGCTGGCCTCAGCCTGTTGGGGAAGGGACCTGTCAAGGTCTGTGTGGATCTGTAAGACACATACTTAAGCGGACACACACACAGATGATTGTGGACTACAGGAAAAAGAAGAGGACCGAGCACGCCCCCATTCTCATCGACGGGGCTGTAGTGGAGCAGGTTGAGAGCTTCAAGTTCCTTGGTGTCCATATCACCAACAAACTATCATGGTCCAAACACACCAAGACAGTCATGAAGAGGGCACGACAAAACCTATTCAGGAGACTGAAAAGATTTGGCATGGGTCCTCAGATCCTAAATAGGTTCTACAGCTGCACCATCGAGAGCATCCTGACTGGTTGCATCACTGCCTGGTATGGCAACTGCTCGGCCTCCGACCGCAAGGCACTACAGAGGGTAGTGTGTACGGCCCAGTACATCACTGGGGCCAAGCTTCCTGCCATCCAGGCCCTAAAAATGGTCAAATACTCCAGCCACCCTAGTCATAGATTGTTCTCTCTGCTACCGCACGGAAAGCGGTACCGGAGCGCCAAGTCTAGGTCCAAGAGGCTTCGAAACAGCTTCTAGCCCCAAACCATAAGACTCCTGAACATCTAATCAAATGGCTACCTGGACTATTTGCATTGTCGTCCACCCCCCTCCCCCACCACCCCTCTTCCGCGCTGCTGCTACGCTCTGTTTATTATCTATGTATAGTAATAACTCTACCTACATGTACATATTACCTCAATTACCTCGACTAACCAGTGCCCCCGCACATTGACTCTGTACCGGTACCCCCTGTATATAGCCTCCCTACTGTTATTTTACTGCTGCTCTTTAATTATTTGTTACTTTTATTTAGTATTATTTTATATTGTCTTTTTGTGTGTGATTTTTTTTTTGGTATTCTTTATTAAAACTGCATTGTTGGTTAAGGGCTTGTAAGTAAGCATTTCCCTGTAAGGTCTACACCTGTTGTATTCGGCGTATGTGACAAATAAAATGTGAGTGTGTTTCAGATGGTACAGGGGCCAGCTGGCCTAGCACCAGGATTCTGACAGGTACACCTATTTTCCTCCCATCTCTCTCTGTGTCAGTTGAGTGGACCACTTTCTCTGAGCTACTTGGAGCTCGTGACTTTCCCCTCTACTCATATTGGTCAAGGGGAGTTTTCTACTCTGTTCCTATTGGTAGAGTAATACAACTTTGAGCTCTGGGTTTTCACATCGCTATCTTAAGATGAATGCACTAACTAAGTCGCTCTGGTTAAGAGTGTCTGCTAAATGACTAAAGTGTTCTCTCTGTGTGAGTGTGTGTACCTGCTCATTGAGTGTGTTGATCTGCCCCAGTAGAGTCTGGTTCTCTGCCTCTCTCTCCTGTTTCTCAGAGCCCAGAGTCTCCTTCTCAGCAGCCAGCTCCTGGACTCTGTGTTCATAATCTCCTTCCATCTTCTTCAGCTCTACCTGCAGCTCATGACGCGCCGTCAACTCTGCATCCAGCTACAGCAGAGAACACACACACACAGTCAGCTCTGCATCCAGCTACAGAAGAGAACACACACAGTCAGCTCTGCATCCAGCTACAGAAGAGAACACACACAGTCAGCTCTGCATCCAGCTACAGGAGAGAACACACACAGTCAGCTCTGCATCCAGCTACAGGAGAGAACACACACACAGTCAGCTCTGCATCCAGCTACAGCAGAGAACACACACACACAGTCAGCTCTGCATCCAGCTATAGGAGAGAACACACACACACACAGTCAGCTCTGCATCCAGCTACAGGAGAGAACACACAGTCAGCTCTGCATCCAGCTACAGGAGAGAACACACACAGTCAGCTCTGCATCCAGCTACAGGAGAGAACACACACAGTCCGCTCTGCATCCAGCTACAGGAGAGAACACACACAGTCAGCTCTGCATCCAGCTACAGAAGAGAACACACACAGTCAGCTCTGCATCCAGCTACAGGAGAGAACACACACACACACAGTCAGCTCTGCATCCAGCTACAGGAGAGAACACACACACACACAGTCAGCTCTGCATCCAGCTACAGGAGAGAACACACACACACACACACAGTCAGCTCTGCATCCAGCTACAGCAGAGAACACACACACACACACAGTCAGCTCTGCATCCAGCTACAGGAGAGAACACACACACACACAGTCAGCTCTGCATCCAGCTACAGGAGAGAACACACACACACACAGTCAGCTCTGCATCCAGCTACAGGAGAGAACACACACAGTCAGCTCTGCATCCAGCTACAGGAGAGAACACACACAGTCCGCTCTGCATCCAGCTACAGGAGAGAACACACACAGTCAGCTCTGCATCCAGCTACAGGAGAGAACACACACAGTCAGCTCTGCATCCAGCTACAGGAGAGAACACACACAGTCAGCTCTGCATCCAGCTACAGGAGAGAACACACACAGTCAGCTCTGCATCCAGCTACAGGAGAGAACACACACAGTCAGCTCTGCATCCAGCTACAGGAGAGAACACACACAGTCAGCTCTGCATCCAGCTACAGAAGAGAACACACAGTCAGCTCTGCATCCAGCTACAGGAGAGAACACACACACACACAGTCAGCTCTGCATCCAGCTACAGGAGAGAACACACACACAGTCAGCTCTGCATCCAGCTACAGGAGAGAACACACACACACAGTCAGCTCTGCATCCAGCTACAGCAGAGAACACACACACACACACAGTCAGCTCTGCATCCAGCTACAGGAGAGAACACACACACACACACAGTCAGCTCTGCATCCAGCTACAGGAGAGAACACACACACACACACAGTCAGCTCTGCATCCAGCTACAGGAGAGAACACACACACACACAGTCAGCTCTGCATCCAGCTACAGCAGAGAACACACACACACACAGTCAGCTCTGCATCCAGCTACAGGAGAGAACACACACACACACACAGTCAGCTCTGCATCCAGCTACAGGAGAGAACACACACACACACAGTCAGCTCTGCATCCAGCTACAGGAGAGAACACACACACACACAGTCAGCTCTGCATCCAGCTACAGCAGAGAACACACACACACACAGTCAGCTCTGCATCCAGCTACAGGAGAGAACACACACAGTCAGCTCTGCATCCAGCTACAGGAGAGAACACACACAGTCCGCTCTGCATCCAGCTACAGGAGAGAACACACACAGTCAGCTCTGCATCCAGCTACAGGAGAGAACACACACAGTCAGCTCTGCATCCAGCTACAGGAGAGAACACACACAGTCAGCTCTGCATCCAGCTACAGGAGAGAACACACACAGTCAGCTCTGCATCCAGCTACAGGAGAGAACACACACAGTCAGCTCTGCATCCAGCTACAGGAGAGAACACACACAGTCAGCTCTGCATCCAGCTACAGGAGAGAACAGACACAGTCCGCTCTGCATCCAGCTACAGGAGAGAACACACACAGTCAGCTCTGCATCCAGCTACAGGAGAGAACACACACAGTCAGATCTGCATCCAGCTACAGGAGAGAACACACACAGTCAGCTCTGCATCCAGCAAGGCACTTAACCATAATTGCTCCAGGGTCGCCGTTGATAACGGCAGATCCTGGCCGTGACCCCACTCTCCGAGGGTGTCTCAGGGGGAGTTGGGATATGCAAAAACACATTTTCAATTCACACATGTTATACACACTTGCACATGTGTTACATAGGAAAAATATAAGCACAAACTAAATTATTCTCATTATTTATTATTATACAGTCAACTCTGCATGAGGACAAAGAGTTCGATAAAAACAGTATATAAAGGGTTAAAGGCAATCTGGGCTCAGTATCTAGTTATTGAGCAACATGAGATTACAGGGTTAAAAAGAGCTTAGTGTCCAGCTACACTGGAGAGAACACACACACACAGTCACACACACACAGTCACACACACACAGTCACACGCAGCTGGTTTGGTGTTTAACTTGCAGACAATAGATGTCCTCCTCTTTCTGACAGTCTTATCCTGCCAGCAATTACCATATCAACCAACGTGTGTGTGTGTGTGTGCGTGACCGTGTGTTAGCGGCAGAGACTGAGTGTGATTGTCCATATTTGCAGAGAATGGGTATGTTTACGTGTGTTTTCATTTAATGGGACAGAATGTCAGCATGTGTGTGTGTGTGTGTGTGTGTGTGTCTGAGATGGGGATAGTTTCAGCTCACTGTTTGCAATTATCCTGTCAGACTCATAATGGGGAAAAGAAAAAAAACACGCAACCAAAACACTTAGCCCTCATCTAGTGTGTGTGTGTACTCCATTAGGAAGCAGTCAGCCGTGTGTACTCATTCTCTCATTCGTCTCTTTCTCATTTAGACTGCTAGTTGTGTCAGGGAGAGAATCTCATTACAATCCTCTGTGTGTGTGTGTTTCACCTTCTTCTCAAGGTCTATGGCCTTGGCTTGACTGGATTCCACCTTGGTCTTGTCCACCATGTTGTCTGTGGAGAGACGGAGAGAGGGATGAGAGGAGGAGAGGAGGGATGAGAGGAGGAGAAGAGGGATGAGAGGAGGAGAAGAGGGATGAGAGGAGGAGAAGAGGGATGAGAGGAGGAGAAGAGGGATGAGAGCAGGAGGAAAGGAGGGATGAGAGCAGGAGGAAAGGAGGGATGAGAGCAGGAGGAAAGGAGGGATGAGAGCAGGAGGAAAGGAGGGATGAGAGGAGGAAAGGAGGGATGAGAGGAGGAAAGGAGGGATGAGAGGAGGAAAGGAGGGATGAGAGGAGGAGAAGAGGGATGAGAGGAGGAAAGGAGGGATGAGAGGAGGAGAGGAGGGATGAGAGGAGGAGAAGAGGGATGAGAGGAGGAGAAGAGGGATGAGAGGAGGAAAGGAGGGATGAGAGGAGGAAAGGAGGGATGAGAGGAGGAGAAGAGGGATGAGAGGAGGAAAGGAGGGATGAGAGGAGGAGAAGAGGGATGAGAGGAGGAGAAGAGGGATGAGAGGAGGAGAAGAGGGATGAGAGGAGGAGAAGAGGGATGAGAGGAGGAAAGGAGGGATGAGAGGAGGAAAGGAGGGATGAGAGGAGGAGAAGAGGGATGAGAGGAGGAGAAGAGGGATGAGAGGAGGAAAGGAGGGATGAGAGGAGGAGAAGAGGGATGAGAGGAGGAGAAGAGGGATGAGAGTGTTCCAGACAGACCTGATCACGTCTCAGAGATGAGGCATTGTGACCTTCAGTCTGGCGCTCTCACACACACAGAGAGAGAGACAGTCAGAGAGTCAGAGAGTCAGAGAGAGAGAGAGAGAGAGAGAGAGAGAGAGAGAGAGAGAGAGAGAGAGAGAGAGAGAGAGAGAGAGAGAGAGAGAGAGAGAGAGAGAGAGAGAGAGAGAGAGAGAGAGAGAGAGAGAGAGAGAGAGAGAGAGAGAGAGTGAGTAAGAGAGAGAGAGACAGACAGAGAGAGAGACAGAGAGAGAGAGAGTGAGTAAGAGAGACAGAGAGACAGAGAGAGAGAGAGAGAGAGAGAGAGAGAGAGAGAGAGAGAGAGAGAGAGAGAGAGAGAGAGAGAGAGAGAGAGAGAGAGAGAGAGAGAGACGAGAGAGAGAGACAGAGAGAGAGAGAGAGTGAGTAAGAGAGACAGAGAGACAGACAGAGAGAGAGACAGAGAGAGAGAGAGAGAGAGAGAGTGAGTAAGAGAGACAGAGAGAGAGAGAGAGAGAGAGAGAGAGACAGAGAGAGAGAGAGAGAGAGAGAGAGAGTGAGTAAGAGAGACAGAGAGAGAGACACAGAGAGAGAGACAGAGAGAGAGAGAGACAGAGAGAGAGTGAGTAAGAGAGACACACAGAGAGAGAGAGAGAGAGAGAGAGAGAGTGTGAGTAAGAGAGACAGAGAGAGAGAGAGAGAGAGAGAGAGAGAGAGAGAGAGAGAGAGAGAGAGAGAGAGAGAGAGAGAGAGAGAGAGAGAGAGAGAGAGACTAATCCAGAAACAGCAGAAGAGAAAGATTAAGTTGAGACAACAGGTAAAGAAAAGAAGAGAAAGGTGAGAAAAGTAAGAGAGGCGAGGAGACAGAAGGATGGATAGAAAATAGTCAATGGGAGAGAAGACGAGAAACACCAGTGACGCGAGGCAGCAGTTGTGTTGTTGTTCGTGTCATCAGAGCAGGGCTAAATGGGACAAGCCTCTAACAGAAAGAGAAGAAGAGAAAAAAACCTGTGTGCACAATTTCCAGAGTTCAAAGAAAACCCCTAAATAATGCATGCAGGGCAGGATTGGGCTGCTTTCCACCAATAATAATGGCAGCATTAAAGGAGGCCAGAGCGTGCACGCGTGTGTGTACGCATTTAGAAGCAGTGCAATCAGCCTCCTGCAGAGAGAGAGCGAGAGAACGAAAGAGAGAGCTATTGTAGACTGCAGCTGTGAGCTGAGACAACAAGCGCCTTTGGTCTGGTCTGGGGACTGAACAATAGAGGGAGACAACAATCACACCGGTTCTCCTGCTTTTTGGGCTGTTGTTCTGTTGGCTGGTTCCATGTTCTCTATGCACCAAGTTGTAAGACTACACTATGGTTACAATCACTACAATGATACAACCCCACCTCTGGAGCTAAATACAGTCCATCTCTGGTTCACCCTTGTGGTGGTTATAGAACAGCAGGCTTGTTGGGTAACTGTTCCGTGTGTGTATTCTATGGTGTGTATGGTTCTTACCAATTAACCCCTCAACGTCCAGGCTGAGATTGCGGCACTTGAAGTCAGGGTCGGCTCCGTTCCTGTGCAACACGATCTGAGCTATACATTCATCTATCAGCTTGTAGTACTGGGGCCTGGAAGACAGAGAGAGGATCTATGTAATTGTGTGTGTGTGTGTGTGTGTGTGTGCGCGTGTGTTGAAGACAATGAACAGAGAAAAGTTGCATTAAGTTAAACTTTGAGAGCAAGAAAGAGGGAGAGTGAGAAAGTGAATCGAACGTAAATCTGGGAGATGGATGGAATAGAAAGAGAGGATATGGGTATATGCAGATTCCAAATGTGTGGGAGAATGTCTGGGCTCGTGTGTGCATACATGCATTCAAGTGTATCTGTGAGTGTATGGGAGTGCAGGTGTCCATATGAAACTGTGACAATATGAGTGGCACTTAGTCTTCATCTCAGGGTATAGGAGTGTCAGAGTATATATGTGTGTGTGTGTGTGTGTGTGTGTGTATATAGTTGGATTCACACACACTCAATTTAGGAGGTGTCTGATTCTGTGACACTCCTTCAGTCAAAAACACAATACTTTATTTATTCCCCAACTCTTGCACTCTACCCCCTCCCTTCCTCCAGTCTCTCCTTCATTTGACACTATTTTTTCAAACTCAGATTCATCCGTGGAGGGAGAGAGACATCTAGTGTCCGTTTATTTAAAGGTTAAAAATCACAAACTTGCTGATAAGCTTGTGATTAGTGTGCTATATTTTCATGAAAATGCGTCTTAGACTGAAGACCAATTAAGTTAATATTTCACAAATGGACTGTTCATGTTGTATGTTTAACTATCTGTCCGTGTGTCAGAGTCAGTCACTGTTTGACAATCTAGGGTGAGGGGGGAGTGGAGGGTGAGGGGTGGGGGGTGGAGGGTGAGGGGGGTGGAGGGTGAGGGGAGTGGAGTGGAGGGTGAGGGGAGGTGGAGGGTGAGGGATATGGAGGGTGAGGGGAGGTGGAGGGTGAGGGGCGGTGGAGGGTGAGGGGGTGGAGGGTGAAGGGAGGTGGAGGGTGGAGGGTGAAGGTGAGGGGGGTGGAGGGTGAGGGGAGGTCACTGTTTGACATTCTAGGGTGAGGGAGGTGGAGGGTGAGGGGAGTGGAGTGGAGGGTGAGGGGAGGTGGAGGGTGAGGGGAGGTGGAGGGTGAGGGATATGGAGGGTGAGGGGATATGGAGGGTGAGGGGAGGTGGAGGGTGAGGAGCAGGGTGAGGAGCAGTGGAGGGTGAGGGGCGGTGGAGGGTGAGGGGGTGGTGGAGGGTGAGGGGAGTGGAGGGTGAGGGGGATGAGTGTGAGGGGGCTGAGTGTGAGAGGGATGGAGGGTGAGGGGAGGGGGAGGGTGGGAGGGTGAGGGGAATGAGTGTGAGGGGGGCTGAGTGTGAGAGGGATGGAGGGTGAGGGGAGGGTGGAGGGTGAGTGGTGTGAGGTGTAGGGAGGGTGAGGGGGATGGAGGGTGAGGGGAGGGAGGGTGGAGGGTGAGTGGAGTGGAGGGTGAGGTGTAGGGAGGGTGAGGGGGATGGAGGGTGGAGGGTGAGGTGTAGGGAGGGTGAGTGGAGTGGAGGGTGAGGTGTAGGGAGGGTGAGTGGAGTGGAGGGTGAGGTGTAGGGAGGGTGAGGGGATGGAGGGTGAGGGGAGGGGAGGGTGAGGTGTAGGGAGGGTGAGGGGGATGGAGGGTGGAGGGTGAGGTGTAGGGAGGGTGAGTGGAGGGAGGGTGAGTGAGGAGGGTGAGGTGTAGGGAGGGTGAGTGGAGTGGAGGGTGAGGTGTAGGGAGGGTGAGGGGGATGGAGGGTGAGGGGAGGGGAGGGTGGAGGGTGAGGTGTAGGGAGGGTGAGTGGAGTGGAGGGTGAGGTGTAGGGAGGGTGAGTGGAGTGGAGGGTGGAGGGTGAGTGGAGTGGAGGGTGAGGGGGATGGAGGGTGAGGGGAGGGGAGGGTGGAGGGTGAGGTGTGGGAGGGTGAGTGGAGTGGAGGGTGAGGTGTAGGGAGGGTGAGTGGAGTGGAGGGTGGAGGGTGAGTGGAGTGGAGGGTGAGGTGGAGGGAGGGTGAGGTGTAGGGAGGGTGAGTGGAGTGGAGGGTGAGGGGTAGGGAGGGTGAGTGGAGTGGAGGTGGAGGGTGAGTGGAGTGGAGGGTGAGGTGTAGGGAGGGTGAGGGAGTGGAGGGTGGAGGGTGAGTGGAGTGGAGGGTGAGGTGGATGGAGGGTGAGGGGAGGGGAGGGTGGAGGGTGAGGTGTAGGGAGGGTGAGTGGAGTGGAGGGGTGAGGTGTAGGGGAGGGTGAGTGGAGTGGAGGGTGAGGTGTAGGGAGGGTGAGTGGGATGGAGGGTGAGGGGAGGGTGGAGGGTGAGGGGAATGAGTGTGAGGGGGATGGAGGGTGAATGGAGGGGAGGGGAGGGTGGGGGGGATGGAGGGTCATCACAACAACATCTATTCTGAGTCACATGGTGGTAGAGCAGAGACAGAAGGCCAGGGTCAGAGTAAAGGTTATAGGTGTGTGTACCTGAGTGAGTGGAAATCGGAGAGTGTGGTCACAGTTAGGGCTAGCCATGTTTCCAGCTACCCTGGATCAGTTAGGAAGAAGTGCCTTGGTCAAGGGCAACATAACATCTTTCACATTGTCGGCTCCTGGTTCCAACCAACGACCTTTTCGGTTACAGTGTATGTGTGTGTTGAAGTCCATTCCCTTACCTGACCATGTAGTCATTGCGGATCAGCAGCAGGTGCTGCATCAGAGACAGGAAGTGTGTTTCAGCCTTGGAGTCTTTGACCGTGTTCATCACGATCTGGAACACCTCCATCACGTCAGTAGGACCGCACGGTTAAGGACTACAACCACATGAGGGGTCAGAGGGGCCAATGGAACACAATTTACTCTAGTACAAAAACTTTGCTAACCTTATTTCTGGTATGTCATTCAATGATATCAATGAGAGAAGGAGTCAGGAGAGAAAGAGTCAGGAGGAGGAGGAGACAGGAGAGAAAGAGTCAGGAGGAGGAGGAGACAGGAGGAGGAGAAGGCAGGGGAGAAGGAGTCAGGAGAGAAGGAGTCAGGAGAGAAAGAGTCAGGAGAGAAAGAGTCAGGAGAGAAAGAGTCAGGAGAGAAAGAGTCAGGAGAGAAAGAGTCAGGAGAGAAAGAGTCAGGAGAGAAAGAGTCAGGAGGAGGAGGAGACAGGAGGAGGAGAAGGCAGGGGAGAAAGAGACAGGAGGAGGAGGAGGAGGAGGCAGGAGAGAAAGAGTCAGGAGGAGGAGGAGACAGGAGGAGGAGAAGGCAGGGGAGAAAGAGACAGGAGGAGGAGGAGGCAGGAGAGAAAGAGTCATGAGAGAAAGAGTCATGAGAGAAAGAGTCATGAGAGAAAGTCATGAGAGAAAGAGTCATGAGAGAAAGAGTCATGAGAGAAAGAGTCAGGGGAGAAAGAGTCATGAGGAGGAGGAGACAGGAGAGAAGACAAGTATGGGGGTACATCTCTATGATGAAACATGAGGTAGAAGAGACAGACATAATTCACAGCATCAACACTGAAAAATTCTGCTGTTACTACAAATATATATTATTCTGTTTAGTGACAATGCTAATGATCCTCCTTAAATATGCAGGAGTAGTCAATGTATATGCAGTAGTCAATGTATATGAAGCAATATACAAATGTAAAAGCCAAAGAGCTCAAAGCTGTTTAACAGTTTGATATAAAACTTTAGTCCGTTCCTTATCAATGTATAACTGTGATCAAATGTATCAGAACCAAATCAATTAAGGTAAAATAAAAGCACTGTGGAAATCCTTGTTTTTGTGTGAGAAATTATTATGGCACCTTGGAGCCACCTGGTGGACAGTGACGTTTAAAAAGAAGAGTCTCAGTCGGGGCCTCAACTTACTGTGTAATAGGGTGCCTTATTCCTTATATAGTGCACTACCCTACAGGCCCTGATAAACAGAAGGAACATACAGGGAATAGGGTGCTATTTGACACAGCCATACTATAAACTCCTATCACTGTGACATCTGAACAAGCTGCCCTATGTAGAGGGACTATTTGAGCCTCTCTGAAGCGGAAGGATATTCCATCTCGATGCGCACGTCATTGAGGCGGGCCTGGAGTTCTTCAGAGTCATCCTCAGCCTGCTCGTCAAAAACACTGAGCTGCACCCTCAGCTCCTCATTCTCAATGGTCCGAATCTCCTACAGGAGAGAAGTAAAGGGGGGTCAATACAACTCACCACAGATAAACATAACTTCAAGATAAACATCAGTTTCCAATGGTTCAGAATAAGTTTGAGAGTTAGTGTGTGTGTGTGTGTGAGACTCACAGTCAGCAGGTCTCGTAGGCCCAGTCTCAGTAGTTCTGAGCGGATGTGGATCCTGTAGTCCAGCTCTTCTCCTCGACTGATGAGAGCGTTGATGAGTTGCATACAGCCATTCTTCAGGGCGATGTTGGGCTTGTTCATACCGGAGAGGAGTGGCTGAAACCGCTCAATGTCCTGCTTCTCTGCCTCCTCAGTGATGGCCTCCAGAACACGCTCATGACTAGAGAGAGAGTTACACACATTAATACACAGAAACTTACACACACACACACACACACACACACACACACACACACCTGATTACACCAAACATTAATAACACTTTCCTAATATTGAGTTTCACCCCGCCTTTTGCCCTCAGAACAGCCTCAATTCGTCGGGGAATGGACTCTACAAGTTGTCGAAAGCGTTCCACAGGGATGCTGGCCATGTTGACTCCAATGCTTCCCACAGTTGTCAAGTTGGCTGGATGTCCTTTGGGTGGTGGACCATTCTTGATACACACAGGAAACTGTTGAGCGTGAAAAACGTTGCAGTTCCTGACACACTCAAACCGGTGCGCCTGGCACCTACTACCATACCCTGTTCAAAGGCACTTCAATATTTTGTCTTGTCCATTCACCCTCTGAATGGCACACATTCACAATCCATGTCTCAATTGTCTCAAGGCTTAAAAATCCTTCTTTAACCGGTCTCCTCCCCTTCATCTACACTGATTGAAGTGGATTTAACAAGTCACATCAATAAGGGATCATAGCTTTCACCTGGATTTACCTGGTCAGTCGATATCATGGAAAGAGCAGGTGTTCCTAATGTTTTGTATACACATACACAGTCTCCCTCTCCCACACACACACACACAGTCTCACTCTCCCACACACACACACTTACAGGTTGTCAGGTTGTTCCAGGATGCAGATGGCCGAGAGCAGTTTGACCACGTCCACCATCATGTGAGGAACTCTGGGGTTGATGGCTCGGACCAACAGAGGGATACCCTCGGGAGACGTCAACATGGCCTTCAGACCATATTTGTTGTTCATGAAGGCTTTGAGACAGCGCACAATCTCATGTTGACACTTCACTCCCATATTCCTATATGACAGGAGGAGAGAAGAGAGAGAGAAAGGTGTGTTACTGCATGGGCAACGGTTTACATTCAAAACAGGTGACTTGCAAATCTATTGCAGAAGGTAATGGGTTCAAGGGGTAAGATGGTGTTGATATCTTACGGGTACTCGTCCTTCTCCTCCTGGATCTTCTTCATGATGTTGAGCAGCAGAGCCAGGCCCTCGTCTCCAAAGTTCTGCACCCAGCTGACAGGGTTGTTGTTGAGGGAGACCCGGAGTGACTCCAGACAGCCCAGGAGCTGTGCGTCTCTGGGCTCCGTCCTCAGCTCCTGGATGTACATTATGGCTGACTTGGAGCATTCCTTCTGGCTCTGACCCTATCACACACACACGGTATTAGTATATTGAGCATATATAGAGGACAAGTTACCGCTGTCCTAAGTCTACTGTTATCCCAGTAACACAACCTTTGTTACTCACAGCTTTAGATGTGTGGAGGTATTGAGAAACCATCTCTCGTTTGATGGAGATGTCTTTTGCCCGCAGAGGCCGCTGCTTTTCGTCATTCAAGTTCATATCCACCTGGGGAGGGGGAGAGAGAGAGATCGTAGAGTGAGCATCCCAAAAGAGCCTACAGTTCACACACACACTCAGTCCACACTCATACACATCCTTATCCTTTCTCTCTCCCACCAGCATCTACAAAGTCAGTATCTCTGTATTTAACCCTCTCTCCCACCAGCATCTACAAAGTCAGTATCTCTGTATTTAACCCTCTCTCCCACCAGCCTCTACAAAGTCAGTATCTCTGTATTTAACCCTCTCTCCCACCAGCCTCTACAAAGACAGTATCTCTTTGTTTGACCCTTTCTCTCACCAGCATCTGTTCGAAGAGTTCCAGGACATATTCATCAGGGTGGTCGTGCAGCATGGTCCCCTGGGCAGGCACCTCGTAGTGGGCAGCGTTGGAGTAGCGCTGAGCAGGCGCATGAGGCTTCTCCTTGTCCTTCTTCCTCATGCTGGTGAAGCGCTCCAACTGCAGGGGGTCAAATGCCAGGGGTCAGAGGTCACACAGGGAGATATTAGGGTTATTCCAGATCAACCTGACCTCTTGGATTGGATAGGTCGGGGCAAGGTCAGGGTTGATTTGGGATTGGGCATTAGACTCCAGTGGACATTCAGGCATCATCGATGACTAAATATCACTCTGAAACACCTTGGCTGGAGCTGACAGAGTACTCAATTCATATGTGAGTAAGATGAAGCAGGATCAGAGTGATATCATGAACATCCCAGTTGCCTCCAAAGAGTTATGACAAGGTCTGTCCAATCCTCCTTCATCTCATTCTAGTGTGTAGCATTGATTGTTGCCTGTATAGCTGCAGACAGTGTCAAGATGACAGTGCAGGGACACCAGAGCACTGGCAAGTAAGCTGCACAATGACACAGCAGCTGTGTGAAGCATGGTGATGGCCCATTAGGGTTAGGGACAGGCTAGGTTTTCACAGGACACAGAGGTAGCTGGCAAGGGGGGAGCCAGGGAGGCAGGCAGGTAGGTAACACATGCGCCGTCCAACATGTGTTGAACCAACCAGCGTGAGTAGTACAGACAACTACATGGCTGTGTTATTATGGGGTGTTATTGTAACAATCAGGCTGGTATGGATGAATGGAGGGGCAGGGGGTTAGTGGTGGGCTACAGGGTAAGGTGAGATGAGATGCAACCAAGACACTGATCAGATCACTGAGATGATGTTGGATCACAAATAACCTACCTCATCAGGAATCAGTCGTTTGATATTCTGTACAGAGGGAGGACGAGAGAATGAGGGAAAGGAGGAGAAACAAATGGGGAGATTGAACAGGAGAAAAGAGAGGGACAATGAGGGAGACGGGGAGATAGAAGGGAAGAAAAGGGGTGGGGGAGAGATGAAAGGATAAATTAGGATCAGGCAGGATTATCTCTACAGAGGTCATTATTAATAATTGATCACAGGAGGACAGAGGGGAATATAGGCTACAGATAGATCACAATCACTCTACAAGATCACTTCATTAAAACACTGACTGTTACACATCACACTGGATCAATCTAGAACATGTATATGTAGATTAGCGCACTAATTCCTCTGGTATCAAGTTAGGGATCATCTGAAACTTTCTAAAGGCAGGGATTGATATTCTGAGATTAGGGGATTTCAGATTTTTAGACAGGTTTATTGCAGAATACAATTGCACTTGTAAATTTTTGCCACAAGGTGTCAGGCTACACCAATTAATGTCCTGGTGATGGCAGCATCTCACATATTTTTGACTGGTAGTGTATATATACACTACCAGTCAAAAGTTTGGACACACCTACTCATTCAAGGGTATTTCTTTATTTTACTATTTTCTACATTGTAGAATAATAGTGAAGACATCAAAACTATGAAATGACACATATGTAATCATGTAGTAACCAAAAAAGTGTTTAAAAAATCTAAATATATTTTAGATTCTTCAAATAGCCACCCTTTGCCTTGACAGCTTTGCAAACTCTTGGCATTCTCTCAACCAGCTTCACGTGGAATGCTTTTCCAACAGTCTTGATGGAGTTCCCACATATGCTGAGCACTTGTTGGCTGCTTTTCCTTCACTCTGCGGTCCAACTCATCCCAAACCATCCCAATTGGGTTGAGGTCAGGGGATTGTGGAGGCAAGGTCATCTGATGCAACACTCCATCACTCTCCTTCTTGGTAAAATACCCCTTACACAGCCTGGAGGTGTGTTGGGTCATTGTCCTGTTGAAAAACAAATGATAGTCCCAATAAGCCCAAACCAGATGGGATGGCGTATCGCTGCAGAATGCTGTGGTAGCCATGCTGGTTAAAGCACCCACACACCATAACACCTCCTCCTCCATGCTTTACGGTGGGAAATACACATGCAGAGATCATCCGTTCACCCACACCGCGTCTCACAAAGACACGACGGTTGGAACCAAAAATCTCCAATTTGGACTCCAGACCAAAGGACACATTTCCACCAGTCTAATGTCCATTGCTCATGTTTCTTGGCCCAAGCAGGTCTCTTCTTATTATTGGTGTCCTTAAGTAGTGGCTTCTTTGCAGCAATTTGCAGCATATTTTGATTTGTTTAACACTTCTTTGGATACTACATGATTCCATATGTGTTATTTCATAGTTATGATGTCTTCAGTATTATTCTACAATGTAGAAAATAGTAAAAAAATTAAGAAAAAGCCTTGAATGAGTAGGTGTGTCCAAACTTTTGACTGGTAGTGTATATATTTACCCAACAATATAAGCTGATCTACCCCCCCAAAAAAATTAAATAAAAAAATTAACGTTGCTCACTTCCTAAGGATGCATTTCTCAAGATATCAGCACGCATATGGTAGGCCTAATAATCCATTAAGATACTTCACTTCACAGCCAAGATAAGCCACAAATGAGATACATTATTATGTTCCAAACATTCAATCAAATACATCTTTATTATGCCATAGACCAATTATTTTAGTCCTGGTTTACAGCAAATGATAAGTCAAAGTGCTGTAACATACAGTTGAAGTCGGAAGTTTACATACACTTAGGTTGGAGTCATTAAAACTTGTTTTTCAACCACTCCACATATTTCTTGTTAACAAACTATAGTTTTGGCTAGTCGGTTAGGACATCTACATTTCTGCATGACACAAGTAATTTTTCCAACAATTGTTTACATACAGTTTATTTTCACTTATAATTCACAGTATCACAATTCATGTGGGTCAGAAGTTTACATACACTAAGTTGACTTTGCCTTTAAACAGATTGGAAAATTCCAGAAAATGATGATGTCATGGCTTTAGAAGCTTCTGATAGGCTAATTGACATAATTTGAGTCAATTGGAGGTGTACCTGTGGATGTATTTCAAGGCCTACCTTCAAACTCAGTGCCGCTTTGCTTGACATCATGTGAAAATCAAAATAAATCAGCCAAGACCTCAGGAAAAAAATTGTAGACCTCCACAAGTCTGGTTCATCCTTGGGAGAAATTTCCAAACGCCTGAAGGTACCATGTTCATCTGTACAAACAATAGTATGCAAGTATAAACACCATGGGACCACGCAGACGTCATACCGCTCAGGAAGGAGACGCGTTCTGTCTCCTAGAAATGAACGTACTTTGGTGCGGAAAGTGCAAATCAATCCCAGAACAACAGCAAAGGACCTTATGAAGATGCTGGAGGAAACAGGTACAAAAGTATCTATATCCACAGTAAAACGAGTCCTATAATCGACATAACCTGAAAGGCCGCTCAGCAAGGAAGAAGCCACTGCTCCAAAACCGCCATAAAAAAAGCCAGACTACGGTTTGCAACTGCACATGGGGACAAAGATCGTAATTTTTGGAGAAATGTCCTCTGGTCTGATGAAACAAAAATAGAACTGTTTGGCAATAATGACCATCGTTATGTTTGGAGGAAAAAGGGGGTGCTTGCAAGCCGAAGAACACCATCCCAACCGTGAAGCACGGGGGTTGCAGCATCATGCTGTGGGGGTGCTTTGCTGCAGGAGGGACTGGTGCACTTCACAAAATAGATGGCATCATGAGGAAGGAAAATTATGTGGATATATTGAAGCAACATCTCAAGACATCATTCAGGAAGTTAAAGCTTGGTCACAAATGGGTCTTCCAAATGAACAATGACCCCAAGCATACTTCCAAAGTTGTGGCAAAATGGCTTAAGGACAACAAAGTCAAGGTATTGGAGTGGCCATTACAAAGCCCCGACCTCAATCCTAAAGAAAATGTGTGGGCAGAACTGAAAAGGCGTGTGCGAGCAAGGGGGCCTACAAACCTGACTCAGTTACACCAGCTCTGTCAGGAGGAATGGGCCAAAATTCACCCAACTTATTGTGAGAAGCTTGTGGAAGGCTACCCGAAACATTTGACCCACGTTAAACAATTGAAAGGCAATGCTACCAAATACTAACTGAGTGTATGTAAACTTCTGACCCACTGGGAATGTGATGAAGGAAATAAAAGCTGAAATAAATAATTCTCTCTACTATTATTCTGACATTTCACATTCTTAAAATAAAGTTGTGAACCTAACTGACCTAAGACAGGGAATATTTACTAGGATTAAATGTCAGGAATTGTGAAAAACTGAGTTTAAATGTATTTGGCTAAGGTGTATGAAAACTTCCGACTTCAACTGTACATCCCACATGCATTTGACTAACAGACATTAGCCAGTATGGCTGTCCAACGCTCCAACATCTGGAGCCAATTAGCAACTACCCAGAACATGGGGGTCAGAGGTCACAGAACACACACTGACCATCACAACCCTCCTCTACGGCTTCAAACAGTCATCCTTCTGGACAAGACACTTACAGACACCACATCTTTCACTGGGCCGGGCCAGCCCCCTCCCCTCCATGCCAGTCCTGCTAGACTCTCCTTCGTCCTCTCCTCCGTCCAAGCACTCTTGCTCTCCTACTCTCTCACTTTAGTTTCTTTCACAGGCTTCAGTGATCAGCTCTCTCGTCAACAGAAAAAAGTTAAATTAGCCTACGCATTCTCTCTCACCTCCCAACTCTCTCAATGGTATGCAGACAAGGGCAGACACACACACACACACACAGTTCAAACAAGGGACTGGTGTTTGCTGTTGTGACTATTTTATGGATTCCACACAAATTCAATTTGAGAGAGCTGCTCATTAGTCAATAGTCAGAGAAAAACAATTAGCCTAAATCCCAACATAGAGTGTATCCTTACAGCACACCATCTCCACATCTTCTATCCCTCCATCCCTCCCTTCCATTCTCTCCATCCCTCCTCCCAGTCTCTCCCGAGTCACCCAGCTGATTGGACCTGGGCCACAGTGTCGTCTTTTTTTGATTACTTTCTCAACTTTCAATCTCGTTACCTTCTGACAACTTTCTCTCTAACATTGAGATTGGTCTCAGCCATCCCAGCCAAAGACTATGACCCTCATCATAGAACTAGAAGGCCATGTCTGCAGCTAGACTGGAATGGAAACACCCTGTGTTGTATTTTGTGTTTATAACCTTCTGTTTCTATGGCATTGGGCTGACATTAGCTGGTGCCCTTAAGGAGTGTTCAGTCTCCATGTCTACTATTTCTTACAGAGTTCATACACATTTTGACAGATGGAATTTCATGACTTGTCCATGACTTAACTTTTAAATGTAACTACATGTAATCCACGTAATCCCCGAAAGTATTTATTTATCATGAGAGGACCGTAAAAAATAACTAATAATGCTGCATACTCCAAGAAAGGTTAAAATCTCACCTTTCTGGTAAAAATAGTTGTAAATTGCTGAGGTGTAGTCACTTTTGAGGACAAATATGATATGAAAATGAAATATTTCCTATTCAACAAAACTGTATGAATAAGGCTTGAAATGACATATGCTTTCTAAGTATATAATAATCAAATTATGAAGCCACTAACTACAAGATTGTAAAATAAATATTTGTATGTTTAGTGTTACAGAAAATGTGCATATTTTCTAAAAGGTCAAAACATCTGCCTCCTGAACTGGTTAGGAACTTGCCTTTCATCTTATATTAATCTTCTACATCTATGACAAACAGAAAGTGTTTATTGTTTAAAATCTATGAATTATTTTAGATGAATGGCTATAACTCAATCTCTGAATGTACTATAGTGATGCAACCACTCTCTCCTGCTGCACTATGATGTAATGACTGCAGGCAGTGGCTGTGACGTAGGGTTCAACCAGGAGTTGGACAGTCTGAAGAGCGAATGAAATGGTAGGAGGGATATCCCAGCTTCAAGTGGTTTCAGATTTCACATCCTACATCACAGTGCTATTGCTCAATGCAAGCCATTTCAATTTACAGTGTCCACAGGTCGATTTATAAGCAAAAAATGTCAGTCGGAACCGGTAGCAGAACCAAGAAAGTCCCCTAAACTGGTTTTAACCAAATGTCCATGACCAACAATTGCCGGTGTCTCTATGTATGTATAAAAAAGTAAACGTAATGTGGTACTGAAACTTGAAGGCTGCTCTCTGATCCCATGTAAAATCTCCTCTCCACAAAGTACCGGTTAGGCTACTGTATAAAACACATGGTCAATCCTCAGTCTGGAGAGCTACTAGGTGTGCAGGCTTTTGATCCAACCCTGCTCAAACACATCAGAGCTAGTTTATCAAGGTCTGGTTGAGCCGCTCATTTTTAAAATGTGGTTTGTTTGAGGGAGACAGGAATAAAAGCCTGCACACCCATTAGCTCTCTTAGAGGATGGCTGACCACATTACAACATTACAACCAAATATGTTTTATGCCTTCATTCAATATATCAAATATTAAATGGCTATGGTAGGTTACACATTTTTTTATTCATCTGAAGCAGGGCCACACATTTTCTTCAGGAAATGTACCTTTTCTAGTTTAGTCATATTTATCTTAACTAACTTAGAAGTGTTTACTTTGCAGGCTGACTAGCATCTATTGAGTTGCAATGTCATATACATTAGAAACCCAAATCAACTGGAAGTAAGTATGTACAAAGCACGTTTTGAAGCCACTTAATCCAAAAGAAAGGCAACATCTAATATTTTTTCCGAAAATTGAGGTTCACGATTCACAAATTATTATTTTGATTCATATGATTCGATTCAACACGATTGAACAGAATACCAACTAATACAATGGGAAAATGAATCGTTAATTTGGTCAAAAATAATAATTTCAATGAATTATATGAATTGTTCAAAAAAGTAAATCAACTTTGTATGGCCTTATTCACGAGTGTTGGTGGAACGTTTTTGGGGACATGACGAAAACATGAATACATGCTAATACTAGCTAAACAGTTAACTAGAGAGATAACTAGCCAGGTGACAAGATACTGTACGTTTTTAACTGGCTACCTAGTTAGTCGGTTCGCTATTATATTTTATAGGCTAAGCCTACCAGCTGCTGCAATGTCTGACTGTCTCAGCCGCGCTAAAGTGGAATAAAAACTGTGCCTAAATAAATGACAACAGAAATTATTACATTAATTTCCATGACTTTTCGGATTTTATCATTTTCCAAAACTTCTCCAGGCCTGGAAAACCTTACGTGACTTTTCCAGGATTTCCATGACTGTACAAACCCTGTTCTTATCAGGACCTTGTGGCTTACACATTTCAAAGGAACGGAGTGGGAGTCACCCTACCTCGCTCAAAAACACACACACACCTTGACTTTGCCATGTTTTAAGATGCCACAGCCAAGTTATCAAATCACTACCTGTTATCACAAGAGAACTCATACACTGTGGGCATCACCGCAAAACACAGTCAAACACACTCATGTGAACTGTGAACACATAACGACACGTACACAAACTGACTGCACATTGATGTAGATAACATAGACGTTATCACACAGGGAGGAGCAGCATTGGTTCAAAAGAGTCAATAGTAAGCAGGGATTAAATTAAAATATGTCCCCTACTGCCAGTGTCCTAGCCTTGTTGTCGCCAAGCTTATAGAGATGCCATCCCTCTGGCAGGAAGGATGCTCTGATCTGGTGTAGGCCTAGTTTGTTTGTCACCTATTAGTGGCTTAGATCAGTGTTTCCCAACCAGGAGTACTAGGACTAGGCCTACCCACAGGGTGAACTTGAGAAGTATCATGAGACCATAGGCTTACTGGTAAAATGCACATGATGGGGTACTTCAGGAGTACTCCAGGCAGAGCAGAATGTACTTGGTGGTACAGTAACCAAAAAAGGTTGGGAACCACTGGCCTAGATGTTGTGTAAAAAAAATACAGGGGGTATCCCAAATGGCACCCTATTCCCTATATAGGGCACTATGGGCCCTGGTCAAAAGAAGTGCCCTATAAAGAGAATAGGGTGCCATTTGGGAAGCAACCACAGAGCTGGTAATGAGACTACATGTGTAATGGTCCTTCTATAGCACATCATGACCACTAATGGTGTTCTGATACAGTCAGTGAGTACGTTTACATGCACACTAATAATTCGATATTAAACTGATTATGGCAGTAGGCCGAGTACGGAAATAGTCATGCACATTTACATTTTAGTCATTTAGATTTTATCCAGAGCGACTTACAGGAGCAATTAGGGTTAAGTGCCTTGCTCAAGGGCATCGACAGATTATTCACCTAGTTGGCTCTGGGATTTGAACTAGCAACCTTTCGGTTAACCACTAGGCTACTTGCCACCCTTTACTCTGCTTATCTTAATCGGCGTAAGGTCAAAATCGAAGTAAGCATACGCCGATTACAACACCTGGTTTTCTGAGCAATCTTTCAAATTATTAGGACATGTAAACAGCTTAAATTGGCAGTCCAGTGGGTTATTTGATCTGTGCAAGTGCCAGCATTGGTAAAAAACTGAAGTCAGTTTAGAAATAGTTTTCACATACAAGCTTTATATGTCTAAATAGGTTTCTCCAAAATAACATGGTCTCTGTGGTAGAACGTTTGTTCTGATTGGTGATCATCTGCATTTATTTAAGTCCCATCCGGAAGCCCGATTTCAGATGTGTCAATGGAAACAGGATTATTATGGAAATCGTTCTTGCAAAGCGTGTAAACGTTTTAAACTATTATATTAATCTGACTATCTAAAGTCATCGTATTGTGTCCATGTAACCATGCTCAGTGTGTTGACCAGGCTAATTGGCCTTCGCCTCTTGCAGTGAACACTGATCTGATCACCCTCTACTCTATAGGGCAGTTTCCACTTACACTGACATAAACACACACACGCACAAAAGCATATGCGCAGCTATTCTTAAAGCAGCTGATGCCAAGTTGGTGCCATTTAACCCACAAGGCCGGAAACATCAGCATGAGGAAACAGTAACAAGGAACTTGGGGTAATCAGACAG
Organism: Coregonus clupeaformis; assembly: GCF_020615455.1. NCBI lineage: Eukaryota > Metazoa > Chordata > Actinopteri > Salmoniformes > Salmonidae > Coregonus > Coregonus clupeaformis. Next base: position 28,314,062 of record NC_059193.1, read on the forward strand.
GAAACAGTGTGTGTGTTTGTATATATATCTGAGCGCGAGTCCAAAAGTACAAAATATATATTACCCCACCACACACAGAGAGAGACGTGAGAAAGAGAGCTCTGCTAAATAGAACAAGAGAGAAAGAGAAAGCAAGAGAGAGGTAGAGAGCAGAAAGAGAGCTAGAGAGAGCTAGAGAGCTAGAGAAAGAGCTAGAGAGCTAGAGAAAGAGCTAGAGAGAGCTAGAGAGAGAGCTAGAGAGAGAGAAAGCGAGAGAGCGCTAGAGAGAGAGAAAGCGAGAGAGCGCTAGAGAGCGAGAGAACGCGCTAGAGAGCAGAGAGAGCAGAGAGCGAGCTAGAGGGAGAGCAGAGAGCGAGCTAGAGGGAGAGCAGAGACATAGCTAGAGGGAGAGCAGAGACAGAGCTAGAGGGAGAGCAGAGACAGAGCTAGAGGGAGAGCAGAGACAGAGCTAGAGGGAGAGCAGAGACAGAGCTAGAGGGAGAGCAGAGACAGAGCTAGAGGGAGAGCAGAGACAGAGCTAGAGGGAGAGCAGAGAGCAGAGCTAGAGGGAGAGCAGAGACAGAGCTAGAGGGAGAGCAGAGACATAGCTAGAGGGAGAGCAGAGACAGAGCTAGAGGGAGAGCAGAGACAGAGCTAGAGGGAGAGCAGAGACAGAGCTAGAGGGGAGAGCAGAGACAGAGCTAGAGGGAGAGCAGAGACAGAGCTAGAGGGAGAGCAGAGACAGAGCTAGAGGGAGAGCAGAGACAGAGCTAGAGGGAGAGCAGAGACAGAGCTAGAGGGAGAGCAGAGACAGAGCTAGAGGGAGAGCAGAGACAGAGCTAGAGGGAGAGCAGAGACAGAGCTAGAGGGAGAGCAGAGACAGAGCTAGAGGGAGAGCAGAGACAGAGCTAGAGGGAGAGCAGAGACAGAGCTAGAGGGAGAGCAGAGACAGAGCTAGAGGGAGAGCAGAGACAGAGCTAGAGGGAGAGCAGAGACATAGCTAGAGGGAGAGCAGAGACAGAGCTAGAGGGAGAGCAGAGACATAGCTAGAGGGAGAGCAGAGACATAGCTAGAGGGAGAGCAGAGCTAGAGGGAGAGCAGAGACAGAGCTAGAGGGAGAGCAGAGCTAGAGGGAGAGCAGAGACATAGCTAGAGGGAGAGCAGAGCTAGAGGGAGAGCAGAGACAGAGCTAGAGGGAGAGCAGAGACATAGCTAGAGGGAGAGCAGAGACATAGCTAGAGGGAGAGCAGAGACATAGCTAGAGGGAGAGCAGAGACATAGCTAGAGGGAGAGCAGAGACATAGCTAGAGGGAGAGCAGAGCTAGAGGGAGAGCAGAGACAGAGCTAGAGGGAGAGCAGAGACAGAGCTAGAGGGAGAGCAGAGAGCGAGCTAGAGGGAGAGCAGAGACAGAGCTAGAGGGAGAGCAGAGACATAGCTAGAGGGAGAGCAGAGACAGAGCTAGAGGGAGAGCAGAGACAGAGCTAGAGGGAGAGCAGAGACATAGCTAGAGGGAGAGCAGAGCTAGAGGGAGAGCAGAGACAGAGCTAGAGGGAGAGCAGAGACATAGCTAGAGGGAGAGCAGAGACAGAGCTAGAGGGAGAGCAGAGACATAGCTAGAGGGAGAGCAGAGACAGAGCTAGAGGGAGAGCAGAGACAGAGCTAGAGGGAGAGCAGAGACATAGCTAGAGGGAGAGCAGAGACAGAGCTAGAGGGAGAGCAGAGACATAGCTAGAGGGAGAGCAGAGCTAGAGGGAGAGCAGAGACAGAGCTAGAGGGAGAGCAGAGACATAGCTAGAGGGAGAGCAGAGACAGAGCTAGAGGGAGAGCAGAGACAGAGCTAGAGGGAGAGCAGAGACAGAGCTAGAGGGAGAGCAGAGAGCAGAGCTAGAGGGAGAGCAGAGACAGAGCTAGAGGGAGAGCAGAGACATAGCTAGAGGGAGAGCAGAGACAGAGCTAGAGGGAGAGCAGAGACAGAGCTAGAGGGAGAGCAGAGACAGAGCTAGAGGGAGAACTAGAGAGCAGAGCTAGAGGGAGAGCAGAGACAGAGCTAGAGGGAGAGCAGAGACATAGCTAGAGGGAGAACTAGAGAGCAGAGCTAGAGGGAGAGCAGAGACAGAGCTAGAGGGAGAGCAGAGACAGAGCTAGAGGGAGAGCAGAGACAGAGCTAGAGGGAGAGCAGAGACAGAGCTAGAGGGAGAGCAGAGACAGAGCTAGAGGGAGAGCAGAGACAGAGCTAGAGGGAGAGCAGAGCTAGAGGGAGAGCAGAGACAGAGCTAGAGGGAGAGCAGAGACATAGCTAGAGGGAGAGCAGAGACAGAGCTAGAGGGAGAGCAGAGACAGAGCTAGAGGGAGAGCAGAGACAGAGCTAGAGGGAGAGCAGAGACAGAGCTAGAGGGAGAGCAGAGACAGAGCTAGAGGGAGAGCAGAGACAGAGCTAGAGGGAGAACAGAGACAGAGCTAGAGGGAGAGCAGAGACAGAGCTAGAGGGAGAACAGAGACAGAGCTAGAGGGAGAGCAGAGAGCAGAGCTAGAGGGAGAGCAGAGACAGAGCTAGAGGGAGAGCAGAGACAGAGCTAGAGGGAGAACTAGAGAGCAGAGCTAGAGGGAGAGCAGAGACAGAGCTAGAGGGAGAGCAGAGAGCGAGCTAGAGGGAGAGCAGAGACAGAGCTAGAGGGAGAGCAGAGAGCGAGCTAGAGGGAGAGCAGAGACAGAGCTAGAGGGAGAGCAGAGACAGAGCTAGAGGGAGAGCAGAAACAGAGCTAGAGGGAGAGCAGAGCTAGAGGGAGAGCAGAGACAGAGCTAGAGGGAGAGCAGAGACAGAGCTAGAGGGAGAGCAGAGACAGAGCTAGAGGGAGAGCAGAGACAGAGCTAGAGGGAGAGCAGAGACAGAGCTAGAGGGAGAGCAGAGACAGAGCTAGAGGGAGAGCAGAGACAGAGCTAGAGGGAGAGCAGAGACAGAGCTAGAGGGAGAACAGAGACAGAGCTAGAGGGAGAGCAGAGACAGAGCTAGAGGGAGAGCAGAGACAGAGCTAGAGGGAGAGCAGAGACATAGCTAGAGGGAGAGCAGAGACATAGCTAGAGGGAGAGCAGAGACAGAGCTAGAGGGAGAACTAGAGAGCAGATCTAGAGGGAGAAAACAAGATAACACACACAGACACTCCGTTTGATAATGATTTTACAGCCAGTGTTGGGATGTGTTATTAGTAATTTCCCTTTAGAGAAAAACAGAGGTCAGAGGCAACCTTTTCATAGTTTAGTAATGCCACAATGAGTTGAGTGAATTGACCCAACTTGCATGTCTAACTGGCAAGCTGTATGATTAAGATTCAATAAATAACACCTTCAATTCATTAATAACCACTTTATTTTCCTCATCTCTATCTTTCTCTCTTTCCCTCTCTTCCCTTCTTTCTCTCCCTCTCCTGGACAGGTCTGACTATTTGGAGATCCTTTCCGTAGACAGAGCCTAAAAAACCAGTGATGTCATGGGGAAAATACTGCCAGTTAGATACTTATTTAACCCTAACCCTATTTATATTAACAGAGAAGGAGAAAATGCCTCTCTTCGAGAGAGAGAGTATGTGAGAGCAAGAGAGAGACAAATGGTGGATAGAACAGGAGATTGTGTGTATTGTAATCTACACTGTGACTGTTGATATGGGTGCTTACAGGGTTGCCATGGCTCCCCAGGTGGAAGCTGTGCTCTGTCACAGCATGGGGTTTTCTGGCAGGCGACATGCCTGTGTTAGGGTGACAACACCTCCTGTTTACAACTACAACAGGAAGTCATACTGACATACTTAAAACCTTACTCACCATCCCTACAGCGGGATAACTATCTAGGAAACACAAGCAGCTTTCTTACAACACATACATTGAGGGAAAAAAGTATTTGATCCCATGCTGATTTTGTACGTTTGCCCACTGACAAAGACATGATCAGTATATCATTTTAATGGTAGGTTTATTTGAACAGTGAGAGACAGAATAACAACAAAAAAATCCAAATACTTTTTTCCCTCATTAAAATGCAAATCAATTTATAACATTTTTGACATGCGTTGTTCTGGATTTTTTTGTTGTTATTCTGTCTCTCACTGTTCAAATAAACCTACCATTAAAATTATATACTGATCATGTCTTTGTCAGTGGGCAAACGTACAAAATCAGCAGGGGATCAAAAACTTTTTGCCCCCTCACTGTGTGTGTGTGTGTGTGTGTGTGTGTGTGTGTGTGTGTGTGTGTGTGTGTGTGTGTGTGTGTGTGTGTGTGTGTGTGTGTGTGTGTGTGTATATGTATGTATGTATGTATATATATATATATATATATATATATATATATATATATATATATAGTATTTGATACACTGCCGATTTTTCAGGTTTTCCTACTTACAAAGCATGTAGAGGTCTGTAATTTTTAACATAGGTACACTTCAACTGTGAGAGACGGAATCTAAAAAATCCAGAAAATCACATTGTATGATTTTTAAGTAATTAATTTGCATTTTATTGCATGACATAAGTATTTGATCACCTACCAACCAGTAAGAATTTCGGCTCTCACAGACCTGTTCGTTTTTCTTTAAGAAGCCCTCCTGTTCTCCACTCATTACCTGTATTAACTGCACCTGTTTGAACTCGTTACCTGTATAAAAGACACCTGTCCACACACTCAATCAAACAGACTCCAACCTCTCCACAATGGCCAAGACCAGAGAGCTGTGTAAGGACATCAGGGATACAATTGTAGACCTGCACAAGGCTGGGATGGGCTACAGGCCAATAGGTAAGCAGCTTGGTGAGAAGGCAACAACTGTTGGCGCAATTATTAGAAAATGGAAGAAGTTCAAGATGACGGTCAATCACCCTCGGTCTGGGGCTCCATGCAAGATCTCACCTCGTGGGGCATCAATGATCATGAGGAAGGTGAGGGATCAGCCCAGAACTACACGGCAGGACCTGGTCAATGACCTGAAGAGAGCTGGGACCACAGTCTCAAAGAAAACCATTAGTAACACACTACGCCGTCATGAATTAAAATCCTGCAGCGCACGCAAGGTCCCCCTGCTCAAGCCAGCGCATGTCCAGGCCCGTCTGAAGTTTGCCAATGACCATCTGGATGATCCAGAGGAGGAATGGGAGAAGGTCAGGTGGTCTGATGAGACAAAAATAGAGCTTTTTGGTCTAAACTCCACTCGCCGTGTTTGGAGGAAGAAGAAGGATGAGTACAACCCCAAGAACAACCCAACCGTGAAGCATGGAGGTGGAAACATCATTCTTTGGGGATGCTTTTCTGCAAAGGGGACAGGACGACTGCACCATATTGAGGGGAGGATGGATGGGGCCATGTATCGCGAGATCTTGGCCAACAACCTCCTTCACTCAGTAAGAGCATTGAAGATGGGTCGTGGCTGGGTCTTCCAGCATGACAACGACCCGAAACACACAGCCAAGGCAACTAAGGAGTGGCTCCGTAAGAAGCATCTCAAGATCCTGGAGTGGCCTAGCCAGTCTCCAGACCTGAACCCAATAGAAAATCTTTGGAGGGAGCTGAAAGTCCATATTGCCCAGCGACAGCTCCGAAACCTGAAGGATCTGGAGAAGGTCTGTATGGCCAAAATCCCTGCTGCAGTGTGTGCAAACCTGGTCAAGACCTACAGGAAACGTATGATCTCTGTAATTGCAAACAAAGGTTTCTGTACCAAATATTAAGTTCTGCTTTTCTGATGTATCAAATACTTATGTCATGCAATCAAATGCAAATTAATTACTTAAAAATCATACAATGTGATTTTCTGGATTTTTTAAAAATAGATTCTGTCTCTCACAGTTGAAGTGTACCTATGATAAAAATTACAGACCTCTACATGCTTTGTAAGTAGGAAAACCTGCAAAATCGGCAGTGTATCAAATACTTGTTCTCCCCACTGTATATATATATATATATATATATATATATAGTGTATTCTAGTCAAGGCTCATCCTATATAACTACTGCTGTGCACACCTTTTCTATTCATATACTGTCCATACTGTCTATACACACCGTTGCCCTCAGAACTGACTCAATTCTTCAGGGCATGGACTCTACAAGGTGTCGAAAGCGTTCCACAGGGATGCTGGACCATGCTGACTCCATTGCTTCCCACAGTTGTTTCAAGTTTGCTGGAGGACCATTCTTGATACACACGGGAAACTGTTAAGCGTGAAAAACCCAGCAGCATTGCAGTTCTTGACACAAACTGGCACCTACTACCATACCCCGTTCAAAGGCACTTCAATCTTTAGTCTTGCCCATTCACCCTCTGAATGGCACACATTCACAATCCATGTCTCAATTGTCTCAAGGCTTAAAAATCCTTCTTTAACCGGTCTCCTCCCCTTCATCTACACTGATTGAAGTGGAGTTAACAAGTGAGATCAATAAGGGATCATAGCTTTCACCTGGTCAGTCTCATGGAAAGAGCAGGTGTTCTTAATGTTTTGTACACGCAGTGTATATTCCGGACTCTGACAATTGCTCGTTCTGATATTTCTTAATGTTTGTTTTTACTTTTTGTACTGCTAGGTATTATTACTGTTGGAGCTAGAAACACAAGCATTTAGCTAGGTATTAATACTGTTGGAGCTAGAAACACACGCATTTAGATAGGTATTATTACTGTTGGAACTAGAAACACAAGCATTTAGCTAGGCATTATTACTGTTGGAGCTAAAAACACAAGCATTTAGCTAGGTATTATTGCTGTACTTCGCTCCGCAGGTAATATGTCACACATTACATTGGAACAATTTGATTAGTGTAATGTTAGCTAGCTACATAGTTGTCTTTGTATCAAAGATAAAGGTGTAGTATAGAGAAACTATCGAGGTTAGCTAGCCAGCTACATTCGTTCGCAGCGACGCCGTTTTTCAAACAAAGTCAACACTGCAGCCATTGCTAGCTAGCCAACACTACCAGCTAGCAGTACTGTAGCAACTAAATACAATATCATTTTAGTCAATGAGAATTTTGCAACGTAAAGCTTCACTTTCTGAACATTCGAGATGTGTAGTCCACTTGTGTAGCTAGAATGACTAACTTTGTGCTAGCTAGCCAACGTTTAATTATTTCTGCGTTATGAAAGGAACTAGACACGGACACGAATGATCTGTTTAGTGTGTTAACACACTATTGGTAGTTTGTTGTAACTAAGTATTGGTGCTAAACCGTGTGTTATTGGATGCTAACATGCTAATTAGCTATGGCGTCATAGGATACGGTGCCCTGGGCGGTTTTCACAGAAGAATACAGTACCAAGTTAGCTAGCTGAATAAACTAAGTTAGAGTCTATTCCTAGAAAACATTGAACCGCTGTAGTTTACAACAATTATAATTTCTAAAGAGGAAGTTGGGAGAGATATATTTGAGTGTTTCAGTGAAAGGTAAGTGAGGTAGGCCTCGCTCTCTCACTTCCCCAGATGTTTTGTTAATTTTATTCCGATCTCTTTTGCTTTATTGAAGCCTTTTCTGTAGCCTGTCAACTATGTGTCTGTCTATCCCTGTTCTCTCCTCTCTGCACAGGCCATACAAACGCTTCACACCGCGTGGCTGCTGCCCTCTAATCTGGTGGTCCCTGCGCGCACGACCCACGTGGAGTTCCAGGTCTCCAGCAGCCTCTGGAACTGCCGTTCTGCGGCCAACAAGGCAGAGTTCATCTCAGCCTATGCTACCCTCCAGTCCCTCGACTTCTTGGCGCTGACGGAAACATGGATTACCACAGAAAACACTGCTACTCCTACTGCTCTTTCCTCGTCTGATCATGTGTTCTCGCATACCCCGAGAGCATCTGGTCAGCGCGGCGGTGGCACAGGAATCCTCATCTCTCCCAAGAGGACATTCTCTCTTTTCCCCCTGACCCATCTGTCTATCTCCTCATTTGAATTCCATGCCGTCACAGTCACTAGCTCATTCAAGCTTAACATCCTTATCATTTATCGCCCTCCAGGTTCCCTTGGAGAGTTCATCAATGAGCTTGACGCCTTGATAAGTCCCTTTCCTGAAGATGGCTCACCCCTCACAGTTCTGTGTGACTTTAACCTCCCTACGTCTGCCTTTGACTCATTTCTCTCTGCCTCCTTCTTTCCACTCCTTTCCTCTTTTGACCTCATCCTCTCACCGTCCCCCCCTACTCACAAGGCAGGCAATACCTTCGCTCTCTCTCTCCCGCTACTCTCTCCTCTTCCATCCTATCATCTCTTCCCTCTGCTAAATCATTCTCCCTCCGATCTCCTGATTCTGCCTCCTCAACCCTCCTCTCCTCCCTTTCTGCATCTTTTGACTCTATGTCCCCTATCCTCCCGGCCGGCTCGGTCCTCCCCTCCTGCTCCGTGGCTTGACGACTCATTGCGAGCTCACAGAACAGGGCTCCGGGCAGCCGAGCGGAAATGGAGGAAAACTAGACTCCCTGTGGACCTGTTATCTTTTCACTCCCTCCTCTCTACATTTTCTTCCTCGGTTTCTGCTGCTAAAGCCACTTTCTACAACTCTAAATTTTAAGCCTCTGCCTCTAACCCTAGGAAGCTCTTTTCCACCTTCTCCTCCCTGCTGAATCCTCCTCCTCCCTCTCTGTGGATGACTTCGTCAACCATTTTGAAAGGAAGGTTGACGACATCCGATCCTCATTTATTAAGTCAAATGACACCGCTGGTCCTGCTCACACTGCCCTACCCTACGCTTTGACTTCTTTCTCCAGATGAAGTCTTGCGACTTGTGACGGCCGGCCGCCCAACAACCTGCCCGCTTGACCCTATCCCCTCTTCTCCTGACCATTTCCGGAGACCTTATCCCTTACCTCACCTCGCTCATCCTTGACCGCTAGCTATGTCCCTTCCGTCTTCAAGAGAGCGAGAGTTGCACCCCTCCTCAAAAAACCTACACTCGATCCCTCCAATGTCAACAACTACAGACCAGTATCCCTTCTTTCTTTTCTCTCCAAAACTCGAGCGTGCCGTCTCTAGCCAACTCTCCTGCTATCTCTCTCAGAATGACCTTCTTGATCCAAACCAGTCAGGTTTCAAGACTGGTCATTCAACTGAGACTGCTCTTCTCTGTGTCACGGAGGCTCTCCGCACTGCTAAAGCTAACTCTCTCTCCTCTGCTCTTATCCTTCTAGACCTATCTACTGCCTTTGATACTGTGAACCATCAGATCGTCCTCTCCACCCTCTCCAAGTTGGGCATCTCCGGCGCTGCTCACTCTTGGATTGAGTCCTACCTGACAGGTCGCTCCTACCAGGTGGCGTGGCGAGAATCTGTCTCAGCACCACGTGCTCTCACCACTGGTGTCCCCTAGGGCTCAGCTCTAGGCCCTCTTTACCTTCAGGCTCTGATCAGACGCTACACCCAAACGAGGGCAATATGTTCATCCACCTCTGGCCTGATAGCCCCCCTACCTCTACGGAAGCACAGTTCCCTCTCAGCCCAATCATTCACACTACACTACACAGAGAGAGACCACAATCATTCACACTACAAAACACAGAGAGACCACAATCACTCACTCACACTACACTACAAAACACTGACAGAGAGAGACCACAATCATTCACATTACACTACAAAACACTGAGAGAGAGAGCACAAACAAACAACCTAAGGCTCATCTTGGGTGGACAACTAGTTAGGGTGCTACAACCCAACACATTAACCACAGCACTGCCATTATCATCAGTTTACTTTCTTTTGCAACTAATCCTGGTAAACTAGAGATGAACCTATACAGTAAGAACAGCAGCCAGTCTCTTCACAGCACACACTAGACCCACCATGCACCAGCAGCACACACACTAGACCCGCCATGCACCAGCAGCACACACACTAGACCCGCCATGCACCAGCAGCACACACACTAGACCTGCCATGCACCAGCTGCACACACACTAGACCCACCATGCACCAGCAGCACACACACTAGACCCGCCATGCACCAGCAGCACACACACTAGACCCACCATGCACCAGCAGCACACACACTAGACCCACCATGCACCAGCAGAACACACACTAGACCCACCATGCACCAGCAGCACACACACTAGACCCACCATGCACCAGCAGCACACACACTAGACCCACCATGCACCAGCAGCACACACACTAGACCCACCATGCACCAGCAGCACACACACTAGACCCACCATGCACCAGCAGCACACACACTAGACCCACCATGCACCAGCAGCACACACACTAGACCCACCATGCACCAGCAGCACACACACTAGACCCACCATGCACCAGCAGCACACACACTAGACCCACCATGCACCAGCAGCACACACACTAGACCCACCATGCACCAGCAGCACACACACTAGACCCACCATGCACCAGCAGCACACACACTAGACCCGCCATGCACCAGCAGCACACACACTAGACCTGCCATGCACCAGCTGCACACACACTAGACCCACCATGCACCAGCAGCACACACACTAGACCCGCCATGCACCAGCAGCACACACACTAGACCCACCATGCACCAGCAGCACACACACTAGACCCACCATGCACCAGCAGCACACACACTAGACCCACCATGCACCAGCAGCACACACACTAGACCCACCATGCACCAGCAGCACACACACTAGACCCACCATGCACCAGCAGCACACCCAGCTGTTCCATGGGTTAGACCTGTGATAGACAGCTCAGACATAAAAAGCTGTGACAGCTTCATCATACCCCTTTCCGCCCACGCCAACGTGTGTGTGTGTGTGTGTGTGTGTGTGTTTCCCAAGCCTAGTAGAAAGCATTCCCACTGTAACCACGTCTGTCTGGTGGCATTCCACACAGGCAGACGGCCATCTTTGAATGTTATGTGAATAGTCAACTGCCTGCTTAAAGTGGCATGCCTAAATGGAATTCTGGTTATGTATTAATTGTGTGATTTGGATGTACTATATGAACTCAACTACCTCACCAAATTGGTAGTTCAGCAGAAATATGATTTCTTTACATTCTCTCTCGTCTGGACATTCTGTGTCAGTGTCCATCAATCCACCTCACAGCCAGGGTCTCTTGATTTAACAGCTGTCTATTCATGACTGGGGCCTCCGTGGACCCAGTGTTGAGGGTCTTTCTGCCCCTGTGGTGAGAGCCCTCTCTGGGGCAAGAGGCTGGGACGAAGGCCCCACAGCCTTGAGCAAATTATGCATTGATTACACACAGAGACAGCCTGTGGATGAAATGATACAGAGTGACCAATCTATCACTAACTGTCAGTCACTCACAGCACCTCCGACAGAAGACTGGACACTGATACTCACACACACGGACACACAAAGGCGAATACATTCTCTTACACACACCCTCATGTATTCTGTCACACATACATAGGGCTAGAATTAGACATGGGGAGTTTAGAATTGTGTGTAGGAGGATAACGGGGTTCATTCGAAATCTTTAAGTAACCCCTTCCAAAAAATACCCAACTCCCCCACAGACCCCCTCCCAAAAATACCCAACTCCCACACTGACACCCTCCCAAAACTCCCCCACTGACCCCCTCCCAAAAATACCCAACTCCCCCACTGACCCCCCCATAAATAACCAACTCCCCCACTGATCACCTCCCAAAAATACCCCCATGCCCTTGTATACAGGAAGAGGACGTTGACTCCCTCTCCCTGAGGGCTTACAGTTTACTGATGCAGGCAGATCAATCTGTGTGAGAAAGTGAGTAAACAAAGGAACTCGATAAGTGACAGCGCCGCCCCCCTTAATCACCTACGTCTCCATCTGCCTGCCATCAACAAGTCCATTCATCCTTACCCTGTTTACACACAAACTAGTGATGGTGGGAGAATTTATATTTATTTATATATATATATATATATTACGTATTGAGAATATTATTTTTGACGATATATCGTATCGTTTTGACAAATCGCAATATTACTTTAGTGGTAGTTGGCTGTACCTGCACCTAAACTTCAGTATGTTTCCTTCATAGCTTGTTCTCAATCTTCTTTTTATATAGGGAGCAAATTTATTTTCAACATTTTCATTTCCATGACTGATCAAAACTCGTTTTCTCATGGCTCTCTTGTCCCTCTGCAGCATACATATGGTGAGCAATATGTTAAGAACAAACAGTTCTATTTTTGTTTCATCAGACCACAGGACATTTCTCCAATAGGTACGATCTTTGTCCCCATGAGCAGTTGCAAACCGTAGTCTGGCTTTTTTATGGTGGTTTTGGAGAAGTGGCTTCTTCCTTGCTAAGCGGCCTTTCAGGTTACGTCGATATAGGACTCGTTTTACTGTGGATATAGATACTTTTGTACCTGTTTCCTCCAGAATCTTCACAAGGTCCTTTGCTGTTGTTCTGGAATTGATTTGCACTTTTCGCACCAAAGTATGTTCATCTCTAGGAGAGAGAAACGCGTCTCCTTCCTGAGCAGTATGATGGCTGCGTGGTCCCATGGTGTTTATACTTGCGTATTATTGTTTGTACAGATGAATGTGGTACCTTCAGGTGTTTGGAAATTGCTCCCAAGGATGAAACATACTTGTGGAGGTCTACAACTATTTTTCTGAGGTCTTGGCTGATTTCTTTTGATTTTCCAATGATATCAAGCAAAGAGGCACTGAGTTTGAAGGTAGGCCTTGAAATACATCCACAGGTACACCTCCAATTGACTCAAATTATGTCAATTAGCCTATCAGAAGCTTCTAAAGCCATGACATTATTTTCTGGAATTTTCCAAGCTGTTTAAAGGCACAGTCAACTTAGTGTATGTAAACTTCTGAACCACTGGAATGTTGATACAGTTAATTATAAGTGAAATAATCTGTCTGTAAACAATTGTTGGAAAAAATAATTGTGTCATGCAGAAAGTAGATGTCCTAACCGACTTGCCAAAACTATAGTTTGTTAACAAGAAATATGTGGAGTAGTTGAAAAACAAGTTTTAATGACTCCAACCTAAGTGTATGTAAACTTCCGACTTCAACTGTATGTTTCACAAGTTTGGATAGCACAATACAGTACAATACAGTAAAGAAAAGTAAAGTATAGTACTGTAATGTACTGAACTCTACTCTGCTCTGCTGTGTTGCGCTGTGATGTCCAAACTTGTGAAACATGAGGAAAATGACATTCATATCCATAATTATGCATTTCTGTGTAGTACAGATCAGACAGGGACCCATGCTGTTACCATAACTCTGTTACCGGGTGTAAATCCACTTCACTTACTGTAGTTCAATAACCAAAATATACTGAACAAAACTATAAACGCAACATGTAAAGTGCTGGTCCCATGTTGCATGAGCTGAAATAAAATATCCCAGAAATGTTCCAGATGCACATAAAGCTTAATTCACAAAAATGTTGTGCACAAATTTGTTTACATCCCTGTTAGCGAGCATTTTCCCTTTGTCTATATATTCCATCTACCTGACAGGTATGGCATATCAAGAAGCTGATTAAACAGTATGGTATTTACACAGGTGCACCTTGTGCTGAGGACATTAAAATGCCACTCTAAAATGTGAGGTTTTGTCACAGAACACAATGCCCCAGAGGTCTCATGTTTTGAGGGAGTGTGCAATTTGCATGCTGATTGCAGGAATGTCCACCAGAGCTGTTACCAGAAAATGTAATGTCAATTTCTCTACCAAAAACTGCCTCCAATGTCGTTTTAAGAGAATTGGCAGTACAGACCACGTGTAACCACGCCAGCCCAGGACCTCCACATCCCGCTTCTTCACTTGGGGGATCGTCTGAGACCAGCCACCCGGACAGCTGATGAAACTGTGGGTTTGCACGATCGAAGACTTTCTGCACAAACTGTCAGAAACCATCTCAGGGAAGCTCATCTGTGTGCTCGTTGTCGTCAACAGGGTCTTAACCTGACTGCAGTTCAGCGTCGTAACCAACTTCAGTGGGCAAATACTCACCTTCGATGGCCACTGGCATGCTGGAGAAGTGTGCTCTTCATGGATCAATCCCGATTTCAAATGTACCGGGCAGAAGGGCGAGCGGTTTGCTGATGTCAACATTGTGAACAGAGTGTCCCCATGGTGGTGGTGAGGTTGTGGTATGGGCAGGCATAAGATGCGTACAACGAACCCAAATGCATTTAAATCGATGGAAATTTTAATGCACAGAGATATCGTGACGAGATCCTGAGTCCTATTGGCGTGCCATTCATCAGCCACCATTACCTCACGTTTCAGCATGATGATGCACGGCCCATGTCGCAGGGATCTGTACACAACTCCTGGAAGCTGAACATTTCCCAGGTTTTCCATGGCCTGCATACTCACCAGACATGTCACCCATTGAGCATGTTTGGGATGCTCTGGATCAACATTTGCGTGTTCTAGTTCCCGCCAATATCCAGCAACTTCACACAGCCATTGAAGAGGAGTGGGACAACATTCCACAGGCCACAATCAACAGCTTGATCAACTCTATGCGAAGGCAATGTCGCACTGCATGAGGCAAATGGTGGTCACACCAGATACTGACTAGTTTTCTGATCCACTCCCTACTTTTTTTAAAGGTATCTGTATTCCCAGTCGTGAAATCCATAGATTAGGACCTGATGAATTTATTTCAATTGACTGTTTTCCATATATGAACTGTAACTCTTAATTCAGAACAGATATTTAACAGAGTTTTTTTTTTTTTTTCGTCTTCGCATAAAAACCTGAGGGAGATTTTACCGTCATTCCGTTACCAAAGCTTGCATCTGCACAGTTCTTCCACTTAATTTGCTTTTATACATTTCTCAGTGGAAATTGTTAAAAGTCATGCTTGTGCATAGAGTTGTACGGTTTGTTAAACTTTGAAATCAATGGCTGTTTGGTGTACATTTTAAAGTGAAAAAAAACTGAGTCAAAGTATAATTCCGTTACCATGGAAATGCCCCTATGCAGTTACTGAACCCACAGCCTTAGTGTTCTCAGCAGCTTGATCCGACTGTCTGAAACCTCTGCGCCACACATCCCACACAGCCTTGTCCAGTATTAACCCTCCAGGACACACACACCAAACTTTCCTCCCACTAATTGGCATGGGTCCAGTGTGAGTAGGTTGACTGCTGGGTACTTGCACTCAGACTGGGAGACAAGGCTCACAGCTTTTCACAGCTGTTCCAGGATAATGGGGAGACAGTGTTATGTTAGACTAGAGAGATGCCTGCAGTGAGGAAGTATCCATTCCGATAATGCTCCAAACCCAAAGCCTGAGTCTCCGTAATGAGTAGGCTGCATAGAGCAGTTTCACACCGTGTACCTGTACACCCACCCAGAGCATGCATCAGCAGACTGTCAAACTCTCTTGCTCGCACACATACACACACACTTCAAAAGTTGTCAAACCACAGACTCAGCAACACACACCCTCCCTCTTCTACTAGCCTACTGTCAACAACCCACCCCACTGACTCAGCTAATATTCATGCCCAGGGTTTGATAAGGCCCTCTCTATAGAAACAGACAGTGTTCCTAGAAGCCCACATACCCAAACAAAAGTTCCTATATTTGTACTATTTTTCCCCACATGATCTCTCCCTCCCCCCTCTCATCCATCTCGGTCTCTCTCCATCCCCTTGTCCTTTGCCCCTCTCTAAACCAGTCTCTCTATTGATGGTTCTTCTTTTCTATACAGTGCATTCGGAAAGAATTCAGACCCCTTGACTTTTTCCACATTTTGTTACATTACAGCCTTATTTATGAAATGGATTAAATTGTTTTTTCCCCCTCATCAATCTACACACAATACCCCATAATGACAAAGCAAAAAAAGTTTTTTTAGAAATGTTTTCAAATTTTATAACAATTAAAACTGAAATATATATATATATATATATATATATATATTCAGACCCATTACTATGTACTTTGTTGAAGCTTCCGTCTGGCCACTCTACCATCAAGGCCTGATTGGTGGAGTGCTGCAGAGATGGGAGAACCTTCCAGAAGGACAACCATCTCCACAGAGGAACTCACCATCAGGTTGTTGTTCACCTCTTTGACCAAGGCCCTTCTCCCCCAAATGGTCAGCTTGGCCGGGCGGCCAGCTCTAGGAAGAGTCTTGGTGGTTCCAAACTTCTTCCATTTAAGAATGATGGAGGCCACTGGGTTCTTGGGGACCTTCAATGCTGCAGAAATAAGCTGGTTGCCTTTCCAAATCATGTCCAATCAATTGAATTGACCACAGGTGGACTCCAATCAAGTTACAGAAACATCAAGGATGATCAATGGAAACAGGATGCACCTGAGCTCAATTGACTCATAGCAAAAGGGTCTGAAAACTTATGTAAATAAGGTATTTATTATTTTTATTTTTAATACATTTGCAAACATTTATAAAAAGCTGTTTTCGCTTTGTCATTACGGGGTGTTGTGTGTAGATTGATTAGCAAATGTTTTCATTTAACCCATTTTTGAATAAGGCAGTAACATAACAAAAATGTTGAAAAAGTCAAGGGGTCTGAATACTTTCCGAATGCACTGTATGTACAGTTAAGGTAAAAACTAAGTACACCCCCTGCATAGTTGTCTTTTTTTTGTACATTTGGAAAAATTGATACGTCATCTTCACTTCAACACTATTGACAGATGAAGGTAACCAAATGTAACAAATGCCACTGACAGATTATACTTTGCAATCATTTATTCATCAAAAATCAATAGAAATACAATTCCATAGTGCAGACAAAAATAAGTACACCCCTAACTTCAATAGCTGGTGTTGCCCCCGTTGGATGAAATAACTTCATGTAGCTGTTTTTTGTAACTGTCTATCAGTCTCTTACATCGACTAGGAGGAATTGTTGCCCACTTCTTTACAGTACTGCTTCACAACTGTGTCATGTTCGAGAGCTTTCTTGCATGCACGACCCACTTCAATTCCCCACACAGCATTTCGACAGGATTGAGATCTGGGCTTTGACTCTGCCATTCCATAACCGTCCATTTCTTATTTTTGAGCCATTCTGTTGTAGCTTTGCTTGTGTGTTTTGGATCATTGTCCTGTTGCAAGACCCATGTTCGGTTCAGCTTCAGCTTTCTGACAGATGGCCTCACATTCTCCTCAAGAATTCTCTGGTACAATATGGAATTCATGGTTGACTCAATGATGGCAAGTTGGCCAGGCCCTGAGGCAGCAAAGCAGCCACAAACCATAATGCCACCGCCTCCATGCTTTACGGTCGGTATGCGGTTTGTCTGTTCAAAGGCAGTGTTTTGTTTTCGCCAAACATGGCGTCTGGCATTGCGGCCAAACAACTCCACCTTTGACTCATCTGTCCAGAGCACATTGTTCCAATAGTTTTGGTCTTTACCCAGGTGTTGTCTGGCAAACGTCAGTCGTGTCTTGATATTCTTTTTTGAGAGCAGAGGCTTCTTCCTTCCTGACCTCCCATGTAGGCCAAGTTTGTGCAGTCTCTTTCTGACAGTTGACTCATGCACTTTGACATTGATGGCGCCGGAGAAGATGGCTGCCGTTTTACAGCCCTCTAACCAATTGTACTATTATGTGTGTTTTTCCGCGTTATTTGTAATTTATTTTGTACATAATGTTTCTGCCATCGTCTCTTATAACCAAAAAGAGTTCTGGATATCAGGACAGCGATTACATTTACATTTACATCATTTAGCAGACGCTCTTATCCAGAGCGACTTACAGTTAGTGCATACATTATTTTATTTTTTTATACTGGCCCCCCGTGGGAATCGAACCCACAACCCTGGCGTAGCAAACGCCATGCTCTACCAACCGAGCTACATCCCTGCCGGCCATTCACTCCCCTACCCTGGGTGACGCTGGGCCAATTGTGCGCCGCCCCATGGGTCTCCCGGTCGCGGCCGGCTATGACAGAGCCTGGATTCGAACCAGGATCTCTAGTGGCACAGCTTGCACTGCAATGCAGTGCCTTAGACCACTGCGCCACTCGGGAGACGATTACTCACCTCGTATTGGACGAATCATTTTTCTTCAACGAGGCGGCCGCAAGGATATCCTACAGACACCCGACAAGGCCCAAATTCCCCGTCATTCGCATGAGGAAGAGACGGAGATATCGTGGACGTAGGTCGGGGTGCCTTGTAAGGATCCGACGGTGAGCGAGTAAACTGCCGCTCCCATCAATCCTATTAGCAAATCTTCAATCATTGGAAAATAAATTGGATGACCTAAGATTACGGTTATCCTACCAACGGGACATTAAAAACTTTAATATCTTATGTTTCACGAGTCGTGGCTGAACGACGACATGGATAACATACAGCTAGCAGGCTATACGCTACATCGGCAGGATAGAACTGCTGACTCCAGTAAGACAAGGGGTGGCGGTCTGTGTATATTTGTAAACAACAGCTGGTGCACAAAATCAAATACTAAGGAAGTCTCTAGGTTTTGCTCGCCTGAGGTAGAGTGTCTTATGATAAGCTGTAGACCACACTATTTACCAAGAGAGTTTTCATCTATATTTTTCATAGCTGTCTATTTACCACCACAAACCAATGCTGGCATTAAGATTGCACTGAATGAGCTGTATAAGGCCATAAGTCAACAGGAAAATGCTCATCCAGAGGCAGCGCTCCTAGTGGCCGGGGACTTTAATGCAGGGAAACTTAAATCCGTTCTACCTCATTTCTACCAGCATGTTAAATGTGCAACCAGAGGAAAAAAAACTCTAGACCACCTTTACTCCACACACAGAGACGCATACAAAGCTCTCCCTCGCCCTCCATTTGGCAAATCTGACCATAACTCTATCCTCCTGATTCCTGCTTATAAGCAAAAACTAAAGCAGGAAGCACCAGTGACTCGGTTAATAAAAAAAGTGGTCAGATGACGCAGATGCTAAGCTACAGGACTGTTTTGCTAGCACAGACTGGAACATGTTCGGGATTCTTCAGATAGCATTGAGGAGTACACCACATCAGTCACTGGCTTCATCAATAAGTGCATCGATGATGTCGTCCCCACAGTGACCGATACGTACATACCCCAACCAGAAGCCATGGATTACAGGAAACATCCGCACTGAGCTAAAGGGTAGAGCTGCCGCTTTCAAGGAGCGGGACTCTAACCCGGACGCTTATAAGAAATCCCGCTATGCCCTCCGACGAACCATCAAACAGGCAAAGAGTCAATACAGGACTAAGATTGAATCGTACTACACCGGCTCTGACGCTCGTCGGATGTGGCAGGGCTTGAAAACTATTACAGACTACAAAGGGAAGCACAGCCGCGAGCTTCCCAGTGACACAAGCCTACCAGACGAGCTAAACCACTTCTATGCTTGCTTCGAGGCAAGCAACACTGAAGCATGCATGAGAGCACCAGCTGTTCCGGATGACTATGTGATCACGCTCTCCGTAGCCGATGTGAGTAAGACTTTTAAGCAGGTCAACATTCACAAGGCCGCAGGGCCAGACGGATTACCAGGACGTGTACTCCGAGCATGTGCTGACCAACTGGCAAGTGTCTTCACTGACATTTTCAACATGTCCCTGACTGAGTCTGTAATAACAACATGTTTCAAGCAGACCACCATAGTCCCCGTGCCCAAGGACACTAAGATAACCTGCCTAAATGACTACCGACCCGTAGCACTGACGTCTGTAGCCATGAAGTGCTTTGAAAGGCTGGTCATGGCTCACATCAACACCATTATCCCAGAAACCCTAGACCCACTCCAATTTGCATACCGCCCCAACAGATCCACAGATGATGCAATCTATATTGCACTCCACACTGCCCTTTCCCACCTGGACAAGAGGAACACCTACGTGAGAATGCTATTCATTGACTACAGCTCAGCATTCAACACCATAGTGCCCTCAAAGCTCATCACTAAGCTAAGGATCCTGGGACTAAACACCTCCCTCTGCAACTGGATCCTGGACTTCCTGACGGGCCGCCCCCAGGTGGTAAGGGTAGGTAACAACACATCTGCCACACTGATCCTCAACACGGGGGCCCCTCAGGGGTGCGTGCTCAGTCCCCTCCTGTACTCCCTGTTCACCCATAACTGCATGGCCAGGCACGACTCCAACACAATCATTAAGTTTGCCGACGACACAACAGTGGTAGGCCTGATCACTGACAACGATGAGACAGCCTATAGGGAGGAAGTCAGAGACCTGGCCGTGTGGTGCCAGGATAACAACCTCTCCCTCAATGTGACCAAGACAAAGGAGATGATTGTGGACTACAGGGGGAAAAAAAGAGGACTGAGCACGCCCCCATTCTCATCGACGGGGCTGTATTGGAACAGGTTGAGAGCTTCAAGTTCCTTGGTGTCCACATCACCAACGAACTATCATGGTCCAAACACACCAAGACAGTCGTGAAGAGGGCACGACAAAGCCTATTCCCCCTCAGGAGACTGAAAATATTTGGCATGGGTCCTCAGATCCTCAAAAAGTTCTACAGCTGCACCATCGAGAGCATCCTGACTGGTTGCATCACCGCCTGGTATAGCAACTGCTTGGCCTCCGACCGCAAGGCACTACAGAGGGTAGTGCGTACGGCCCAGTACATCACTGGGGCCAAGCTTCCTGCCATCCAGGACCTCTATACCAGGCGGTGTCAGAGGAAGGCCCTCAAAATTGTCAAAGACTCCAGCCACCCTAGTCATAGACTGTTCTCTCTGCTACCGCACGGCAAGCGGTACCGGAGTGCCAAGTCTAGGTCCAAAAGACTTCTCAACAGCTTCTACCCCCAAGCCATAAGACTCCTGAACAACTAATCATGGCTACCCGGACTATTTGCACTGCCCCCCCACCCCATCTTTTTACGCTGCTGCTACTCTGTTAATTATTTATGCATAGTCACTTTAACTCTACCGACTTGTACATATTACTTCAACTACCTCAACTAGCCGGTGCCCCCGCACATTGACTCTGCACCGGTACCCCCCTGTATATATAGCCTCCCTACTGTTATTTTATTTTACTTCTGCTCTTTTTTTCCTCAACACTTTTTTGTTGTTGTTTTATTTTACATTTTTTATAAAAAATAAATGCACTGTTGGTTAAGGGCTGTAAGTAAGCATTTCACTGTAATGTCTGCACCTGTTGTATTCGGCGCATGTGGCCAATACAATTTGATTTGATTTGATTGATTGTGTCAAGAGAGGCCTGTAGATCCCTTGCTGTTACCCTGGGGTTCTTAGAGACTTCAATGAACATCCTTCGGTCAGCTCTTGGGCTGAATTTGGTGGGACGACCTGTCCTAGGTAGATTACCAGGAGTCTGGAATTTTCTCCATTTGTAGATGATCCGTCGGACACTGGAATTATGTACTTCGAATTGCTTGGAAATGGATTTGTAACCCCTCCCAGACTCATGGGCATCAATAATCTTTCTTCTGAGGTCCTCGGGTAGGTCTTTTGATCTTACCACACACCCATATGGTTAAGACCAAACCAGACCAAGTTCTAATCTTTATGGAAGGTTGGACACTCCCAAGATACTCTCTAATGATTTTCTAATCATTTGCACCTGTTTTGGTGCACCTGATTCTAAGTTTAGTCATTTTATGTGTTGGTAAAAGGTATGGTGTACTAACTTTTTCCGCATAAGGAAAATGCATTTTTGCTTATTTTACTTGCATAACATTTTAAAAGTGTATTTTCTTTTTGTGATTAGTTAAATTGGGTTACCTTTATCAATGAATGTGATTGGAATTTTGCTCAAATATCCATCTGTCCAAATAAGACCACTTTCCAGGGGGTGTACTTACTTTTTCACATGACTGACTGACTGACTGAGTGTGTGTGTGTGTGTATATATATATATATATCCCACTCCTGATCATGCCCTCTCTCTTCTGTTATACAGGCCTCGTTGGTGGTTACTAAAATCAAAGGCTCAAACGTTGAATGGCAAAGTTCAGTCAGTAACATTCATTCTAAAGGTTTTCATCTAAAGTATGACTCCACTGAATAACTGATATTTCTGTTAGTTTCCTCCTCCCTCCCATCATACTTAAATGACACCTGATCAGCAGGAAGGCCAGCCTACATCCTGTCACATCAGATAAGAGTTTAGACTGACTTGTGTGTTATTGACAGGTTGCAGATTAAGCTCCATTTCCTACACTCACTGTCAACCCCAGCATCAACACTTAAAAGTGAATCTTGCCGCCCGATGCTCTACCTATCACTTCACCATGTATGACCATTCATCTCACCGGTATACATTTTGTGTTGGCTGTGTGGGGGAAAACTGAGGTATCCCCCCATGTCTCCAACGATTTATACCCATCTTAAAGGGATACTTCGGGAATTTGGCAATTAAGCCCTTTATCTACTTTAGAACTTGTGGATACCATTTTTATGTCTCTGTGTCCAGTATGAAGGAAGTTAGAAATAGTTTCGCGAGCCAATGCTAACTAGCATTAGCGCAATGACTGGGAGTCCATGGGTATCTGCTAGCATGCTAGAAAATATGGGGAAGAGGGAGGAGAGAGTGAGAGAGGTGGGAGAGGGAGAGAGAGAGAGAGGGACTTGCAGTGTGCTTATTCAACTTACTCCGACCCCCCACTTCCTCTAACTGACACGAGGTCGCACGATGCTGTGTGCTTGTTTACCTGTGCTGTCCAGGGTGTAACAGGGCAGAGTCAGATTAGCAGTAATCTGTCAATCAGTCTGAGAATGGGAGATTCTTTCATCCTGACTAATCCCTCACAGAACACAAATAACAGCATAACTTCCTCATCATACACACCCTGTCTGTCTGACTGTTTATCTACCTGGCCATCTGTCTTGTCTATGTTTGGATCTGGGTACTGCAGAAGCACAGTGACAGACGATTGAGAGACAGAGAGAGTGTAAATCAGCAGCAGTTTTCAATGAAAATGGACACGAACATAATGAATAGAGGGATAGAGTGAGGGGAAGAGAGGGATAGAGTGAGGGGAAGAGAGGGATAGAGTGAGGGGAAGAGAGGGATAGAGTGAGGGGAAGAGAGGGACAGAGTGAGGGGGAGAGAGGGATAGAGTGAGGGGAAGAGAGGGACAGAGTGAGGGGAAGAGAGGGATAGAGTGAGGGGAAGAGAGGGACAGAGTGAGGGGAAGAGAGGGACAGAGTGAGGGGAAGAGAGGGACAGAGTGAGGGGAAGAGAGGGACAGAGTGAGGGGGAAGAGAGGGATAGAGTGAGGGGAAGAGAGGGACAGAGTGAGGGGAAGAGAGGGATAGAGTGAGGGGAAGAGAGGGATAGAGTGAGGGGAAGAGAGGGACAGAGTGAGGGGAAGAGAGGGATAGAGTGAGGGGAAGAGAGGGACAGAGTGAGGGGAAGAGAGGGACAGAGTGAGGGGAAGAGAGGGACAGAGTGAGGGGAAGAGAGGGACAGAGTGAGGGGAAGAGAGGGACAGAGTGAGGGGAAGAGAGGGATAGAGTGAGGGGAAGAGAGGGACAGAGTGAGGGGAAGAGAGGGACAGAGTGAGGGGAAGAGAGGGACAGAGTGAGGGGAAGAGAGGGACAGAGTGAGGGGAAGAGAGGGACAGAGTGAGGGAGAAGGATAGAGTGAGGGGAAGAGAGGGACAGAGTGAGGGGGAGAGAGGGATAGAGTGAGGGGGAGAGAGGGATAGAGTGAGGGGAAGAGAGGGATAGAGTGAGGGGAAGAGAGGGATAGAGTGAGGGGGAGAGAGGGACAGAGTGAGGGGAAGAGAGGGATAGAGTGAGGGGAAGAGGGTAACTTCAGTGAGAAAAAATTGAAATCTGTCAGTGTCAGAACACTCAGAAGAGAGGTTATGACCCCTGATTGACCTCTCTCTGTATCCCAAAAACAGAGCTCTAGCTACCTGAATTGTAACTAAGAGAGAAACGGAGCACACTGAATCTGTTGCTCGGCTCAGGCACTTAACCAGGCCACCGGTTAAGTGTCATGAGGTTAACTTAGATTTGCACGGCTGATTTTAGGCATAACGAGGTTAACTTTAAGTCAGTGCTAAAATAATAGGTTAAAGGGATAATCCACCCCCAGAAATAACAATCATGAAACTCCTGTCAATTTGGTTTAAGCCAATGTTCAATAACAATTTTCCCCATGACTTAACTTCTAAGTGGCCCGTCTGTGAAATCAGGAAATCGAATAGGAACGCGTCGTAGCTACATGCAACGTTCCCTGTAATCTGCGTGCAGGTACGCAGCTCCCCGGGACTGCCCCGCAGAATAAATATCAGCCCACGCAGAGAAGCACTAGATTGAACTTCACTAACTATGCAAGAGATTTTGTAGGATTCTATTGCATTGACACACACTACTCAGCCCGTACTCTTCACAGACCGGTGCGGCATAACCAATCAGAACTGCAGTAGGTCTATATACAAATATACCATATACAGTATGGATCTGTGCCATTCACTTTGAACTGGACTGTGTTTACAGCATGAGGGTCGTGAGTAGATGCGCTTGTTTTGAGATCAAAGCGAGAGCTGCATGTAGCAGTTAATTTTTTGGGATTTTTTTGGGGATTTTTTTTTAGGGGGTAGATCAGCTTTAATATTGCAGATAGATTGTAACTTCCATCAATGTAACTGTCTATATAACTTCCAATCCCTCAAGTATTTCATACATCAGAAAAGCAGAACTTAATATTTGGTACAGAAACCTTTGTTTGCAATTACAGAGATAATACGTTTCCTGTAGATCTTGACCAGGTTTGCACACACTGCAGCAGGGATTTTGGCCCACTCCTCCATACAGACCTTCTCCAGATCCTTCAGGTTTCGGGGCTGTTGCTGGGCAATACGGACTTTCAGCTCCCTCCAAAGATTTTCTATTGGGTTCAGGTCTGGAGACTGGCTAGGCCACTCCAGGACCTTGAGATGCTTCTTACGGAGCCACTCCTTAGTTGCCCTGGCTGTGTGTTTCGGGTCGTTGTCATGATGGAAGACCCAGCCACGACCCATCTTCAAGATCTCGCGATACATGGCCCCATCCATCCTCCCCTCAATACGGTGCAGTCGTCCTGTCCCCTTTGCAGAAAAGCATCCCCAAAGAATGATGTTTCCACCTCCATGCTTCACGGTTGGGATGGTGTTCTTGGGGTTGTACTCATCCTTCTTCTTCCTCCAAACATGGCGAGTGGAGTTTAGACCAAAAAGCTCAATTTTTGTCTCATCAGACCACATGACCTTCTCCCATTCCTCCTCTGGATCATCCAGATGGTCATTGGCAAACTTCAGACGGGCCTGGACATGTGCTGGCTTGAGCAGGGGGACCTTGCGTGCGCTGCAGGATTTTAATCCATGACGGCATAGTGTGTTACTAATGGTTTTCTTTGAGACTGTGGTCCCAGCTCTCTTCAGGTCATTGACCAGATCCTGCCGTGTAGTTCTGGGCTGATCCTTCACCTTCCTCATGATCATTGATGCCCCACGAGGTGAGATCTTGCATGGAGCCCCATACCGAGGGTGATTGACCGTCATCTTGAACTTCTTCCATTTTCTAATAATTGCGCCAACAGTTGTTGCCTTCTCACCAAGCTGCTTGCCTATTGTCCTGTAGCCCATCCCAGCCTTGTGCAGGTCTACAATTTTATCCCTGATGTCCTTACACAGCTCTCTGGTCGTGGCCATTGTAGAGAGGTTGGAGTCTGTTTGATTGAGTGTGTGGACAGGTGTCTTTTATACAGGTAACGAGTTCAAACAGGTGCAGTTAATACAGGTAATGAGTGGAGAACAGGAGGGCTTCTTGAAGAAAAACTAACAGGTCTGTGAGAGCTGGAATTCTTACTGGTTGGTAGGTGATCAAATACTTATGTCATGCAATAAAATGCAAATGAATTACTTAAAAATCATACAATGTGATTTTCTGGATTTTTGTTTTAGATTCCGTCTCTCACAGTTGAAGTGTACCTATGATAAAAATTACAGACCTCTACATGCTTTGTAAGTAGGAAAACCTGCCAAATTGGCAGTGTATCAAATACTTGTTCTCCCCACTGTATATATATATATATATATATATATATATATATATATATATATATATATATATATATATATATATATATATATATATATATATATATATATATATATACACACATATACACACACACACACACACACATATACACACACATACATACACACACACACATACATGGACACAGTATGCTTACATTATTAGTTCTCTTGTTATTGGTTGTTGTTAGTTGTTATTAGTCCCATCCTTCAACTCCATTCAACACCATCCATCTATCTCTTAACCCCATCCATATTGGATTTCTATTTGCCATATATTTTTCAACTGTACTGTTTTACAAAAGTTCTGAACCTTTCTATTCTCATTGTTTCTACAGATTGTAAATTGAAAATACATTTTTGCTAAAAGTATTATTATATTATTGATCGATTGACAATGACTTTTCAGATCACCCAGTAATGCTATCTGCAGAGTTAGCTCCAGGTAGATATTGCAATCCTTTAGCCATTCCTGGACCTGTGTCCAAAAACAAGATACAAATGGACAGTACCAAAACAAATGATCTAATGATTTTGTCTCTTCGCAGCAAAATCTGCAGAGCTGGGAAGATTGTATCCCACATATAAATAACATCCTATTGGTTGCAAGAATTGTATATAATAATTTACATTTAAAAATTCTAAGTATTGAATCCGTCTTCGTTTTTGAACATTTGTTCATATCCTTTGCTAGTTAGTGAGTTATTATACCAGTTACAGCTCATTTGTAGTCAGCAATGGGGGAGTGATTGCTTCCTACAAGAGCACAAAACGTTGAAATGCTAGTCAGATAAATAGCTTTTTTTTGTCTTAAAAAGGGGCAGTGTTGTATTTTGAGTAAGGCTTCAATAAGCTAAGTAGCCAATAGGCAGAGGGTAGCATATTTGTCTGATTCTCTGTAATAATTGTATGGGAATAACAATGCATTTTATTTTGTAAAGTGGTTTCTTGCATCAAACAACATTTTCAGTCACCTCCTTGTCTGAAGGACAAGTGGATGAACAGGTTAATGTCAAGCCCGCATGTTTTTTTCAAAAAGTATCATGAATGTAGGCCTACATTGAACACCACACATTGGCTGCTTCTATAGGCTGAACGATAGTTAAAATGTTATGGGATGCATTTTCTCCATTGTTTTTGATGGTAGGCCACTCTGGTAGGCCTACATTATAATGAAATAACCACAGTAGCCTACTTGACCACTGTCTAAAACTGTAACTTAAAGCGAGTACAGCATCACTGTTCACAGTAAACACACGCTGGAAGTTTGCGCTCAGCAGACCTGAACTTTGCTCAGGGCCCCCCAAAAATGTGAGGGAACATTGGCTACATGGTTCTCGTCATTGGTGATAGCACATACATTTACATTTACATTTTAGTCATTTAGCAGACGCTCTTATCCAGAGCGACTTACAGTTAGTGATTACATATTTTTTTATACTGGCCCCCCGTGGGAATCGAACCCACAACCCTGGCGTTGCAAACGCCATGCTCTATCAACTGAGCTACATCCCTGCCGGCCATTCCCTCCCCTACCCTGGACGACGCTGGGCCAATTGTGCGCCGCCCATGAGTCTCCCGGTCGCGGCCGGCTGCGACAGAGCCTGGATTCGAACCAGGATCTCTAGTGGCACAGTTAGCACTGCGATGCAGTGCCTTTGACCACTGCGCCACTCAGGACTAGAAAATAAATCACATTTCATAACGCTTTTAAAACAATTACCTTCACTCCAGATCACCTAATCAGCTATCCATTCCAGAGAGAGAGCATTGGATTGTGGGTTTTTTTGTCGACTTGAGCCGGCAACAGATTTCCAAAACGATTTTCACATGTTGCTACCAACCTTGTTATAACGACAAAATAAAAAATTTGTTCCCAAAAAAATTTGTTTTCACATAACACTTATTCATAGAAATTAATGGTTTGGGGTGGATTAGACAAGAAGCCTTCAAACAAAGCCCCCTCTAGTGTGTGTGTGTGTGTGTGTGTCTATGTCTGCACGTCCATGAGAGTATCTGAGTGAGCACTTAGATGCAGGTAGGTAAGTCACTGCTGATCGTCGTAGTTCAACCTCCCTGGCCGTCAGTACAGAGCTACACACACAAACGACTCCCTACTCCAGGGCTAGTGGGGAGTCGAGAATGTCACCATGACTTAACGATACCAGTTTGGTGTCTCACTCAGTTGATACTCTTGGGATAAAACCCAATATTACAAGATTATAGACTAATGGGCAATTTCAAGTTCATTTGACCCTAAGATATCCTCATGTTCAGTCTGGGTGATGTGAGACACCTCAGTAAGTTGTGCAGCACTCTCCTATTAGACAGCTCAGATCAGGAAGTGTGCGTTACTATGGTGATGTAACCTGCTGCAGAACCTACAGGTGGAAAAGCCACAGCAGGAAATAAAGACTACCAGCTGGAATGGATAACTGCTGTAAGTGATCAGTCACACAGAGGATCTAGATGTGGTCGATTGGGCGTGCGTTTGCATGACATGCTTGGCAGATCCAAGCACTATGCACGCCTGATGGCTGCACACACAGCTCAGACACCCTGTACTATCTTTAGGCCTGGGAATTACCAGGGACCTTACAATACGATATTATCACGATACTTAGGTGCCGATAAGATATGTATTGCGATTCTCTCGATTCTATATGTATTGCAATTCGATACTGTGATTTTATTGCGATTTCATGTTCCAAACATATTGCTCACTATATGTATGCTGCAGAGAGACAAGAGAGATGATGAGAAAATACATTTTAAATCAGTCAGGGAAATAAAAGTGCTAAAAACATGTTGAATCACTATTTAAAAAGTAGATGGAGAACAAGCTGTAGGATGACAAATACCTGAGTTTTGGCGCAAGTACAGCCGACAAGCGCTAGCTAATGCTAACTGCAGTAGCAAACAAGTCAAATATCGATATGATTGTCCAAATATAATATTGTGATATGTAACTATCGATTTTTTCCCCCCATCACTAACTAGCATGCTGGCCGGCCAGGGTTCAGTGAATAATCCCTTGAACAAACGGGCGTGTAGCTGAGCAGGCCTGCAACGACCATGAGGATCAGAGGTTAGGTTCTCACCTGACACATGGGTCAGACACAGTGACAGAGAAACATCATGGCAGTTTAACAAGGTGCCTGGGATGACCAGGGGTTAGCTGAGGAATGCCATCCACTGATACTAGAAGGGTGTGTGTGTGTGTGTGTGTGTGTGTGTGGTAGGCTAAACAATGCAGGTTAACAGGGTTTCAGTTGAGTTATGCCATCCCCTGGTTCATCGCTCTCTGTGTGTTTACTGCTTGTCTTTCTGTCCATTGGCTCTCACTGATGGGAGTAAAGCCTTGCATGCTTACGACATGAGGTAGCCTAGTACTCCTTCTCAGACATGAGGTAGACCAGTACTCCTTCTCAGACATGAGGTAGACCAGTACTCCTTCTCAGATATGAGGTAGACCAGTACTCCTTCTCAGACATGAGGTAGCCTAGTACTCCTTCTCAGACACGAGGTAGCCTAGTACTCCTTCTCAGACATGAGGTAGCCTAG
This sequence comes from Coregonus clupeaformis, assembly GCF_020615455.1. NCBI lineage: Eukaryota > Metazoa > Chordata > Actinopteri > Salmoniformes > Salmonidae > Coregonus > Coregonus clupeaformis. Next base: position 28,343,598 of record NC_059193.1, read on the forward strand.
TACTCCTTCTCAGACACGAGGTAGCCTAGTACTCCTTCTCAGATTAAGAGTATGTTCAAAAATATCAACAGTGAGTTGAGTTGTGTAACTGTATTTACTACCCACGCTGGTGCCTCTGGGTCCTGCCACAATGGATGGAGAGGAGGGGTAGTGTAGTGACAGAATGGGTAATGGGGAAAAAAAAAGGAAACTTCCTGTTTCAAATTTTTGCACAACTTCCTGCAACAATATAGACTGAAGAGTGAGAAGGCTTGTGTCTTTGTTTAGCGAATAACAAGCAGATATGTACATGCACAGTTACTAACTCAAACTGGCTTTCTAAAGTCTTGCAACATAGTAAAGGAACATTGAGATAGTAAAATGAGGTAATAGCTGGATTTGTACTGCAGCCTAACTGTTTTCATAAATGAAAATAAACATTTAAACGAGAAACGCCCACGTCCAAGAAAAAGGATGTGTTTGACAAAGAAAAGCAGAAATGACTCCCATTCTTTCAATACAACTGAAGAGTTTAAAAGGTTAGCCCATGTTGTCACAGAACAGCCCAGAGACAAACACACCAGAGACTGAAAGTTTAATATTAGAGTTCAAACACCTCCAGACCACATTAATACAATATTTAGATTAAACATCGCTTTGCCCCTACTAATGGGACTGCGAGCACTGTGGCTTGGCGAGGATAGAAAGCAGCATGAGTTCATAGAATGTGTCAAAAGCAAGCATTTATCAGTGATAAAACAGAGGTGAGATGGACAGAACAAAACATATACAGTGGGGAGAACAAGTATGATACACTGCCGATTGTCCTACTTTCAAAGCATGTAGAGGTCTGTAATTTTTATCATAGGTACACTAAAACAAAAATCCAGAAAATCACATTGTATGATTTTTAAGTAATTAATTTGCATTTTATTGCATGACATAAGTATTTCATACATCAGAAAAGCAGAACTTAATATTTGGTACAGAAACCTTTGTTTGCAATTACAGAGATCATACGTTTCCTGTAGGTCTTGACCAGGTTTGCACACACTGTAGAAGGGATTTTGGCCTCCTCCATACAGACCTTCTCCAGATCCTTCAGGTTTCGGGGCTGTCGCTGGGCAATACGGACTTTCAGCTCCCTCCAAAGATTTTCTATTGGGTTCAGGTCTGGAGACTGGCTAGGCCACTCCAGGACCTTGAGATGCTTCTTACGGAGCCACTCCTTAGTTGCCCTGGCTGTGTGTTTCGGGTCATTGTCATGCTGGAAGACCCAGCCACGACCCATCTTCAAGATCTCGCAATACATGGCCCCATCCATCCTCCCCTCAATACGGTGCAGTCGTCCTGTCCCCTTTGCAGAAAAGCATCCCCAAAGAATGATGTTTCCACCTCCATACTTCACGGTTGGGATGGTGTTCTTGGGGTTGTACTCATCCTTCTTCTTCCTCCAAACATGGCGAGTGGAGTTTAGACCAAAAAGCTAAATTTTTGTCTCATCAGACCACATGACCTACTCTCATTCTCCTCTGGATCATCCAGATGGTCATTGGCAAACTTCAGACAGGCCTGGACATGCGCTGGCTTGAGCAGGGGGACCTTGCGTGCGCTGCAGGATTTTAATCCATGACGGCGTAGTGTGTTACTAATGGTTTTCTTTGAGACTGTGGTCCCAGCTCTCTTCAGGTCATTGACCAGGTCCTGCCGTGTAGTTCTGGGCTGATCCCTCACCTTCCTCATGATCATTGATGCCCCACGAGGTGAGATCTTGCATGGACCCCCAGACCGAGGGTGATTGACCGTCATCTTGAACTTCTTCCATTTTCTAATAATTGCGCCAACAGTTGTTGCCTTCTCACCAAGCTGCTTGCCTATTGTCCTGTAGCCCATCCCAGCCTTGTGCAGGTCTACAATTGTATCCCTGATGTCCTTACACAGCTCTCTGGTCTTGGCCATTGTGGAGAGGTTGGAGTCTGTTTGATTGAGTGTGTGGACAGGTGTCTTTTATACAGGTAACGAGTTCAAACAGGTGCAGTTAATACAAGTAATGAGTGAAGAACAGGAGGGCTTCCTAAAGAAAAACGAACAGGTCTGTGAGAGCAGGAATTCTTACTGGTTGGTAGGTGATCAAATAATTATGTCATGCAATAAAATGCAAATTAATTACTTAAAAATCATACAATGTGATTTTCTGGATTTTTGTTTTAGATTCTGGTCTCTCACAGTTGAAGTGTACCTATGATAAAAAATTACAGACCTCTACATGCTTTGTAAGTAGGAAAACCTGCAAAATCGTCAGTGTATCAAATACTTGTTCTCCCCACTATATAATGGGTGTTCGTTCACTCAACCCAACTGACTCCAACAGAAAAAGCATTCACCATCAAAGACAGGTGGAACCTAAATCAGTGCCGTTAAGTGTGGAACATTCAATAAACCAAGGCAGTGGGGTACATGCAGACAGACTGGAACATTCAATAAACCAAGGCAGTGGGGTACATGCAGACAGACTGGAACATTCAATAAACCAAGGCAGTGGGATACATGCAGACATACTGGAACATTCAATAAACCAAGGCAGTGGGGTACATGCAGACATACTGGAACATTCAATAAACCAAGGCAGTGGGGTACATGCAGACATACTGGAACATTCAATAAACCAAGGCAGTGGGGTACATGCACACAGACTGGAACATTCAATAAACCAAGGCAGTGGGGTACATGCACACAGACTGGAACATTCAATAAACCAAGGCAGTGGGGTACATGCACACAGACTGGAACATTCAATAAACCAAGGCAGTGGGGTACATGCACACAGACTGGAACATTCAATAAACCAAGGCAGTGGGGTACATGCAGACAGACTGGAACATTCAATAAACCAAGGCAGTGGGGTACATGCACACAGACAGGCACTTGTTTAACGTCCTAAAAAGGGAAGAAAGAGGGATTTACTAAAGAAGTTAGCTAAGTAGCACAGAATGAGGTGTTCTCTGTTCTTTGCCGCCCTCACACACACAATTATAATGCAGAATGCACACCAACACACAGAGATATACACTGACATGGTTCTTGACACAGCTCTTTAGCCAGCATGTTTGAAGAGCAGAGGCTGTCAAATGACTGTGTGGCCAAGCAACTCAATCATCAAGTTTGCAGAAGACACAACAGTAGTAGGCTTGATTACCAACAATGATGAGATAGCCTACAGGGAGGAGGTGAGGGCTCTGGGAGTGTGGTGCCAGGAAGATAACCTCTCACTCAACATCAACAAAACAAATGAGATGATCGTGGACTTGGCCATCACTGACAAACTGAAATGGCCCACCCACGCAGACAGTGTGGTGAAGGCGCAACAGAGCCTCTTCAACCTCAGGAGGCTGAAGAAATTTGGCATGGCACCTAAAACCCTCAAACTTTTACAGATGCACCATTGAGAGCATCCTGTCGGGCTGTATCACCGCCTGGTACGGCAACTGCACCGCCTGCAACCGCAGGGCTCTCCAGAGGGTGGTGCGGTCTGCTGAACGCATTACTGGGGGCAAACTACCCGCCCTCCAGGACACCTACAGCACCCGGTCACAGGAAGGCCAAAAAGATCATCAAGGACATCAACCACCCGAGCCACTGTCTGTTCACCCCGCTATCATCCAGAAGGTGAGGTCAGTACAGGTGCATCAAAGCTGGGACCGAGAGACTGAAAAACAGCTTATATCTCAAGGCCATCAGACTGTTAAATAGTCATCACTAGCACATTAGAGGCTGCTGCCGCCTATATAAATCACTGACCACTTTAAGAAATTGAACACTAGTCACTTTAATAATGTTTACATATCTTGCACTACTCATCTCATATGTATATACTGTATTCTATTCTATAATATTCTACTGTATCTTAGTCTATGCCGCTCTGTCATTGCTCGTCCATCTATGTATATATTTTTAATTCCATTCCTTACTTAGATTTGTGTGTATTGGGTATATGTTGTGAAATTGTTAGATATTACTTGTTAGATATTACTGCACTGTCGGAGCTAGAAGCACAAGCATTTCGCTACACCCGCAATAACATCTGCTAAACACGTGTATTTGACAAATTAAATTTGACATGGTTTATCACCTCTGTTACTTTCTCCTCAGTGAGTTGACTAGCTGTGTCCAGCCTGACTGACACTGGGACAAATATCACAGAACACCCACCCAATCCACACCCATTTCAATGACTCAACACATGGGCCTACAATACCGATCATCACCTAGTGGGCTACGTCAGTAGCATAGAACAATGGATCAATGATAAGATAAGAACTCATGATCCATGCCTAACAAAGCTCCATCCTTCCAGATGATCATGAGATAAAACAGAGACCGAACACAACAGAAAGCATGTGAATGTGATGAAATGAGAGAAAACAGAAAAAGAAACAGTCGAGGAGAGGAAAAATGTAAGTATGTAGAAGATTAGATTCCTGCAGTGAGCGAATGCATTCCTCTGCCTGCTTGCCCTGACATAGCAGACTTTTATTACACAAGTCACTTATCCAGTTAGGACAGACCGAGCTCACGCTCTTTAGGCTACATACTCTGCACCTGTAGGGTTTACTAGGTACCACAGTCAAAGCCTATATCAGGGTTCCCCAACTGGCGGCCCGCGTATTTGGCCCCCCAAGTTCAGATATATATTTTGATGTTTATTGTTTGACATAAAAGACTGTAAAAGGCAGCCCTGCATGCTGTTTTTCTGTTCTACATGCATATATCTGACTCAAGCTCAAAGCCATGTCATCTCTAACGACAACACCGCTCTTTTTCTTAATCCACTGTGGAATCTCTACTAATAATATCCATCCCCCTGCAACCCCCTACCTCTCCCCAATTCTCCCTACGACTCTCCCCCCATTTCCCTCTCCCTCCTTCAGATCCAAGAGGCTCCTCCAGGTGCATTTACCACTCCAGTTTCACATGAGCTCTCATTCTCTGAGCTATAATATGCTCTTATCCAGAGAGAGGGGCTGCCCCGCCAGGTGCACTCATCGGCAGGAAGCCTAGTGGTTAAGAGCATTGGGCCACTAACTGAAAGGTCGCTGGTTTGAATCCCCGAGCAGGCAAGGTGGACAAATCTGCCGTTCTGCCTTTGAGCAAGGCAGTTAACCCCCAACAATAACTGCTCCCTGGGTGCCGATGACATGGATGTCGATTAAGGCAGCCCCCGCACCTCTCTGATTCAGAGTGGTTGAGTTAAACATGGAAGACATTTCAGTTGAATGCATTCAGTTGTGCATCTGACTAGGTATCCTACTTTCCCCCGCACAGCTAATGAGAGACTGAACAACTCAACAGGCAGAGGTCATGGGTTGTGTTACAGTGTTACAAAACTCTCACTGTGTGTAGAACTACTGTCAGAGGGTTCATCATCAGCCAATCAGTGGCCTCTGTCTAGTGGGATGGGCATCAGGTGGGGGCAGTGTTGCATGCTGGGAAGGGTTATTTCTGCTTGAGGTGTGTCCAGGCAGGGTTGATCTAATGACCTCTGTGTTAGAGCTGAGGCGAACAACCGAAAATGATCGACACCGACCACTTATCGCTGACATTTTTCTGATATCATTCATCACATTGAATTACCCATTCTTACCATGGGTACTCTCACTGGCTATGATGTTACTATATCCCCCTCCATCAGGTTACTACAGCCAGCGCGATGTACCGCATGTCAGTGTTTAACTCTACCATACAAAGTAACATATTCTTTCTGTTGATGATTTAAATATATTTCTCATTCAAAATCGTTTATGTTATTGTGACGTGTAAATGACATTTCAGAATATTATCCCGCAAGGGAGACCATGCAAATTCCTTGCCTACGTGTGAAAGTGCAGAACAGAGAATAAAATGTATTCCATATGATGTACTGTACTATACCCCGGTTCAATCCGGAGACAGTAACCTGTGAAAAACCCTAACCGTTTCATCTCCAAAACAAACACGAACTTGCTACCGGGTTACAGTTTCCAAACCGCGAGTCACGCCGTTTGCTACAATGTCACTCATTGCAACGCTTCAGAGTTGGACATGAGGTGGATAGCTACCTACTTCCTCATTGGTTCACAAACCAAGGTTTGACATTAGCCTTGCAGATTTCAGAGTGGTGGGAAAACACGCTGAATAATATTATAATATAACTGGCTGCAAATTAAATATAATCACAAGCAGGTTTGGTAGGCAGAGATACAAGTGATATAATGACAAGCCACTTGTTCTACCAAAAAGTAGCTGTTGATGCGTCCACACTTGTTCAGCATGTTGTCATCAGAGCTCTAAAGTAACATTGAACAGGAGTGCGTTAGCTAGCTAACTCACAAGCAGTGAAATATTAAATGAATACGTACAAATTTCTTTTTCCCGTCTCCATCTTCATAACTTTTCTTTTCTTTCTTGTCCTTCTTGCTTTTGGGAGTAGCAGCAGAGGCAGAATTCCCCGCATTAGGATCCATTGTGATTTAGACAATTTCCTCAAAGGGAGAACAAAAATAAACCCCAAAACACACCCGGTGATTTCCGTATTTTTACACAAAACAAACTTACGCCCCACTACCAAGTTATCAAAAGCTGTCCTTTCCGACGAAAAAAAGTCTGAGTAGCCCCTGAGGACTGTCTGTACTAGTTTACTGCTTTTGGACTAGTTACTTTTAGCAAGTGGCTAGCTGTAGCCAATAACCCGAACCCCCCGCCTGTGACTGAAAAAGGAGGGAAATTTAAAGTACCCCCAAACAACGGAAGGAAATGTATAGGAGCCACTCTTGACGACTCTTTGTTGTTGCACCAAACACAACTTTACCATTACATCTAGCTAGTTAATGTTGCGCAATAGTCTTCCCAAAGAAAGAGGTTGTCCGTAATCCTCGCAAATTTTGAGTGCCTCCCTGTCTATGCGGTAGAGAATGATGGCTGACTAGCTAGATATCTTAAAACTCGGTAAAAAAAAAATTTGACGGTTCTTCCTACTACCACAAGTTGTTTCTATACAACACCGTGGTCATGTCACTGTTGACTCCATTATTATAGTTTCCCCAAATTCGTGTCATTACTGCAACAAATTAACTTTCCCGAGTGACAGCGTTCAAACACGTCCACAGTAGTCTTCTTCCTGTCCTAACAAATTGGAACGGATGGGGGAGGAGCCATGCGCACTAGAACTACACCTGAGAGACATGACATTTACAGTAGAAGGACGGGTTGCCCTCAAGTCGTTCTTGTAAATTTGATGAATGTGAACAAAAGTCACATGTGAAGTAGAACGACGCAAAACAAATTAATCAAATCATGCTTAATAAAAATAGAAAAGTTGAAGGCTACATTTAAAGTGATTGAAATGTAGCTTTGAGTAAAGTAGTCTATAATTTCAGAATCCCCCCTCCCCCTATATTTTTGGGGACATATTTTACTCTTTCCAGCTCAGCTCCAGCATGACAAAATCCCGTTAGAATGTGTTTGGGGTGTGGTTCATAGTCTATATTTTTAACCATCCCAACATATGGAGTTGAGAATGTTATTGTACTCACTCTATGTCTTAAAAACACAAACAGACACAACAATAGAACAGACACAACAATAGAACGAATCCACCTCTGCAGTTCATTGTGATATGGAAATACTATTTTCCTCATAAGCTTAAATTTGATTCACAATTTCATAATTATTTCCTTAGATTTCAAGATAAGACTAATGACAGTCTTAGGCTACCACCTAGTGGTTAAAACACGAACAGCAGGTTCGTTTTCTGTCAACGGTTGGCCTGATTTATCTCCGGGTCATTCAAGTGTCAAGAAAGTTTCACCCTTGTCTAAAACAAATCAAATTATCACGATTCTGAGCACAACAAGTTTCAATGACTTAGCAGTAAAATCGACTAGAATTATGGGGCTACGTTAGAGTATAGGCAGCATTAGCAGTGGTCTATCTTTCCACAATATGTATTTATCTTTCCTTCAGAATGTGCCGACTGCGTCGAACCAAATCCAGGCGGGCAGGCCTCCAATTGACTATTATTTTCACTTCAACACTCACAGCAATTTCCATAAAATGTAACTTGCTCAAATTCATGAAAATGTCTTTATCTAGGCTGGCTGAGGAATTCCTTCAATGTAAACCTGCCCTCCTCTGAAAATGGTAGAAAGCAATTAGCTATATGAAGATGCACACACAGGAAATTACAATCTGGAAAGTAATTCAGTTTGGCCACGGCCTAGGCCTACATTGCGCGCGCGCACACACACACACACACACACACACACACACACACACACACACACACAGGCTACTCCCTTGTGGTCACAAAACTGTCTTGGCATCTAGTGGATTAGGATATATGTATCTCATTCTCCATCAAGGGTGTTTTGGAACAACATATTTCAGAGTGGAGTCGGCATAGACAGCGAGGCCTCTGGATAAAAGGATAGATAGTCAATTTGTCTTGGGCGATTTATATCAGCGTTAACCACTCGTTCTGCGAGCAATTAAACTAGTACATTGTGAGTGATGGTTTAATAAAATTAAAAAAATGAAAGCGCGTGATAAACAGGGATGCAGTCATGAAACCTCTTGTCTCGGATATTCAACTATCAATCCGTGTCATCCCATCATCATCATCATCATCATCATCATCATTATCACCTATGATTTTCATATAGCCATATTGAACTAGATGGACAAATATAATATATTTAATCATGGTTTTACACAATACAAAGAATGAAACTTTAAGCTCAGAATTACACAATAGATCTGCAGAAGAGCGCATTACAGTGCTGTAATATAAAATGTTTTATATACAACAACAAAAAAACATACACATTTATATAGGCCTACACGTAATGACATTTAGTGCAGTTTGGAACAGGGCGCGTAATAGGTCTCTATCTCATTGTGCCAAATGAACACATAACGGTTACGCACAGCGTTTGGACCATGCACTGGCTGAAATAGTCAATATCACACATCCTTCCATGAACACATTCATAACACAAGTTACCTAGTCCTACAGACGTTACCAGCTGAGTGGGTCACGGATTCTATTTGTATGAGGTCCGGGCCTCTCGGAGAGACCGATCGTAGGGCATGAAGAAGGAGTTCCTAAGCTGACAGTTGATGAAGAAAACGATGAGCAGCACGAGCAGAAACAGCACCAGACAGATTACCAAGTAGGTGGCTAGGTCCGGTTTGTTCAGCTCCTCTTCCTCCCGCATCCCGCCCCTGCTGCCCGTGGGCCTGAGCAGGGCCGCCATGTTCACCGATCCGTGAGATGCGTTAACGGACACGGTCTCGTGCGTCTGGAGGGCCATCCCTAGGTCGAAGTCTAGTGCGTTGGTGGAATTCAGCAGGATTTGTCTCAACATGACCGCTCGCGTCACCGGCCTTCCACCCGGTCAACGTTCAACTGGGAAGGGAGTAAAATAGCAGTTTCTAATCACAGTTCAATGTGTTGATAGGCTATATAACGATCAATCATGCAAATGTTAACAGTTCACAAACGACCATAAGTGCACAATTGGGCTACAGACCCCTGTGGAAAAGAATGACGCACATGGAAAGAAATGGAGTGTGTCAATACGGCAAACGAACTGAGTGTCTCTATCCATAATAGCCTACCTCATACGAATCTGTTACTTACTTTGGTGTGTGCAGCGGGGTGACCCGCAGCTGAGGTGGAGATCCAGGGAAACAGAGCCCGCATTCCTCAGGCGTTGTTTGCTCTGTCCACTCTCTCCCGGAGAGGACGCGCTCTGGAGAGGCGGTGTTGTTTGGTACTAAATCCGCTGCGCCTACAGACCATATGCCGCCTGTCCTTAAGCCATTCATTTATCCCCACGCAGAACTGAATTTCGCATATCCATGTATGTCTAAGTCACGTAAAATCACCAGAGGTTGTCTAGTCTCGTTACCGGTGATGTAGGCCTAAACCGACATGCAGGAGCTTCTCCGGCTGTAACCGTGAGATCATAAATCCTCTGATTTCTTCATTGAGAGTTCTTACCGTAAACACCAGAGTAGCCTATCTGGACTGTAAGTGACAATGTCGCCCACTATGCAAATGAAAAGGCTAATTGGTATAGCCTAATTGGTCAAGTTTAAAAGGAGGTTATATGGAGACCATCCCATGTGCACGGATTTTCTTTCGGTTGGTTGGTCCAAGTGGCTCCTTAGTGCGCTGTAATGTATTGGTTGGAGCGCGGGTAGAGAGAGGGTAGGCAAGGGGCACATCGGTTCACTCCCGGTTCCTTCTCGCGTCCCACTCACGTTCTTATATCCAGGAAAGGTCGATATGTCTCGGTTTTGAGTGCCTTCAACTCAAAACGATCCCCCAACGGGAATATCGACCCAGACCCGAAGAGTGGGGTGGGGGAGAGATAGAAAATTGATAGAAGACAGAAATATTCTTGGAGCTCTTTCTCTCTCTCTCCAGGTCGTATACAGCTTCCTCTCTGCCTCGGTTTGTGTGTTGTGGGGAGAGGATAGATTGGTTACGGAGAGGGAGAGGGCACGCGCCAGATGGGATCCCTGTGCGCACAGGGATGTGTTAAAGTCAAGTGTGTCATGTAATGCCGTGTCTCCCTCACTCTCTCCTTCTCTGGATTTTCTCCCAACCGGTCCTTCTTCATTTGAGAGAAAGTGAGTTAAACAATTGTTAGGGCAGTGCGGAATCTCTCAGGGTGATTAGAGAGAGAGAGAGAGAGAGAGCTTTGGGTGGGGAGGGGGAGGGGGGCAGTTAAAGGGAACAGCCCCCAACCAGACCTGCAACTAGGCTGCATTCTGAATGTATTTATCTTAACCCTCAGGCGTAAAACGCTTGTACATCCAACCCCTCTCCTGAAAAATACAGCATGATGCAAGTCCAGTCTTTTGGTAGAACCTGAAAGTGTGCTTTTCTCAGAGAGAGTGTAGAGTGGATGAGTAATATGACCCTGATATTGATGATGAAATAAGGCCATGCCATAGGTAGCCATATAGAGAGTAGTCAGTGGGGCTGTGGAGATGTGAGGGTTATTCTATTCTGGGATGAACATTTGGAGATGGTGAGGATTTATGGATCATAATAGCTGGAGGCATGTACAGGCACCCAGATATGTTAACCTACAAATCTTAAAGCTTCTTGCCAAAAGTGAGTGGGTTTATACATGGTATGTATAAAAATGTGTTACATTATCACAGTAGCCTTGCATGCCATGCTCAGTGTCACGCAGCTGGTAAATGATACCAATATTATATTATTGTGTTTGGCTGCAGAGATCAACCATTCTCTCTAATAACAGTGACAGCCTCCAGCGCTAACCCTCTAAATGAATGCTTTTCTCTCTCTCTCTCTCTCTCTCTCTCTCTCTCTCTCTCTCTCTCTCTCTCTCTCTCTCTCTCTCTCTCTCTCTCTCTCTCTCTCTCTCTCTCTCTCTCTCTCTCTCTCTCTCATCTCTCATCTCTCATCTCTGCTTGACTGTCCCTATGGAAATCACACTCACCTGCTGTCAGATTGAAGAATATCACAAAATAGCCATGAATTCAGCACAGCCCCTGTATGGAAACCACAACAATTACATTTGTCAGAGATATTCAGGTGAAGGCGACCACTGGAACCCAGCAATATTGCAGTGGGTATTTGGGTTGAACATGATTAAAACAGCACTACCTTAAAAGGTTGGCTGGCTGGTTCATATTCATTATTCATGAGCACCTGTCGTGGTCGCAACAGGACGACAGACTGACAAGGTCCACTGAGACAAACACACACACACACACACACACACACACACACACACACACACACACACACACACACGCACACACGCACACACTCACACACACACCTCATACATATCTGCCAAGCGATGAAAGATTAAAAACATTCACCATTGCAGAACAGGAGTTTGATTTCATATGCAATATAAAATATAATATCTTATTATTATCTTATGTTTTTACTATCATAACAACATGATACATCTGAATCTATACAATATTACAAGAATTTACTCTCCATAGGGACTTCAATAGCTTCCTTTCCTCTCCTGTCTCTAATGCAGTCATCTTAAACTACATGGAAGGTAGACATGTGGAATGGAATCCTATATCCACCTCACACTGATCAGTGGGAAGACAAAGAGTACATGGTAGAGTATGATGTAATAATGTAACATTCCTTTATGTGAAAACCAAGCCCATTGCATCTTCAATGACCTCTAGACGACTATGTGAAATGTCATCACCTTGTTATGCAACCATACACAAACTTATATAACATGCTGAAAGAGGCTTTAGACCCCAGTGCTTGGCTAAATCTCCTTGTCACAGATGAACACAAGTATAGCCTCAAGTCATGTTTACATATGGAAGGGAAAACATCTCAGTAATTGTGACGGGTAAGGAGATAGTAATAGCTTTTTGCAAGTGACACTCTTTCGCCCTGGGCCTACTTTTCTACAGGCTCCCCACACTCTCCTCCACCCCCCTCTGCTCAGCACCCAATAAGAATGACCCACTTTCCCAGTGCTCCGCTGTCCAACTCGATCTCTTTACATTCCACTTGCTGACAATCTCACCCGTATTTGCCAAATTCCAGTGCAGTCTCCTGACATGAGGTTGACAAGCAGCTTGCCTACAGAGTGGGGCAACCTACTCTGTCAAAGATGCCTTGCTCCATAGCTAATTGTGTTTCTTATCCAGCTATGCTCATCAGCTGGTAACCCATGACGATGGAATTTGGATTATGAACGCTGTATTGTACTTCTCATCCAGCAGGACTGTAGTAGGCTTTATTAGGGACCCCGACTATCTCTCTCTCTCTCTCTCTCTCTCTCTCTCTCTCTCTCTCTCTCTCTCTCTCTCTCTCTCTCTCTCTCTCTCTCTCTCTCTCTCTCTCTCTCTCTCTCTCTCTCTCTCTCTCTCTCTCTCTCTCTCTCTCTCTCTCTCTTATTAACACATACATCTAATAAAGAAAGAAAGCAAGAAAGACAAACGTCAATTTATGGAGCAGCAAGGGATCAAGTCTTGGGTCTTTGTCTCGTAAAATAATTTACAAGGGAACAGAGATGTTCCTTAGACAGTCCTGTGACAGAGAGAGAGAGAGAGAGAGAGAGAGAGAGAGAGAGAGAGAGAGAGAGAGAGAGAGAGAGAGAGAGAGAGAGAGAGAGAGAGAGAGAAGGGGAGGGAGGGAGAAAGAGAGAACACAGAAAGACAGAGATGATAGAGAAAAAGAGAGAGGGAGAGAGAGAGACAGACAGAGAAGACTGAGACTGAGAGAGAACAAGAGAGTGAAAGCGAAAGAGAGAGAGAAAGAACAAGAGAGAGAGAGGATAGAAAAGGACTGAGGCGGATAGAGGGAAAGAGAGACAGAGACAAAGCGAGAGAGAGATAGAGAGAGAGAGAGAGAGAGAGCGAGAGAGAGATGAGATGAGACGTAACCGGCCCAGCGGGTTGGCTGAGAGCGAGGCGACAGGGATTACGTACACAGCACACACACGCACCCACCCCTCCGGCGCCGCTCACTGGAGTGCTGGGCCCGTGCCATGCAGTGTTTTGGAGGAAGGGAGACTTTGTGGCTCTTTGTGATATCTTCCCTTATATGCCTCATCCAACACAAGTTTTACTTGCCTCAAATACTGTAACATACTCCCACACAAACAGGATTGAGTGTTTTAGAGTTAGCTACACTTCTCCAAAATGTAAACTGTGTCATCTCAACCTAAATATCACATTGTTTTTAATTAAAAATAAATCTAAAACAAATAAGGTCACTGGAGCCAGAGGATATGTCTGAAAGATTTGTCTGGGTTTGTGTCTGTTTCTGTATGGTTCTATAATTGGATGGGTATTACATCATGGGAGGGCGCAATACAGGATGTTTCCTATAATTTCAAGTCCCAGATTCACTACAGCCATGTAATATAGGTGAGAGGAAGGTGTTCTCATAACCCCATTCCTCTCCCACAGGCCAGGGACAGAACAGACAGGCCAGGGACAGAACAGACAGGCCAGGGACAGAACAGACAGGCCAGGGACAGAACAGACAGGCTAGGGACAGAACAGACAGGCCAGCGACAGAACAGACAGGCCAGGGACAGAACAGACAGGCCAGGGACAGAACAGACAGGCCAGGGACAGGGAAGACAGACCAGGGACAGGGTATACAGGCTAGGGACAGAACAGACAGGCTAGGGACAATGCAGACAGGCTAGGGACAGAACAGACAGGCTAGGGACAGAACAGACAGGCTAGGGACAGTGCAGACAGGCTAGGGACAGAACAGACAGGCCAGGGACAGGGCAGACAGGATAGTGAACTCAATGTGTGCACGGTCAGGCATCTCTATGTGTTGTGTACACAAAGCCCTGAGTCCCTCCAACCCCAATGCAGCTAACTGCCATCGGCATTGAGTGTCCCTGCTACCAGTCTAGAGCAAACAGACCAGACCCAAAACTGATAACAGCCAGATACAGACACAGACAGAACACCTGCTCTGATAACAGGGACACACAGTTAGCCCTGATAAAATGCTTACACACAGATTACCCTATTCAGTCCAGTTACCAAGGTAACACAAAAAAGCCTTCGTCATTTTCTTCATTTGAATTGATTAGCACACTGAACATTGTTTAATTGATTACTTAAGTCCATTGAAATATGGATGTTATTGTTGTCTTGCTCTGTCCAGAATATCCGGAAACTGATTTTGATTGACTAGTCGGATAGCATGGAGAACATAGACCAGTAGCAGGTCTGTTGATGCTTTCAAACACGTTACAATGCCTCCTCTTCTCTGATGATTCTTGTCTGACTGCAGTGAAGATACATACAAACAACGGTTTCGGTATGCAAATGACTCCCCCTCTCCATGCTCATCATTATCCTCCTTTCTTCCTTCCACCTCCTCTTTAACCTGGCTGGAAATTACTCTGCAAATTAGGATTTACCCTCAATGTACATCACAAGCCCTGGCTGGCTGGGGCTCTGTACAATTAGTCACTTGATTATCCTCCCAGAAACATGAGACACTGTTGGTTTTTCATATGTTGCAGAGCCAGAGCCATTCACTTCCACAGCAATCAGACAACTAACACATCTCCAAATGAACAGACTCTGGGACTTGTCACTAACTTGAAACAACAAGACATTTCTGTTTCTTTGAGAGCCTTTAAAAAAATATTTTGTTCTTTTCTTTTCAAGTATTTTTATTGTTTATTTTTTATTTTTACCTCAGTGCTCTTATGGTAATCACATCCATTCCAGACTATTTGGTTCTAAAATTGTATTTATTCTTGAACGCATAAGAATGTTTCTGTCCCACAGCATTTAACCACATTCGGTCATATATACAGAATACAGTATGTTATAAGCAGAGTGGATTGTACACTGGATTCCCCCTGATATTTTTTTATGTTTTGCTCCATCAAGCCATAAGAGATGGCAGCCATCTCCCATAAGAGCTGATCTCGGATCAGCTCTCCTTGCCCTAACCTTTTCAATTAACCTCCTAAAATCAACACTAGCCAGGGACCAGTTTGTTTACAGCGTGAAATCAATACAACAAGGATCCACTTGCTTGTAAGATATTTTGCTCAGCTGCCATTTCTGCTTCCTAAAACTGCTGCGGGGACGGGGGACGGGGACGGGGGGAGGTTTAGGTGATCGCTCCAGTGAGCCGTGAGAGGCACCCCGGACCAGAGCTACCTCATTAGCATGCACCCCACCACACCACACAGTGTGGTGGGGTGAGGGAGGGAGAGAGGAGAGAGAGAGGAGGAGGGAGAGGGAGTGAGGAGAGTGAGAGGTGGTGGGAGAGAGAGAGAGATGGAAAGAGGGAGGGAGAGAGGAGAAAGAGAGGGGAGTTAGAGAGAGAGAGGGAGAGAGGAGAGAGAGAGAGAGTGAGAGAGAGAGAGAGGGAGGGAGAGAGAGAGGAAGAGGGAGGCACAGAGGAGAGTGAGAGGAGGAGGGAGAGAAAGAGGAGGAGGGAGGGAGTTAGAGAGAGAGAGAGAGAGAGAGAGAGAGAGAGAGAGAGGAGGGAGAGAGGAGGAGGGATGGAGAGAGGGAGGGAGGGAGGGAGGGAGAGAGAGAGGAGGAGAGAGGGAGGAGAGAGGAGGAGGGAGGGAGAGAGGACAGAGAGGATAGAGAGAGGGCAGGGAGGGAGAGAGGAGGAGGGAGGGAGAGTGGAGGAGGGAGGAAGAGATGAGAGAGGAGGAGGGAGGGAGAGGGAGGGAGAGAGGCGAGTGAGAGGTGGAGGGAGAGAGAGATGGAAAGAGGGAGGGAGAGAGTAGAGAGTAGAGAGGAGAAGGGAGGGAGAGAGGGGGTGGGAGGGAGAGAGGAGGACCAGAGTTACCTCGTTAGCATGCATGAAGGAGGGAGATAAGAGAGAGAGAGGAGGAGGGAGGGAGAGGGAGTGAGGAGAGTGAGAGGTGGAGGGAGAGAGAGATGGAAGAGGGGGAGGGAGGAGGGGTTGAGAGAGAGAGAGGAGAAGGGAGGGGAGAGAGGAGGAGGGAGGCCGAGAGGGAGGGAGGGAGGGAGGGAGGGAGGGAGGGAGATGATGAGGGAGGGAGAGGGGAGGGGGGAGTGAGAGGTGGAGGAGGGAACGGGGAGGGAGAGAGTAGGAGGGGAGGGGGGAGAGAATGAAGTGGGAGGGAGAGAGAGAGAGAGAGGAAGAAGGGGAAAGAGAGAGTGAGGGAGAAAGGAGAGAGAGGGAGGGTGGAGGAGGGGAGGGAGGGAGGGAGGGAGGGAGGGAGGGAGGGAGGGAGGGAGAGAAGAGGAGGGAAGGAGATAGGGAAAGGGAGAGGAGAGAGGAAAAGAGAACACTAACGAGGCTGGAAACGTGCAGTCTGTTCTGTAGAAGAGACTGAGACAGGGAGCTTTGTCTGTGAGATCACTTTAAGATCTGTGTATTGTGTCAGGGCATAGGTATGCATGAGTGTTCAAAACATTATGCTCTTTCCATGACATAGACTGACCAGGGGAATCCAGAGTAAAGCTATGATCCCTTATTGGTGTCACTTGTTAAATCCACTTCAATCAGTGTAGATGAAGGGGAGGAAAGAGGTTAAAGAAGGATTTTTAAGCCTGAGACAATTAAGACATGGATTGTGAATGTGTGCCAATCAGAGGGTGAATGTGCAAGACAAAGATTTAAGTGCCTTTGAGTGGGGTATGTTAGTAGGTGCGACGTGCACTGTTTTGAGTGTGCCAAGAACTGCAACGCTGCTGGGTTTTTCATGCTCAACAGTTTTCCGTGTGTATCAAGAATGGTTCTCCACCCAAAGGACATCCAACCAACTTGACACATCTGTTGAGTCAACATGATCAGCATCCCTATGGAACACTTTCAACACCTTGTAGAGTCCATGCCCCAACGAATTGAGTCTGTTCTGAGGGCTAAAGGAGGTGCAACACAATATTAGGAAGGTGATCTTCATGTTTTGTATACTCAGTGTATGTGTGGTCACTCTTACTGGTCTCCTGACTGCGTAGCAGACCGAAATCGTCCTGTAAATCTATATCAACATGCCAAGGGGGACTGATCATGATGATGACAGAGCTGATGGATGGCTTCTCCTGAGGATGTGTGGCTACACTCTACACCCTCTGAGGTGTGGTAACCACTCAATACTCCCCCCCCCCCATACGTACTGGACAACACTCTATCAAAGACTTCTCTAGAAATTTGATATTGGCTTCCAGGTATTTGGAGGTTATTTATAAATCTGCCACATAAGATAACCTTAGAATGTTGCTACTTTTATTAAATGTGAAAATAGGCAGACTACATTTTCAGAATCTGCCAAAGAATTGTATTTCCTAGTTCTTCAATTCCAGGTGGTGTGTTTTCTCATCGAGACATAATGGTGTGTGAGATGTATGTGAGGTGAGTGTTCTTTATAACAGTCAAGGGGGGAAGTGTATGTGTGTGTTGGGAGGTCGAAATCCCTAGGTGGTTTGCAGGCAGAAGCAGTTACAGGACTGTAATCTCTCCTCCAAATCCAATGAGTCCTGTCTTCTGTACCAGGGGGTGTTGGTGCTCTGTGAAAAGAGATAGAGGAGAAATGGAGGGAGAGAGAGGGGGAAGGAGGAGAGAGGCGGAGAGGAAACACATTTTTCCCTTGGGCTTCCGGGACTATCCAAACTACACCAAAGAGAGGGTGGCAGGTTTACTGTCACACACACACACACACACACACACACACACACACACACACACACACACACACACACACACACACACAGACAGACACACACGCACACAGACACACACGCACACACACACCCACACACACACACACACACAGACAGACACACAACACAGACACACACACACACACACACAGACACACACACACACACACACACACACACACACATACACACACACACACACACACACACACACACACACACACACACACACACACACACACACACACACACATACACACACACACACACACACACAAGGTATAATTGGGTAAGACCCATGGGGCTCAGACAGATATCAGAGGGAAGTTGAATAAGAGCACTGAAGATACAGTATATAAAATATGTAATTTCTTTGTACTGGGAAGACACATCTCTCCCGGACCACCTTAGTTGCTATGGAGAATGGACTGCTCAGCTTTGGGATAGAGATCTGTGTTTGTACGTGTGTGTGTTTGTGCACGTGCGCGTGCTTGTGTGTTTTTGTAGCTGTGTGTCTTCCTGTCTAGTGAAATACCATACAAGGCCAGGTATATGTTAACGTTTTATGGATTAACTATAAAGGCTGACTTTTACAGGAGTTCATGACCCCAGCCTGTTTAACTCCAGACTATTCAGACATCATTACAGGTTGAAAGAATACAGAGTGAAGATGGGGCATCCTTGGTAAATCCATAACATTGTGACACACTTTTTTCACAAGATCATGTGGGGAGTCTGTGAGTTCTCACATAAATAAACAATTACAAATAAACAATTACACACACACACTGAACAAAAAGGTCTGAACGCACAGATAATTGTTATGGGATGTTTGAGTTGCATATGTAGGGTAACTAGGTGACGTTTAATTGAGTGGAATGGACCAATTATTAATAGATTATAAATGAGTGTGCTTGTGTTTGTGCATTTGTGTACTGCTTGCATGTGTGTGTGATAGTCTCTCTCTCTCTCTCTCTCTCTCTCGCTCTCAATTCAATTCCATTTAAGGGCTTTATTGGAATGGGAATCATGTTAACATTGCCAAAGCAAGTGGGGTAGATAGTAAATAAAAGTGAAATAAACAATAAATATTAACAGTAAACATTACAATCAGAAGTTCCAAAAGAGTAAAGACATTTCAAGTGTCCTATTATGTATATATACAGAGTTGTAACAATTTGCAAATAGTTAAAGTACAAATAGGAGTACATATGGGTTGTATTTACAATGGTGTTTGTTCTTCACTGGTTGCCCTTTTCTTGTGGCAACAGGTCACAAATCTTGCTGCTGTGATGCCCACTGTGGTATTTCACCCAATAGATATGGAGTTTATTAAAATTTGGTTTGTTTTCAAACACTTCGTGGATCTGTGTAACCTGAGGGAAATATGTGTCTCTAATATGGTCATACATTTGGCAGGAGGTTAGGAAGTGCAGCTCAGTTTCCACCTCATTTTGTGGGCAGTGTGCACATAGCCTGTCTTCTCTTGAGAGCCAGGTCTGCCTACGGCGGCCTTTCTCAATAGCAAGGCTATGCTCACTGAGTCTGCACATAGTCAAAGCTTTCCTTAATTTTGGGTCAATCACAGTGGTCAGGTATTCTGCAACTGTGTACTCTCTGTTTAGGGCCAAATAGCATTCTAGTTTGCTCTGTTTTTTTGTTAATTCTTTCCAATGTGTCAAGTAATTCTCTTTTTGTTTTATAATGATTTGGTTGGGTCTAATTGTGTTGTTGTTGTAGTTGTTGTTGTTGTCCTGGGGCTCTGTGGGGTCTGTTTGTGAACAGAGCCCCAGGACCAGCTTACCTAGGGGACTCTTCTCCAAGTTCATCTCTCTGTAGGTGATGGCTTTGTAATGGAAAGTTTAAGAATTGCTTCCTTTTAAGTGGTTATAGAATTTAACAGCTCTTTTCTGGATTTTGATAATTAGCGGGTATCGGCCTAATTCTGCTCTACATGCATTATTTGGAGTTTTTCGTTCTACACGGATGATATTTTTGCAGAATTCTGCATGCAGAGTCTCAATTTGGTGTTTGTCCCATTTTTTGAATTCTTGGTTGGTGAACGGACCCCAGACCTCACAACCATAAAGGGAAATGGGTTCTTTAACTGATTCAAGTATTTTTAGCCAGATCCTAATTGGTATGTCGAATTTTATGTTCCTTTTGATGGCATAGAAGGCCCTTTGTTCACAGATTTGTGGAAGTTACTTGTGGTGCTGATGTTTAGGCCAAGGTATGTATCGTTTTTTGTGTGCTCTAGGGCAACGGTGTCTAGATGGAATTTGTATTTGTGGTCCTGGCAACTGGACCTTTTTTGGAAAACCATTATTTTTGTCTTACTGAGATTTACTGTCAGGGCCCAGGTCTGACAGAATCTGTGCAGAAGATCTAGGTGCTGCTGTAGACCCTCCTTGGTTGGTGACAGAAGCACCAGATCATCAGCAAACAGTAAACATTTTACTTCAGATACTAGTAGGGTGAGGCCGGGTGCTGCAGACTATTCTGGTGCCCTCGCCAATTAATTGATATAGATGTTAAAGAGGGTAGGGCTTAAACTGCATCCCTGTCTCACCCCACGGCCCTGTGGAAAGAATTGTGTGTGTTTTTGACAATTTTAACACACTTGTTACCACTTTCCATCAATTTGTATGCCAAATTGAGTCAAAAGCTTTTTTGAAATCAACAAAGCATGAGAAGACTTTGCCTTTGTTTTGGTTTGTTTGTTTGTCAATTAGGGTGTGCAGGGTGAATACGTGGTCTGTCGTACGGTAATTTGGTAAGAAGCCAATTTGACATTTGCTTAGTACATTGTTTTCACTGAGGAAATGAACCAGTCTGCTGTTAATGATAATGCAGAGGATTTTCCCAAGGTTGCTGTTGACGCATATCCCATGGTAGTTATTGGGGTCAAATTTGTCTCCACTTTTGTGGATTGGGGTGATCAGTCCTTGGTTCCAAATATTGGGGAAGATGCCAGAGCTAAGGATGATGTTAAAAAGTTTAAGTATAGCCAATTGGAATTTGTGGTCTGTGTATTTTATCATTTCATTGAGGATACCATCAACACCACAGGCCTTTTTGGGTTGGAGGGTTTTTTATTTTGTTCTGTAGTTCATTCAATGTAATTGGAGAATCCAGTGGGTTTTGGTAGTCTTTAATAGTTGATTCTAAGATTTGCATTTGATCATGTATATGTTTTTTTCAGTTTGTTCTTTGTTATAGGGCCAACAAGATTGGAGAAGTGGTTCACCCATACATTTCCGTTTTGGATAGATAGCTCTTTGTGTTGTTGTTTGTTTAGTGTTTTCCAATTTTCCCAGAAGTGGTTAGAGTCTATGGATTATTCAATTACATTGAGCTGATTTCTGACATGCTGTGCCTTCTTTTTCTGTAGTGTATTTCTGTATTGTTTTAGTGATTCACCATTGTGAAGGCGTAGGCTCAGGTTTTCTGGGTCTCTATGTTTTTGGTTGGATAGGTTTCTCAATTTCTTTCTTAGGTTTTTGCATTCTTCATCAAACCATGTCATTGTCGTTACTTTTCTTCGGTTTTCTGTTAGAGATTTTTAAAATTTGATAGGGAAGCTGAGAGGTCAAATATAGTGTTTAGGTTTTCTACTGCCAAATTTACACCTTCACTATTACAGTGGAACGTTTTGTCCAGGAAG
The DNA here is from genome assembly GCF_020615455.1 of Coregonus clupeaformis. NCBI lineage: Eukaryota > Metazoa > Chordata > Actinopteri > Salmoniformes > Salmonidae > Coregonus > Coregonus clupeaformis. Next base: position 28,365,451 of record NC_059193.1, read on the forward strand.
TTGTCTAAAAGGGATTGAATTTGTTGTTGCCTAATAGTTTTTTGGTATGTTTCGACACTACTTTCCTTCCATCTATAGCATTTCCTTTGGCCTTGATGCCTCATGATTGAGTATTGCTCTGTTCAAGTAGACTGTGATTTTGCTGTGGTCTGATAGGGGTGTCAGTGGGCTGACTGTGAACGCTCTGAGAGACTCTGGGTTGAGGTCAGTGATAAAGAAGTCTACAGTACTACTGCCAAGAGATGAGCTATAGGTGCACCTACCATAGGAGTCCCCTCGAAGCCTACCATTGACTATGTACATACCCAGCGTGCGACAGAGCTGCAGGAGATGTGACCCGTTTTTGTTGGTTATGTTGTCGTAGTTGTGCCTAGGGGGGCATATGGGGGAAAGAATGCTGTCACCTCCAGATAGGTGTTTGTCCCCCTGTGTGCTGAGGGTGTCAGGTTCTTGTCCAGTTCTGGCATTTAAGTCGCCACAGTCTAGTACATGTCCCTGGGTCTGGAAATTATTGATTACCCCCTCCAGGATGGAGAAGCTGTCTTCATTAAAGTATGGGGATTCTAGTGGGGGGATATAGCGTCTGCTAAATGACTAAAATGTAAATGTAAATATAGGTAACACACAGGAGGACATTTTTCTCTGTTGAGATCATTTCCTTTAGAATTTCTAGCCAAATGTAAAATGTTCCTGTTTTGACTAATTTAATAGAGTGAGTTAGGTCTGCTCTATACCAAATTAGCATACCCCCTGAGTCCCTTCCCTGTTTCACACCTGGTATTTTGGTGGATGGGACTACCAACTCTCTGTAAGCTAGAGGGCAACCAGTGGGTTCATCTCCTCTATACCATGTTTCTTGTAGGATAACAATGTCTGTATTTCCGATTTCTTTGGTGAAGTCCAGGTTCCTGCTCTTTAGGCCAAAGGCAGATGACCTCAGACCTTGGATATTCCAGGATGAAATAGTGAAGGCTTTGTGTTCCATAAAGTGTCTAATGTTGTTGGTTGTGTGGTTTGGCCTCAGGCCAGTAATTGTGAGCAGAGCCTGCTGAATATATGGTACATGCCATTGGCTTGGGCTAGTGTAAGAGTGGGGGTTGGGCCTGTTTGCCTGCTCACGGCCTGGGCGTATGTGTGACAGATGTAAGTGCTACGGGTCGGTAGTCATTTAGGCAGGTTACCTTAGTGTTCTCTCTCTCTCTCTCTTCCTTACACATACCCACACCGACACACAGAGACACACAGAGACACACGCACACCCAAACACAGACACTCACACACACAAAAACAGTGTGTTGTTTACACTGTCCGATCAGAAAAATGAGAAAAATATGATAATTAATTCTGAGCATGGCAGGGTTGATACAGACTGTGTACTGAAGCCAACATGCCCCCAACAGCTGGAGTTTAGAACCAATATATTCTTGGTCCCCATGAGAGAACCAATCAATGTCCTGCAGGTAAGCAGATGATGGTCTGAGTGTGTTCAGGTTGTCATTTGATAAACAGACCACTTGGTAATCAGCACTTTATAAGGAGTTATACAGTAATTAGCTTACCCAGTGTGTGTGTGTGTGTGTGTGTGAGCTCCTCCAGTGTGTGTGAACCTATGGACATTGGACAGTGTGTTAATTAGATATATGTTCATTATCATTACTACTCTATAAAAATGTTCATTATATTTATCTTCCTGAAACAGTGGACTGCTATATGGCACAATACCTCAGGTACAGACACCCTAACAATACCTCAGGTAGAAATACTATCACAGTGTTTTTTCAACTTCTGTTATTTTTACTTCCCTATTACTCTCTCTCTCTCTCTCTCTCTCTCTCTCTCTCTCTCTCTCTCTCTCTCTCTCTCTCTCTCTCTCTCTCTCTCTCTCTCTCTCTCTCTCTCCTCCCTCCCTCCCTCCCTCCCTCCCTCCCTCCCTCCATCTGTTCCCATGGTAGGGTGAGCTGATGTATTTTGGCAATGTGTGTTGGAGGGGTGACCTGTGTCAGAATTGTACTCCAAGAAGCAGAATTCTACTCTTAACTGTCCCCTACGCATCCCTCGTACTGTTCAGAGCCTCCTTCCTCTCTTTCAGTCCTCTCTCCTGCCCTTCTCCCTCCCTCCTCTTCTCCCTTGCTCTCTTCCTCTCTATTCCGCCCCACCTCTCTCCCCTTCATCTCTTCTTCTCTCCTCCCTCTGTCTCACTCTCTCTCTTTGTCTCTTTCTCTGTCCACCAGCTCTCTTACCCCCTCTCCTCTCCTCTCTTTCCCCTTCTTCCCACTTCTCACTCTGTCAATTTTAATGTCTCACCCTTCCCTCTCTCCCTCTCGCTCCTCCTCCCCCCTCTCCCCCTCGCTCCTTCTCCCCCCTCTCCCCCTTGCTCCTCCTCCTCCCTCTCCCCCTCGCTCCACCTCCCTCCCCCTCGCTCCTCCTCCCCCCTCTCCAACTCGCTCCTCATCCCCCCTCTCCCCCTCGCTCCTCATCCCCCCTCTCCCCCTCGCTCCTTCTCCCCCTCTCCCCTTGCTCCTCCTCCTCCCTCTCCCCCTCGCTCCACCTCCCCCTCCCCTCGCTCCTCCTCCCCCCTCTCCAACTCGCTCCTCATCCCCCCTCTCCCCCTCACTCCTCACCCCCTCTCCCCCCTCACTCTTCCTCCCCCCTCTCCCCTCGCTCCTCATCCCCCCCTTCCCCCTCACTCCTCAACCCCCCCTCTCCTCCTCCCCCCTTTCCCCCTCGCTCCTCATCCCCCCTCTCCCCCTTCTCTCTCAGGGTCTTTTGGTGGTGTTCTTGACAAACGTGTCACTGAGTTGTGTGATGAGGTCAGCCAGTTCTCCGGTGGCCTGAGACTTTTCCTCCAGGAGCTCATAGCGCAGGCTGGAGATGTCCTGCTTGATCTCCTTCAGCTCACCTATAACACACACACACACACACACACACACACACACACACACACACACACACACACACACACACACACACACACACAAACACAGTCAGACAGAGTCACACACACACCAAAACACACATAAAACAAACGCATACAAACACACACACATCAGTCTAGAGATATCCAGATTTACCTCATTAAAGCATACATTTATTTAAAAAAAACATATTTTAATATTTTGTTCATAATACTCTACTTTTAGTCCACATTGATCCTTTAAGCTACTGTATGATACAGCACACACTCTCATACTGACAACACCAACCCATTCACACTCACACTGACAACACCAACCCAGTCATACTCACACTGACAACACCAATCCAGTCATTCTCACACTGACAACACCAACCCAGTCACACTCACACTGACAACACCAACCCAGTCACACTCACACTGACAACACCAACCTAGTCACTCTCACACTGAAAACACCAACCCAGTCAGAGTCATACTGACAACACCAACCCAGTCACTTTCACACTGACAACACCAACCCAGTCAATCTCACATTGACAACACCAACCCATTCACACTGACAACACCAACCCAGTCACTCTTACACTGACAACACCAACCCAGTCAATCTCACACTGACAACACCAACCCAGTCACTCTCACACTGACAACACCAACCAATTCACACTTACACTGACAACATCAACCCAGTCACTCTCACACTCATACTGACAACACCAACCCAGTCACACTCATACTGACAACACCAACCCAGTCACAGTTTTACTCACAACACCAACCCACTAACACTCATACTGACAACACCAACCCAGTCACACTCACACTCACAACACCAACCCAGTCACACTCACACTGACAACACCAACCCAGTCACACTCAACCTGAGAACACCAACCCATTCACACTCACACTGACAACACCAACCCATTCACATTCATACTGACAACACCAACCCAGTCATACTTATACTGACAACACCAACCCAGTCACACTGACAACACCAACCCAGTCACAGTTACACTGACAACACCAACCCAGTCATACTCATACTGACAACACCAACCCAGTCACACTCACACTCACACTCACAACACCAACACAGTCACACTCACACTGACAACACCAACCCAGTCACACTCACAGTGACAACACCAACCCAGTCATACTCACACTGACAACACCAATCCAGTCATTCTCACACTGACAACACCAACCCAGTCACACTCACACTGACAACACCAACCCAGTCACACTCACAACACCAACCTAGTCACTCTCACACTGAAAACACCAACCCAGTCAGAGTCACACTGACAACACCAACCCAGTCACACTCACTCTGACAACACCAACCCAGTCACTCTCACACTGACAACACTAACCCAGTCACTCTCACACTGACAACACCAACCCAGTCACTTTCACACTGACAACACCAACCCAGTCAATCTCACATTGACAACACCAACCCATTCACACTGAAAACACCAACCCAGTCACTCTTACACTGACAACACCAACCCAGTCAATCTCACACTGACAACACCAACCCAGTCACTTTCACACTGACAACACCAACCCAGTCAATCTCACATTGACAATACCAACCCATTCACACTGACAACACCAACCCATTCACACTTACACTGACAACATCAACCCAGTCACTCTCACACTGAAAACACCAACCCAGTCACTCTCATACTCAAACTGACAACACCAACCCAGTCACACTCACACTGACAACACCAACCCAGTCACAGTTTTACTCACAACACCAACCCAGTCACACTCATACTGACAACACCAACCCAGTGACACTCACACTAACAACACCAACCCAGTCACTCTCACAATGACAACAGCAACCCAGTCACACTCACAATGACAACACCAACCCAGTCACACTCACACTTACAACAGCAACCCAGTCACAATCACAACACCAACCCAGTCACACGGACAACACCAACCCAGTCACACTCTACTGACAACAGCAACCCAGTCACACTCACAACACCAACCCATTCACACTCACACTGACAACATCAACCCAGTCACACTCACACTGAGAACAGCAACCCAGTAACACTCACACTCTTACTGACAACACCAACCCAGTCACACTGACACTGACAACACCAACCCAGTCACAGTTTTACTCACAACACCAACCCAGTCACACTCATACTGACAACACCAACCCAGTCACACTCACACTGAGAACACCAACCTATTCACACTCACACTGACAACACCAACCCATTCACATTCACACTGACAACACCAACCCAGTCACACTCACAACACCAACCCAGTCACACTCACATGACAACACCAACCCAGTCACAGTTACACTGACAACACCAACCCAGTCACACTCATACTGACAACACCAACCCAGTCACACTGACAACACCAACCCAGTCACACTCACAGTGACAACACCAACCCAGTAAAACTCACACAGACAACACCAACCCAGTCACACTCACAAAAGCAACCCAGTTATACTGACAACACCAACCCAGTCACACTCACACTGACAACACCAACCCAGTCACACTCACAGTGACAACACCAACCCAGTCATACTCACACTGACAACACCAATCCAGTCATTCTCACACTGACAACACCAACCCAGTCACACTCACACTGACAACACCAACCCAGTCACACTCACAACACCAACCTAGTCACTCTCACACTGAAAATACCAACCCAGTCAGAGTTACACAGACAACACCAACCCAGTCACACTCACTCTGACAACACCAACCCAGTCACTCTCACACTGACAACACTAACCCAGTCACTCTCACACTGACAACACCAACCCAGTCACTTTCACACTGACAACACCAACCCAGTCAATCTCACATTGACAACACCAACCCATTCACACTGAAAACACCAACCCAGTCACTCTTACACTGACAACACCAACCCAGTCAATCTCACACTGACAACACAAACCCAGTCACTTTCACACTGACAACACAAACCCAGTCAATCTCACATTGACAATACCAACCCATTCACACTGACAACACCAACCCAGTCACTCTTACACTGACAACACCAGCCCAGTCAATCTCACACTGACAACACCAACCCAGCCACTCTCACACTGACAACACAAACCCATTCACACTTACACTCACAACATCAACCCAGTCACTCTCACACTGAAAACACCAACCCAGTCACTCTCACACTCAAACTGACAACACCAACCCAGTCACACTCACACTGACAACACCAACCCAGTCACAGTTTTACTCACAACACCAACCCAGTCACACTCATACTGACAACACCAACCCAGTGACACTCACACTAACAACACCAACCCAGTCACTCTCACAATGACAACAGCAACCCAGTCACACTCACAATGACAACACCAACCCAGTCACACTCACACTGACAACACCAACCCAGTCACAATCACAACACCAACCCAGTCACACTCTACTGACAACAGCAACCCAGTCACACTCACAACACCAACCCATTGACACTGACAACACCAACCCAGTCACCCTCACACTGACAACAACAACCCAGTCACACTCACAACAGCAACCCAGTCACACTCACACTGACAACACCAACCCAGTCACACTCACACTGAGAACAGCAACCCAGTAACACTCACACTCATACTGACAACACCAACCCAGTCACACTCACACTGACAACACCAACCCAGTCACAGTTTTACTCACAACACCAACCCAGTCACACTCATACTGACAACACCAACCCAGTCACACTCACACTGAGAACACCAACCTATTCACACTCACACTGACAACACCAACCCATTCACATTCACACTGACAACACCAACCCAGTCACACTCACAACACCAACCCAGTCACACTCACATGACAACACCAACCCAGTCACAGTTACACTGACAACACCAACCCAGTCACACTCATACTGACAACACCAACCCAGTCACACTGACAACACCAACCCAGTCACACTCACAGTGACAACACCAACCCAGTAAAACTCACACAGACAACACCAACCCAGTCACACTCACAAAAGCAACCAAGTTATACTGACAACACCAACCCAGTCACACTCACACTGACAACACCAACCCAGTCACACTCACACTGACAACACCAGCCCCGTCACACTCACACTGATCAACACCAACATAGTCACACTCATACTGACAACAGCAACCCAGTCACACTCATACTAACAACATCAACACAGTCACACTCAGACTGACAACACCAACCCAGTCACACTCACAACACCAACCCAGTCACACTCACACTGACAACAGCAACCCAGTGACACTCACACTAACAACACCAACCCAGTCACACTCACAATGACAACAGCAACCCAGTCACACTCACACTGACAACACCAACCCAGTCACACTCACACTCACACTGACAACAGCAACCCAGTCACACTCACAACACCAACCCAATCACACTCACACTCACAACAGCAACCCAGTCACACTCACAACACCAACCCAGTCACACTGACAACACCATCCCAGTCACACTCACACTGACAACAGCAACCCAGTCACACTCACAACACCAACCCAGTCACACTGACAACACCAACCCAGTCACACTGACAACACCAACCCAGTCACACTCACAACAGCAACCCAGTCACACTCACACTGACAACACCAACCCAGTCACACTCACACTGACAACAGCAACCCAGCAACCCAGTCACACTCACAACACCAACCCAATCACACTCACACTTACAACAGCAACCCAGTCTCACTCACAACACCAACCCAGTCGTACTGACAACACCAACCCAGTCACACTCACACTGACAACAGCAACCCAGTCGCACTCACAACACCAACCCAGGCACACTGACAACAGCAACCCAGTCACACTCACACTGACAACACCAACCCAGTCACACTCACACTGACAACAGCAACCCAGTAGCACTCACAACACCAACCCAGTCACACTGTCAACACCAACCCAGTCACACTCACACTGACAACACCAACCCAGTCACACTCACAACAGCAACCCAGTCACACTCACACTGACAACACCAACCCAGTCAGGCAGAATCTGGTGAGGTACATAAAGTTGACATTAAAGGAGATTAGATCTTCACCTTCATTGACGTCATCATTCTCTCTGTCAACCTGAGCCTTCAGAACATAACGCTTAATGAGACGCTTCATGATCTTCTGCAGTATGACAAAGAGGAGAGATGGATGAGGGGAGAGGAGGATGGGAGGAGAGTGCAGAGAGGTGAGAAAATATGAAAGGGAGAGTAGAGGCGGAGAGGAGAGAGTTGGAGTTATGAAAGCTGAAAGTAATGTTTAAGCACACCACGGTTATTATAGTAAACTAAAACTGAAACTAAAACTAATCATGAAAAAACTGCTCAGCAAATGGAAATAAAATAATTAACAAACCCGTTTGAAAAACTAAAACTATACTTAAACTATTATCTTTGACCCCAAAATGAACTAAAATAAAATAAAAACCCATTAAGAATTATGTTATTTTTATATATTTTTTTACTTTGGGCAAAACCCTAATGGGGTTTTCAAGCTCCTGAATGTGGTGGGTAATGTGGCCAGGAGATGGTGATGTTTCAAAAATGCCTCGCTTGTTCATCACTATCATTAGCTATCATTAGCTATCATTAGCTATCATTAGCTATCATTAGCTATCATTAGCTATCATTAGCTATCATTAGCTATCATTAGCTAACAGGAAAAAAACCTGCTAAAGATAAAAAGCATTGGATTGGTGTAAACATTGGCGAGAGAGAGTTTCCTTCCACCATATTTTTTGCACCAGTCTTGGCGCTATTCCTTTTAAATCCAAGTCACATCGAGATTGATTTGATAATTTAAACATAACCTAACCTTAGCCTGAGAACCCATACAGCCATAGGGTTCTTATTTGGAACAATTGACCACAGCAGGGCAACTATACCGACACTTTATCTACACGTTAATAATTACCACAGGCAATACACTTTTGGAAACCCCCGGAATTCTACTTTCATATGAACCTTGAACACTCAACTTAATTATCACCCAAAAATAACTTTACAAATACAAAAGATACACTTAGTATGCGTGTTTATCTCAAAGATTCCAACGGAGGTTTAGCATGGCACTTCCTGAGCTAATAGAAACTCGGGAGGGAACAAAAAAAAACGATCAGCTCAAAGCTGTGTTACACAAAAACCTCTGTGGAAATCTGTGGTAAAACAGTTAGTGTATCTTTTGTAAAGTTATTTTGGGATGATAATTAAGTTGAGTGTTCAAGGTTTCCAAAACCATATCGCAATAACGGATAAATTGTTTCAAGACAGATCAATTGTTTTCTTGACCAAATTACCAGCCAATCAAAATGGATGTGGAATGACTCCGACGTAGCATTGGTGTCATGAGAAGGCCTAACCTAACCTATGACCTGACTCATCAACTTATGTATTACTGCCCCCAGTTGGAAGAAGAAAAATAAAATAAAAACACACAAAACTATACCACACAAATGGCGCCTAGCCTCTCACACTTTCTGTCCCAAACACTAAAACTAAAACTGAAATTAAATAATATAAAAACGAAATAGAAATATTTGTATACAACTATACTAAATAAAACTAATATAAAAACACAAAACTATAATAACCTTGAAGCAGTGGTGGAAAAAGTACCCAATTGTCATACTTGAGTAAAAGTAAAGATACCTTAATAGAAAATAACTCAAGTAAAAGTGAAAGTCACCCAGTAAAAATGACTTGAGTAAAAGTAAAAGTATTTGGTTTCAAATATACTGAAGTATCAAAAGTAAAAGTAAAAGTATATTAAGCAAACCAGACAGAAACAATTTTCTATTTTTTCTTATTTACGGATAGCGAAGGGCACACTCCAAATCATTTAGAAACCATTTGTGTTTAGTGAGTCCGCCAGATCAGAGCCAGTATGGATGACCAGTGATGTTCTCTTGGTAAGTGTGTACATTTGACAATTTTCCTGTCCTGCTAAGCATTCAAAATGTAACAAGTACTTTTGGGTGTCAGGGAAAATGTATGGAGTAAAAATTATATCCTTTTCTATAGGAATGTAATGAAGTAAAAGTAAAAGTTGTCCCAAATATAAATAGTAAAGTAAAGTACAGATACCCCCAAAAACTATTTAAGTAGTAGTTTAAAGTATTTTTACTTAAATACTTTTACACCACTGCATGCAGACGCCTTAAGACCTACTCTCTGGGAACCCGTCAATACCTGTAGCCCTGCGAGCATTACATACACACTCACTGTGAGAAGCTGGCCTGACATACCAAATGCAGTGTGTGTGTGTGTGTGTATTGATGTGTTTGTGTGTGTGTGTCAGGAGAAAGGCTTTTATAGAGAAGCAATATCATGTGTGAGAGACACAATAGAATGACCTCTCACGAGGAAGAAAGAAGATTTCCCATAGTGCAAAGGTGGAGGACAGAAAGACCTTCCCTCATTCCATTCCATCTATTGTCCCCATTCAGTCACTCACTCCCCACTCCTTTACTGGGCCATTACCTGCTTCCATTCACTCCATTTCTCGGTACCACGTTAAACCGATATGCAGTCGGTCTCAACATCCATCCGTCTCACTGACTGTCTATTTCTCCATAGCTCTCTCGTTCTCTTTCCTTCTGTGCCCCCTATTCCCCTCTGATGTTTTCTCACCTATTACCCTCCCCTCCTACACCCCTTACCCACTTTATTTCTGTCTGTCTGTCTGTCTGTCTGTCTGTCTGTCTGTCTGTCTGTCTGTCTGTCTGTCTGTCTGTCTGTCTGTCTGTCTGTCTGTCTGTCTGTCTGTCTGTCTGTCTGTCTGTCTGTCTGTCTGTCTTTCTTTCTTTCTTTCTTTCTTTCTTTCTTTCTTTCTTTCTTTCTTTCTTTCTTTCTTTCTTTCTTTCTTTCTTTCTTTCTTTCTTTCTTTCTTTCTTTCTTTACCTGGTATCTGGTAGGGTGTTTGATGGGTTTTCTGAGAGTGGACTCCTCTCGTGGTCGACCGTGGGCCCTGTAGCGTTCGCCCTGTAAAAACACAACATGAGTTATATGTTATATTTAATCCTGTGGTGCAAACATGATTCCTGTGATCTTGGAATAATGTGTATTGTGATGTACTCTGCTGTGCTAACTCTGCTGTGCAAACTCTACTGTGCTAACGCTGCTGTGCTAACTCTGCTGTGCTAACTCTGCTGTGCTAACTCTGCTGTGCTAACTCTGCTGTGCTAACTAACAGTGACCTGGTTTTATTGTCCTCTTTTAGCTTTACTTAGTGCCCTTCAAGTCCTTATTTTCATTTTGGCAGGAGATACGCTCAGACACACACACACAGCTCTGGGGCTCGTAAAGGCTGCCAAGTTTGGCATTGTCAGTGGCATGGCATGGCAAGACAAGACGTGGCACCAAACTGCAATGGCTCCTGAAACCCCAGACAGACACACACACACTAACCCATGCACGCACGCACACACACAGACACACACATGCCTGAACGCACGCACATACAAAGACACACACACACACAAACTCACATGACATTTTGCACATTTTCCAGAGGTGTAGTGTGAGTCTATATATCGATTGCTCACCTCCTGCTCAGTTTTGTTCCATAGTGAAGCCATCGGGTCTCTCTCTACCCATGAAGGCAGTTCTATAATACATCCTGAAGCATTTGAATAACATGTAACTGCCAAAATAAAGGAAACACCAACACAAAGTGTCTTAATAGGGCGTTGAGCCACCACGAGCCGCCAGAACAGCTTTAATGCGCCTTGGCATAGATTCTACAAGTGTCTGGAACTCTATTGGAAGGATGCAACACAATTTTCCATGAGAAATTCCATAATTCGGTGCTTTGCTGATGGTGGTGGAAAACGCTGTCTCAGGCACTGCTCCAGAATCTCCCATAAGTGTTCAATTGGGTTGAGATCTGGTGACTGAGACACACACACACACACACACACACACACACACACACACACACACACACACACACACACACACAAACACACACACAAACACATGGACAAACACACACACACTGTAAACCCCTTATGCTCCTTTGAGACCCCTCTTTCAAAGTCACTTTGATCTCTTCTTCTAACTTTCCTCCCTGGAGGTTCAGCTGTGCCTTGGCAAGACAGCTTTACCAAGGATCAAATTCTCACCTGGTATTCCAATAAGGTAAACAACAAAACACTGTTTTTAAATGTCTTATCGTCTTATTATGAAAATAGCTTTGTATCAGATCAAACACCTACTAGCATCTACAATATCTATTGACACAATTAGGGTTTGACTTTTGACCTTTGCCCTCTCCCCTCTGGCCTTCAGTCGTGAGTTGAGCATGCCCATCTCCAGCTCATTGTCGTGGCGACGGCCCTTGGCATTGCAGAGGTGAACGAGGCCGGCCTTGGTGCGGAGGACCAGGTAATACCAGGACTTGGGAGAAGGCACCATGTTGAAGGGAGCGGGGAGAGTACGGCCCTCGTCAAAGTAGGACATCCACAGCTTGGCACGGGCAAACTTCCACTCTACATCTGCATCTGTCTGGAGGAAACAAACACGTGTAGAAATGGACACAAACAAACAAATGCATGCACACACGTTAACACACACATATTGGTTGCAGCATTGTACAGGCATGTCGGATTAACAATATTTCACACTAAATATACTGTACGTTGCTTTGGATAAACATGTCCTAAATTAACAGGACCCTATTAGGATTACACATTTACATGCAAGATTGAATAATTCCTGATGAATAAGTTATTAATAGGACTGACCTCTATATGAATGAGTTATTAATAGGACTGACCTCTATATGAATGAGTTATTAATAGGACTGACCACTATAGGAATTAATTATTAATAGGACTGATCTCTATATGAATGAGTTCTTGATAGGACTGACTTCTATATGAATGAGTTATTAATAGGACTGACCACTATAGGAATTAATTATTAATAGGACTGATCTCTATATGAATGAGTTATTAATAGGACTGATCTCTATATGAATGAGTTATTAATAGGACTGACCTCTATATGAATGAGGTTTTAATAGGACTGACCTCTATATGAAGGGGTTATTAATAAGACTGACGTCTATATGAAGGGGTTATTAATAGGACTGACCTCTATATGAAGGGGTTATTAACAGGACTGACCTCTATATGAAGGGGTTATTAACAGGACTGACCTCTATATGAAGGGGTTATTAACAGGACTGACCTCTATCTCCTGGTAGGAGCTATTGATCATAGCGATGAGCATGTTGAGTAGAACCACCACCATGGTGACGTTATAGACCCCGTACAGCACATAACCAATGTTCTCTATGAACTTATGGTCATACTTCAGGACCACAGAGATCACCTCCGACAGACCGAAGATGGACCAGAACAGGGTCTTAAAGCTCTCCTCCACCCTGGGGAAGCACACACGCACGCACACACACACACACACACACACACACACACACACACACACACACACACACACACACACACACACCAGGTGAGTCTTTAAACCAGAGTATGATGTTCTTTTATTAGAGTTTATGAGCTGGCCCTGATGAAATAGCTGATGAGTCATGTCCAGTTCTAACACATTATCCTCCCACCAGGACAGCTCAATAAAGGCCAATTCTCCTTTCACATTTTGAAACAGATCACTAAGAGGATATTGCTGCAATTTATAAGCTCAGAATTCAGGCTGAGTCCAGCCCAGCCCAGCCCAGCCTAGTCAAGTCCTGCTTTTAGCCACAGTGCTCTAGCTAACTCTCTGGCTGAGGGGCTTTTGAACAAGCAAAACAACCACTGAGCCTAAAGAACACAGACATTTGGCCTCAGTTCTGTAAATACATATTCAATAAGTGGCAGAGCTGGAGGAAGGGAGGAGAGATGTTGACTGAAGGCCTGTGTGTGTCCTTTCCTCTTTCAGAACTGAGAGCACACACACACAACCACACGTCCTCAGCAGTGAAGTTTACTGGTATCTCCTCAGAGTGAACTTCTTATCTTTCCCGAGAAGACAGGAAAACACTTCTTAACTTCCAAGACCTCTCTCTCTCTCTCTCTCTCTCTCTCTCTCTCTCTCTGTCCCATGAGATGCAATAACTGTGCAGTTATACAATAAGCGTCAAGCCAAACATCTCTCATCACTTAGCAATATCTCCAGTATCATCTCAATATACTGCAGGACCCAGTACGCACAGGATATTATCTCTCTAGAAGGACAGCGTTCTCATGTGGAACAGTATTCATATCACCATATGACAGGCCATGCATTGATCCCTGTGAATGTTTATTGATTTCAAGTTCCTCTGACCCAGGGGTCACATGACAAACGTCCGTTTGAAGGCGTGATACTCAACCCATCACTAATGTCCTTGTCAATACCCACGACTCTATTTAGAAATGGATTGACATATTATTTGGCAGGGAAATGGATAGAAATGGATTTAAATATTATTAGGCAGCGAAATGGTTAGAATGGATTTACATATTATTAGGCAGGGAAATGGATAGAAATGGATTTACATATTATTAGGCAGGGAAAGGGATATAATGGATTTACATATTATTAGGCAGGGAAAGGGATATAAATGAATTGCTAATAGAAGTTCATGACAGAAACACTGACATCCCCACTCGTCTGCAGAGATATACAGTAGTGTTCTCTCTTGATGATTTCTCTGTCTAACCTCTCATCACCCACTGTGAACAATTCGGTCAGTCGCCGCATCCCACTACGCTTCCTATTCACACAGAGAGCAGCTCAGTGGATGTGGGCACCGGGTGGGGATCCATCATTAAACACTTCTGTCTAGTTCCCTAACGGCTGGTCACAGCAGGTGCCTTCAGAGACACAGCAGGCCTTGACCCTCAGGAGAACACCTCACTGACAGGAAGGAGGGTGGGAGGAATACAAGACACCAGTAACAGGCTAGTAGTGTCTTCTCTCCCCCCTGTTCTCCAACCCTGCTCCTCTGCTCCCTCAGGAGACTCACCTGAACACACAGTAGGTCTCTGTTTCTCTTTATCTAACTTTATTTTCCATTTTTACTTTTCTCTTTCTTGCTACCTTTCTTCAGTCTCTCTCTCTCTCTCTCTCTCTCTCTCTCTCTCTCTCTCTCTCTCTCTCTCTCTCTCTCTCTCTCTCTCTCTCTCTCTCTCTCTCTCTCTCTCTCTCTCTCTCTCTCTCTCTCTCTCTCTCTCTCTCTCTCTCTCTCTCTCTCTCTTTCTCTCACCGCTGCCCCTGTGTTTCTCAACATCACATTGAAATTATTATGTTCTTGACTGGCATGACTGATAATGACACATCCCCAATCACATATCCATAGGAGTTAATAACCACTCCCCTTCACTCAGATCCCTCTCTTTCTCAACCTATATATCACTCTCAAACGCTCCCTGCCATCTCTCAACCTCTATATCACTCTCAAACTCTCCCTGCCATCTCTCAACCTCTGTATCACTCTCAAACTCTCCCTGCCATCTCTCAACCTATATATCACTCTCAAACTCTCCCTGCCATCTCTCAACCTATATATCACTCTCAAACTCTCCCTGCCATCTCTCAACCTATATATCACTCTCAAACTCTCCCTGCTATCTCTCAACCTATATATCACTCTCAAACTCTCCCTGCCATCTCTCAACCGCTCAGTCGCTCTCTCCTTTTTTCCTTCTCTCACTCATGTTATTTTTGTATATAGCCTTAGCTTGACGTATGTCCCTTTCTAGCCCACACGAAACTGGATTCCGTACCACCAGCCCTATTTACGTCTCCCTCTTATCCCCCTCTCTCTATATCATTCTCATCTCTTTATCTCTCCACTCTTCACTCTGCCTCTCTCACCCCATCACAAAACATGATAATATCTCACAGTTTTTTGGTTTTGCGCTCTCGCTCATTCATATTTTCCTCCATGTCTGTGCACAGATGCATATCTTGATTTGTTCATCCTGTTGTTGCAGGAATTTTCCTGCACAGTAGGAAATGCAAACTTGTAGTGTTTTCGAGGTTTTAAAAAGCTTCTAAAATGTGTCATTTTCACTTTAAAATTGATTTGTCCTAACAAAAAAATGATCAGCCCCTACAGATGTCCATGAATTATAGTCCACATAATAATTCACATTTCCTATTGCTGCAGGATTATTTTCCTGCTTTGATAAACTCGGTCAAATTAGGATACAGCATATGTATGTCTCTCTCTTTCTTCCTCTCCCTCTTTCATTTCCTCTCTCTCCTCTCCTCTCCTCTCCTCCCATGTCTGTGGCTCTGGCCTGTTTCCCTCACTGAGCCCACACAAACAAGCCAGCCAAGAATCATCCTCTGCTGCTCTCTTTCTCCCTCTAGTCTCTCCTTCTCCCTCTAGTCTCTCCTTCTCCCTCTAGTCTCTCCTTCTCCCTCTAGTCTCTCCTTCTCCCTCTAGTCTCTCCTTCTCCCTCTAGTCTCTCCTTCTCCCTCTAGTCTCTCCTTCTCCCTCTAGTCTCTCCTTCTCCCTCTAGTCTCTCCTTCTCCCTCTAGTCTCTCCTTCTCCCTCTAGTCTCTCCTTCTCTCTCTAGTCTCTCCTTCTCCCTCTAGTCTCTCCTTCTCCCTCTAGTCTCTCCTTCTCCCTCTAGACTCTCCTTCTCCCTCTAGACTCTCCTTCTCCCTCTAGTCTCTCCTTCTCCCTCTAGTCTCTCCTTCCCCCTCTAGTCTCTCCTTCTCCCTCTAGTCTCTCCTTCTCCCTCTAGTCTCTCCTTCTCCCTCTAGTCTCTCCTTCTCCCTCTAAACTCTCCTTCTCCCTCTAGTCTCTCCTTCTCCCTCTAGTCTCTCCTTCTCCCTCTAGTCTCTCCTTCTCCCTCTAGTCTCTCCTTCTCCCTCTAGTCTCTCCTTCTCCCTCTAGTCTCTCCATCTCCCTCTAGACTCTCCTTCTCCCTCTCTTCTTCTCTCTCTAGTCTCTCTATCCCCTCTCTCCACTCCATACTCATTCCTCCTTTCCTCTTCCTCCTCTAGCCTTCATCAGTCTGTGCAGCATTTGTCACGCATGGCTGACTAGAACATAGAGACAGGCCTACTGCTTCTCCAGAGGTGCCTAGCTGAAAATCCTCATAACCTGCAGTGTGTGTGTGTGTTTGAGAGAGAGAGAGAGAGAGAGAGAGAGAGAGAGAGAGAGACTGAGTGAGTCAGTGAGTGAGTTTGTTTCTGAAGGCCAGAGTAATAGCCATAAGGGCCTACATTTTTCATTAAACTTTCTCCAGCTCAACAGTCTGAACCATCTAGCCAGCCTCCAGAGACCCCCCTTCACCCTCTCCCTGGCACCCACTAAGCATGCCTCCTCCTGGGGTATCATTATCACTGCCACCTGCCTCCATCACCACCAGAGCCATCAAACCAGCCCTCGCTACCATCCTCCATCAAAACCTGCCTTGTCAACTATACTCAATCACACAGAGCGATAACAGACACACACACGTATGCACACACACACACACACACACAAACCTTAGTCATACAGCAGCATAGAAATGATTGATGGAATGTATGTCAACACCTTCAAATACAGACACACTCAACTGTTACTGGCTTTTTCTGATGCAAGCTGAGTCAGAATTGCAGTCATACTGACCCCTTGTGGCATGAGTGACAACTTTTCAATAGAATAATTCACTCATAACAGCTCACAACACCAGCAATTCAAGCAGGAAAAATATTTGTGGAAAAATATCAGAGACAAATCTCAACTATGTTTCAAGGCAACGTCAAGCTTTCTTATTCCAGACTGATCTAACTTGTGTATGGGTAGAAAAACATAAACAGTTACAACACTGTTGTAACTAATCGGGCCTTAGAGTCCAAAATAGAGCCCTGACACTGAGTATCCGCTGTGGGGGAGTAGAAGTGATGAGTCAGCCTAAGAGCTTTTATACCAGTACCGCCTCAGCAGACTGGTGGTTCTATGTGATCAGCCACGCAGAACCCATCCCAGATGCCACGGTTCTCTACAGTTCTACTTCACTACACACAGACGGACAGAACAGAGGAGTTCTCTAACTCACAACTTAAAACAGACTGACTGACAGATGGACAGACTGACTGACCGACAGACTGACTGACAGGCAGACTGGTCTCAAAACCCATTAGCAAAGTGACTAAAAGATGATTGAGTGGAAAGTTTCAGTCTGAGTCATATGACACAGGAGAGGAGATAGGAGAGGAGAGAAGGGAAGACAACTGACAGTGTCTGAATGAGTGTGCCTTCTCTCTCTAAGATAAATGATGACAAATGGTTCCTAAATGAGCCTGCCTCAGGATAAAGATTATTGACATCCCTTTGCGACGTTGCTAAAAACAACAGACAGACATTGAATTTAGCCTGTCATCACTGATGTGAAAGGACTAGCAAGATTCCAGAAAACATTATGGTGGATTTCTACTAATAAACTGGACAGAGATGTAGCCAGACACTGCTTTCACCTGTTCTTTCAGAAGAGAGCTTTGAAAGAAAGGTGACCTTTAGGGATTCGTCTAGTGTCTTTCCTAAATGTTTGGCCAAAAGAAAGTAAGGCTGAGTTTCTCTCTACACGCTAATACGGTGGAGAGTGTATGTGAACAGTATGTCAGTGTGAAGTGGAGAAGCTAGGGTTGTACTTGGCTCCTAGGTAGTAGGAGTAGAGGTTGACCATGCATGTGTGTGTGTGTGTGTGTGTTCCTGTGTGTGTGGTCCCACTCACGTGGTGAAGGCAGGGTTGTACTTGGCTCCCAGGTAGTAGGAGTAGAGGTTGAACATGCCGATCATGAAGGCCACGAACACCATGATGAAGATGACCATGAACTTAAAGATGTCCTTCACCGTCCGGCCCAGGGAGATCTGGAGCGGGCCAAAGCTCTCGTTGGCCGGCAGGATGTAGGCGATGCGGGAGAAACTTAACACCACAGCGATGGCATACAGACCCTCTGAGATTATCTGGGGGTCCGACGGACGCCACTTATTCCTGGCTGAGAGAGGGAGGGGAGGGGGAGGGAGAGAGGAGCCTGATCAGTAGAAACAGACTTCAATTTCGGACATGCAAACTCATGATCCTCGGCGCCGAAGAGTGCTGCTCAGACCACAGCGCTACGGCAGTTCACAATGATCTGGCAAGCCACGAGAATACTAAGAATACTGATGATACCTGATAGTAATAGTGTGTCATTTTTAATTACTTTGTACTAAGCCATCCCTAAACAATAGCCCTAACCTTAACCCCTCGGAATTAATGCTTAAACTGTTCAACTTTGAGTTGTTTCTGTTTTAACCCTGTAACCATGCGGAATTAACCCTGTAAACACGTGGAATTAATGCGGCAAAAATAAACGTTCATTCATAATACATCACATTTCTAAGGGAAGCTATGAGATCTTGTTGGGAGAGAGATAGTTGAAAGTGAATGTAATTTAAAGGTAGGTGAAAGGAGAAGGGATAAGGGAGAGAGAAAAATGGATGGAGATGCATGGATTAGAGGGACAGGGAGAGAGAGATATAGAGAGTGAGAGAAGAAGAGAGAAAGCAAAACATGAATGAGAAACAGAGAGACGAACAGGAGGGAGAAAACATGAGAGAGAGGATGGTGAAGAAGTAGCCAGAGAAGAGAGAGAAAGTGAGAGAGGATGGTGAAGAAGTAGCCAGAGAAGAGAGAGAAAGTGTGAGAGAGAGAGGATGGTGAAGAAGTAGCCAGAGAAGAGAGAGAAAGTGAGAGAGAGAGAGAGAGAGAGGATGGTGAAGAAGTAGCCAGAGAAGAGAGAGAAAGTGAGAGAGAGTGTGAGAGATGAGAGAAGATAGAAACAAAGAGTAGAAGAGATTCTGAAAAGGACAAATGAAAGGAATAATGAATGGACAAATGAATGGACAAATGAATGGACAAATGAAAGGACAAATGAAAGGATAAATGAAAGGATAAATGAAAGGATAAATGAATGGACAATGAAAGGATAAATGAAGCACCAATGAGCTGCGTCCTCTCATTAGGAGTTGTTTGAAGATAGGGGAGAATAAACTCTTAAGGGAATATTGGACAACTTATAGCACCAGAGTGGTTCAATACAAAGGCTTTGTTTACGCATAAGCACTTTGTTTTTATTCTTTGAAAAATACTTCCTCATTTCAAAACCACCAGGAGAGATAAACACAGACGTATACAGACAACTACCAGGGCTTTGGGGTGTGTGACTGAGTGCGTCATTGTGTGTTGGCTGTTTCAAAGTGTTTATGTGTAAATAGTGGGGAGGCTAGCATATGCGTGTGTATGCAGACTGCATAGCAGCTTACTGTAAACAGCCGTTGTCATAACAACCTCACACCAGAAGATGACGGCAGTGATTAGGGAGCTTGAGCAGTGTACTGTGGGCACTAGTCCACAGTGGCTAATGTAGACCCTCGTAGAAGGGTAGAAAATGAGAATGCCAACTGTATATTTCCACGCACCATAGGTGTAGTAGGCTACCTCAGTAGGTAGGGATGCGTTGCGGATGTCTTCGTTGGTCACAAACTGGTCTACGTACAGCTGGGCCTTGGAGGCCTTGAGGAAGGCCATGAGCCGAGCGGTGAACGATGCTACGAAGATAGACAACATGCCGAAGTCTAACACGTTCCACAGGTGATTCACGTACTCTCTAGGACCGTCCACCCAGATCTCCTTGACCTCCGACCAGATCATACCTGAGAGAGAGAGAGATTGAGAAAGAGAGAGAGAGAGAGAGAGAGAGAGAGAGAGAGAGAGAGAGAGAGAGAGAGAGAGAGAGAGAGAGAGAGAGAGAGAGAGAGAGAGAGAGAGAGAGAGAGAGAGAGAGAGAGAGAGAGAGAGAGAAAGGACAGAGAAACCAGCTGATGTTTATGTAATGATTGATCTTGTGTGTGGGTACCTGTCTCCCTCTCTCTCTTTCCCTCTCTTCCTATTTATTTCTCTCCATCCACCATCCTTTCCTTCTTTCTCTCTCTTAATCCATCCCCTCTCATTCTTCCTCTGACCTCCCTCATTTCCTCCCCTCTTGCCTCTATCCCCTTCTCTCCCTCACCCCTACTCACCCAGCACCCATTTCATGATGAGCATCTCAGTCCAGGAGAACTGAGTGGTCTTGACCCGGAACACCTGACGAGGGTGGTCAGTGATGGTCTCGTTGGGCAGGTTCTGGACCCCCTCGAAGCGGTCTGAGGCGTTGATGACCAGCAGGCCCAGGAAGATGGTGAAGGACACGGCGTGGGCCACAAACTTCATGAAAGGACTTCTCAGGATCTGACCCAACTAAGACAAACAGGGTAAAAAAATACAACAGTTGTACTAGCCTTTCTTTACACTTAACTGATAGCTGCTTTATTTAGGAAAAGGTCTACTTACTATGACTGTGATGTGGATGTCTTGCCTAGCTGTCTTAAGATGAATGCACTGTAAGTCACTCTGGATAAAAGTGTCTACTAAATTATTCAAATGTAATTATAAACTGGGTGGTTCGTGCCCTGAATGCTGATTGGCTGACAGCCGTGGTATATCAGACCATCTACCACGGGTATGACAAAACATGTATTTTTACTGCTCTAATTACGTTGGTAACCAGTTTATAACAGCAATTAGGCACCTCCTTGGTTTGTGGTATATGACCAATATACCACGTTGCGTCGTGCCTAGAAACAGCCCTTACCCGGGGTATATTGGCCATATACCACTAACCACTGAGGTGCCTTATTGCTTAAATGTAATAGCACCATGTTAAACGTGTACATGATATTGCAAAGAAACAGTATCACTGTCAGGAGGTGTCATAATAAACTGACTTAGTGGAACAAGTGTGGACTATGGTATGGAACCTGCGGCTGAAAAACTAACCAAATTCAGTTAAGACAGACTTAGGGTTTAGCTAAGTCAGACTTTGAGTCAGACTCAATACTCCTGTCAATTGAATAGAACATTTCTCCATTGGAGTGTAGCCAACAGAACTTCTATTTTATTGACTCTCCAGTAACCCATGTCCAGACATCAAAGTGTGAAGAGAAAGATTAATTAATAATTCTGTACTAATCCTGGAGAATCAGACAAGTACAGATTGGTACACCAACACAAACACAGCTATGCTTCAGAGGGATGGGAGAGATAGGGATGAGACACACACCTTTACAAACACATGCAGATCGACACACTGAACATTTACAGTTCATTCGGAAAGTATTCAGATCCCTTTTCCCACATTTTGTTACGTTACAGGCTTATTCTAAAATGGATTGAACTGTTTCTTCCCCTCATCAATCTACACACAATACCCCATAATGACAAAGCAAAAACAGGTTTTTAGAACATTTTGCAAATGTATACAAAATTAAAAACTGAAATATCGCATTAAAATAAGTATTCAGACCTTTTACTCAGTATTTTGTTGAAGCACCTTTGGCAGCGATTACAGCCTCGAGTCTTCTTGGGTATGACGCAACAAGCTTGGCACACCTGTATTTGGGGAGTTTCTCCCATTCTTCTCTGCAGATCCTCTCAAGCTCTGTCAGGCTGGATGGGGAGCGTCGCAGCACAGCTATTTTCAGGTCTCTCCAGAGATGTTCGATCGGGTTCAAGTCCAGGCTCTGGCTGGGCCACTCAAGGATATTCAGACACTTGTCATGAAGCCACTCCTGTGTTGTCTTGGCTGTGTGCTTAGGGTCGCTGTCCTGTTGGAAGGTGAACCTTCACCCAAGTCTGAGGTCCTGAGCGCTCTGGAGCATCAAGGATCTCAATGTAATTTGCTCCTTTCATCTTTCCCTCGATCCTGACTAGTCTCCCAGTCCCTGCCACTGAAAAACATCACAACAGCATGATGCAGCCACCACCATGCTTCACCATAGGGATGGTGCCAGGTTTCCTCCAGACATGACGCTTGGCATTCAGGCCAAAGAGTTCAATCTTGGTTTCATCAGACCAGAGAATCTTGTTTCTCATGGTCTGAGAGTCTTTAGGTGCCTTTTGGCAAACTCCAAGCGGGCTTTCATGTGCCTTTTACTGAGGAGTGGCTTCCGTCTGGCCACTCTACCATAAAGGCCTGATTGGTGGAGTGCTGCAGAGATGGGTGTCCTTCTGGAAAGTTCTCCCATCTCTACATAGGAACTGATTGCTCAGTTTGGCCAGGCGGCCAGCTCTAGGAAGAGTCTTGGTGGTTCCAAACTTCTTCCATTTAAGAATGATGGAGGCCACTGTGTTCTTGGGGACCTTCAATGCTGCAAAAAATGTTTGATACCCTTCCCCAGATCTGTGCCTCGACACAATCCTGTCTCAGATCTCTACGAACAATTAATTTGTCCTTATGTCTTGGTTTTTGCTCTGACATGCACTGTCAACTGTGGGACCTTTTATACATGACAGGTGTGTGCCTTTCCAAATTATGTCCAATCAATTGAATTTACCACAGTTAGACTCCAATCAAGTTGTAGAAACATTTCAAGGATGGTCAATGGAAACAGGATGAACCTGAGCTCAATTTCGAGTCTCATAGCAAAGGGTATGAATACTTACAGTTGAAGTCAGAAGTTTACATACACCTTAGCCAAATACATTTAAACTCAGTTTTTCACAATTCCTGACATTTAATCCTAGCAAAAATGCCCTGTTTTAGGTCAGTTAGGATAACCACTTTATTTTAAGAATGTGAAATGTCAGAATAATAGTAGAGAGAATGATTTATTTAAGCTTTTATTTCCTTCATCACATTCCCAGTGGGTCAGAAGTTTACATACACTCAATTAGTATTTGGTAACATTGCCTTTAAATTGTTTAACTTGTGTCAAACGTTTTGGGTAGGCTTCCCACAATAATTTGGGTGAATTTTGGCCCATTCCTCCTGACAGAGCTGGTGTATCTGAATCAGGTTTGTAGGCCTCCTTGCTCGCACACGCTTTTTCAGTTCTGCCCACAAATTTCTATAGGATTGAGGTCGGGGTTTTGTGATGGCCACTCCATCTATTTTGTGAAGTGCACCAGTCCCTCCTGCAGCAAAGCACCCCCACAGCATGATGCTGCCATCCCCGTGCTTCACAGTTGGGATGGTGTTCTTCGGCTTGCAAGCAACCCCCTTTTTCCTCCAAACATAACGATGGTCATTATGGTCAAACAGTTCTATTTTTGTTTCATCAGACCAGAGGACATTTCTCCAAAAAGTACAATCTTTGTCCCTATGTGTAGTTGCAAACCGTAGTCTGGCTTTTTTATGGCGGTTTTGGAGCAGTGGCTTCTTTCTTGCTGAGCGGCCTTTCAGGTTATGTCGATATAGGACTCGTTTTACTGTGGATATAGATACTTTTGTACCTGTTTCCTCCAGCATCTTCACAAGGTCCTTTGCTGTTGTTCTGGGATTGATTTGCACTTTTCGCACCAAAGCACGTTCATCTCTAGGAGACAGAACGCGTCTCCTTCCTGAGCGGTATGACGGCTGCGTGGTCCCATGGGGTTTATACTTGCGTACTATTGTTTGTACAGCTGAACGTGGTACCTTCAGGCGTTTGGAAATTTCTCCCAAGGATGAACCAGACTTGTAGAGGTCTACAATATTTTTTCTGAGGTCTTGGCTGATTTCTTTTGATTTTCCCATGATGTCAAACAAAGAAGCACTGAGTTTGAAGGTAGGCCTTGAAATACATCTACAGGTACACCTCCAATTGACTCAAATTATGTCAATTAGCCTATCAGAAGCTTCTACAGCCATGACATAATTTTCTGGAATTTTCCAAGCTGTTTAAAGGCACAGTCAACTTAGTGTATGTAAACTTCTGACCCACTGGAATTGTGATACAGTGAATTATAAGTGAAATAATCTGTCTGTAAACAATTGTTATAAAAATGACTTGTGTCATGCACAAAGTAGATGTCCTAATCGACTTGCCAAAGCTATAGTTTGTTAACCAGAAATGTGTGGAGTGATTGAAAAACAAGTTTTACTGACTCCAACCTAAGTGTATGTAAACTTCCGACTTCAACTGTTTGTAGATAAGGTTTTTCTGTTTTTAATTTTTTATAAATTAACAAAAATGTCTAAAAACCTGTTTTCGCTTTTTCATTATGGGGTATTGTGTGTAGATTGAGGAGGGATTTTTTAAAATTTAATCAATTTTAGAATAAAACGTAACAAAATGTGGAAAAAGGGAAGGGGTCTGAATACTTTCCGAATGCACTGTACATTCATAAATATGCACTCAAAACACAGGCACATATATTTGTGAATGTTACCATGCACATAAGTACAACTAAAAATGTATTGGCCAGCTTGTTCATTTAACAGACAGCCATCGTGCTGTGTGTGTGTCCCACATACGTCAAGGGTGTTGTTCACCACATTTTTCTTCAATCATTTAGCAGACGCTCTTATCCAGAGCGACTTACAGAAGCAATTAGGGTTAACTGCCTTGCTCAAGAGCACCTTGTTGGGTTGGGGATTCGAACCAGCGACCTTTCGGTAACTGGCCCAATGCTCTAACTGCTAGGTTACCTGCCGCCACACACACTGCCATCTAAACCTAATCAATCATGTGTGTGTCTTTCCCATCTGTTTTCTCCGGACAGGAACATCCCAAATTGCACCATATTCTCATAATGAAATGGACTACTTTTGACCAGGTGCCACATGTCTCTTGTCAAACATAATGCACTATATAGGGAATAGGGTGCCATTTGGGACTCATCCACTGTTATTCTCAGCAGATTGAGGTGGGGAGAGATCCAGCTGTATTTCTCAGTGTTAAGGGGTGACTGGCCCCTGATTGGGGTGACTGGCCACTGGTAGGGGTGACTGGTCCCTGATATGCTCCTATTAAACATAATGATTACAGACATCATCAGCAGAGACCATCTCTGATCACCCCCTCAATCCACTCCCTCCATCCGTCTCTCTGTCTGTCTTTCTGTCGGACACCCTCAGTCTCCCTGTACATCTCTCCCTCCTTTTCCCTGAGTCTCTGTCCATTTCCTCTCCTTCTCTCTCTCGTTCCCTCTTATCCATCCTTCTTCACGCTCCTGTCACCATTCCTCTCTCTCCACAGTTAATTCCCCTTCTCTCATCCTCTTGGCTTGCTCTCTTTTCTTTCTATTTCCTTTCCTTTCTCTTTCTGTCAGAGGCTGTGCCAGTGTCAGAGAGGATGCTGGGAGGGACCTGCCAGTGGAGGTAAAGGTTAGTGTGATACTTACAGTATCTTCCTCCTGCTATAGGAGGATTAGACTCTCTAACTGTCTGTCTTCTGATTGGTTAGTAATCCTCTTACTGACAACAGCCCCTAGAACCCCCACAAGGATATTGCTGCTCCCACACTCCAGGTCTCAAACACACACACACACGCAAGCACACACACATACTTTGACCCCCTTGTCTGTGTGTGTGTTTGCGCAAGCATGTGTGTGTGTATACTGTAGGGGCGTCTGCCTGCGTCCATTACCTTGCTGCAGGGCATGATCCAGTAGGCGAGAGCCAGGAAGGGCAGTCCCAAGCTGACCCCCAGAACGGTCCAACACTTGACCCCGATGGACTGTTGCTTCAGACCTGACAGGTTCTCATACCAGATAGTCAGCAGCTGCTGCTGGCAGTTAGGATGGGCCACAAACTACAGAGAGAGAGAGAGAGAGAGAGAGAGAGAGAGAGAGAGAGAGAGAGAGAGAGAGAGAGAGAGAGAGAGAGAGAGAGAGAGAGAGAGAGAGATGAAAACACACTGGCCCACACTTACATAAAGACGGTTACTGTATATCAACAAAGCACACATTTCTTGCGCCTGCTGACAGGAAGTGTGGGTCAGTTCTTACTCCTGCTGACAGGAAGTGTGGGCCAGTTCTTGCTCCTCCTGACAGTAAGTGTGAGCCATGAACTGTATAAAATAATTAAAACTACAGTCAGATAGCTACAGCAATAAAACAATGAACTGTCAGTTCCCTGCAGTGCATTCAAGTTGGATACAAATCACAAACATTTGCTTGCTTTTAAAATAATTTTCTTGAAGAGCTAAACTCTTCAAGAAGGGCACCACAGGAAAAGTCTGCTCTTTAAATGGACCTGTTCTTCCTGTCAGCTATTCTCCATCTGTAATGACTAATAATAATTCATCATTTAGAGGGTGCTAATATTTGTCCTATTTAACACATGCACAAGTGTGTATAATATAATAATATTTGTG
This sequence comes from Coregonus clupeaformis, assembly GCF_020615455.1. Taxonomy (NCBI): domain Eukaryota; kingdom Metazoa; phylum Chordata; class Actinopteri; order Salmoniformes; family Salmonidae; genus Coregonus; species Coregonus clupeaformis. The sequence continues at coordinate 28,392,576 of NC_059193.1, forward strand.
AATTGGAAATGTATTTTTTTGTATATCTGAACTCTCCCTGAGACACCCTCGAAGTGTGTGTGTGTGTGTGTGTGTACGTGTGCGTGTGTGTGTGTGTGTATGTGTGTCCCCCTCAGTTTACGCACTAGTATCTGGGGCCACCTGGTTGTCATGGCAACCCATCTTCCCCCTAGTCTGGCAGGTTGATTAACACACTGCTGTGGTCACGCACCCCTGCTTTGGGAAAACAGTCCATGCACTACACTTTACTGTGTCCCTGGATGCTTACAGACAGGCTGGAGTCTACATTATTATGGCTTAGATGATATGGTGGTACTAATGTCTCACAATGTTTCCATATAGGATGCTCGACTATAAGGTCAGATAAACTTGTATACCTTTATTGTTGAAATGTGTGTGTATGACTGTGTGTGTGTGTTTGTCAGTCTCTGTGAGTCCCAGGTGATGTAGGGAGAGGTGACGTGGTTTGACATTTAGCTGAAACACCTCTGGTATGAGAGGGATTAGCACTCTGAGACAGAGACTCGATAGGTCTGATATTTACAAACGCTACCAGGCCTCGGGACACACACTTGCACACATGCATGCATGCACACACACACACACACACACACACACGCACACACTCTCACACGCATGCACACAAACACACACATGCATGCACACAGACACGCACACACACACATAAATGTGTGTACTGCATCACTGCTGCAACACTACATCACTGATCGAATGCTTTCCCTGAATTATCTAGATTGAACCTAAATAAACATTTTCGACTCAGATTATACCAGTTAACAATAAGGTCAAACACACAAATGCGGTCAAATGCTACATGTACAATCAATGCTATCAGATAAATACTGCCATGTAAACTAAACCAAAACTAACGTTGGTCATTTACAGCAGTGTCAAGCAATGCGGTCATGTTGCGGTCCTGGTTGGGCTGTCTCACCTTCTTGACGTCGTATTTGATGGCCAGTTTGACGCGTTCGAGGCAGGGCCGGTTGTTGTCGCTGGGCGGGGCATTGTCCACGTCTCCGTTCAAGATGGCTTCCACCTCCTCTGTGTCTCTGCACTGGTCCAACACCCCCACGACAAAGTCCTTACACTGCATGGACAACTTCCTGTAGTCATTCTATGGAGAGAGAGGAAGGGAGGGGAGAGGGTGAATGGTGGGAGGATGGAGATAGAGGTGGAGAAAGGGACACATGGAGATAGCAAGGATGGAAAGAGAGGAGAGAATGAAAGAGAGATTGTAATGCCTATGGTCAATTTGGTTTGACATCTGATATCCCTATGGGGATAGTTAGGGACCATCAGTAAATGACACAATGTACATGGGACAATATTTTTAAATAGCTCCAAATTTCAATGACTTAAAAACCTCTAACCAACTATAAATTGTAAAAGTTAATGTCCAATTATTGAAAGCATTAAATGAGACAACTAAAAGATGTGCAACATGAAAATATTGCTCCATGTACACTGTGCAATTCATTGACGATACCTAACTAGCCCCATTGATAGGCTATCCAAAGTCAAACCAACTTTGCCACGGTCGCACACCGGGTGGCTGAAACTAATTGGCGAAAGAAGTTGACTAGCTTCCTAGCTAGCCTAGGCTACTTCCAGAAACAAGACCTGGTTAGACTGTTTCTAGAAGGGGGAGTGACTAATTGTGTTCCGTTTTGGCATAGTGAAAGTACAAACGCTTCCCAAGTTAGAACACACACACACAAGAGACACCCACATCAAAGCACGGCCCCAAGACTCAAATCTTGCTCTCAGTCGCATTTCCTAATGAGGAGAATTGAAACCGAGGCTAAATCAGGAAGTTCAGCCCCCCTTTAAAGGAACATAAGATAAGGAGAAGAGCGAGATGAGAGGTAGAATGTTCCTGTGGAGGGAGAGAAGAGAGAGATGAGAGGTAGAATGTTCCTGTAGAACTAGTGTTTGTATAATGATTTGATTAGCCGTTGGAAGCTCAGGTGCAGCTCTGGAGACAACTTCACAGCTTTCAGCTCTGACACCACACTCCCCTCTCCTTCTCTCTCATACCTTCATATTTTGCCCTCTCTCTGTCACATCTTTTTATTCATTTTCCAAACACTCCCTCTCCCTAAAACCTTAATTTCTCTTCCTGTATCTCTTCCTTTCTCATTCTCATATTTATCTTCCTCGTTCATCCATTTACCCCTCCCTCCTTCTTCCATCCTTCCATACTCCCCCCTCCGTATGTGCTCCCTTGAACCCCACAAAGCTCTGCAGGACAGTGCCTAAGGCCCCTCAGATATGCTAACACACACATAAACACTCATAAACAAACAACCACACACACAAATTCATGCTTGACACATGCACGCACACCCACGCGTGTGGACATGCACGCACACCCACGCGTGTGGACATGCACGTACAATTGAAGTCGGAAGTTTACATACACTTAGGTTGGAGTCAGTAAAACTTGTTTTTCAATCACTCCACACATTTCTGGTTAACAAACTATAGCTTTGGCAAGTCGGTTAGGACATCTACTTTGTGCATGGCACAAGTCATTTTTCCAACAATCGTTTACAGACAGATTATTTCACTTACAATTCACTGTATCACAATTCCAGTGGGTCAGAAGTTTACATACACTAAATTGACTGTGCCTTTAAACATCTTGGAAAATTCCAGAAAATGATGTCATGGCTGTAGAAGATTCTGATAGGCTAATTGACATAATTTGAGTCAGGTGTACATGTGGACGTATTTCAAGGCCTACCTTCAAACTCAGTGCTTCTTTGCTTGACATCATGGGAAAATCAAAAGAAATCAGCCAATATTGTAGACCTCCACAAGTCTGGTTCATCCTTGGGAGCAATTTCCAAACGCCTGAAGGTACCACGTTCAGCTGTACAAACAATAGTACCCCAGTATAAACACCATGGGACCACGCAGCCGTCATACCACTCAGGAAGGAGATGCGTTCTGTCTCCTAGAGATTAACGTACTTTGGTGCGAAAAGTGCAAATCAATCCTAGAACAACAGCAAAGGACCTTGTGAAGATGCTGGAGGAAACAGGTACAAAAGTATCTATATCCACAGTAAAACGAGTCCTATATCGACATAACCTGAAAGGCCGCTCAGCAAGGAAGAAGCCACTGCTCCAAAACCGCCATAAAAAAGCCAGACTACGGTTTGCAAATACACATAGGGACAAAGATTGTACTTTTTGGAGAAATGTCCTCTGGTCTGATGAAACAAAAATAGAACTGTTTGGCCATAATGACCATCGTTATGTTTGGAGGAAAAAGGGGGTTGCTTGCAAGCCGAAGAACACCATCCCAACCGTGAAGCACGGGGGTGGCAGCATCATGCTATGGGGGTGCTTTGCTGCAGGAGGGACTGGTGCACTTCACAAAATAGATGGTATCATGAGGAAGGAAAATTATGTGGATCTATTGAAGCAACATCTCAAGACATCAGTCAGGAAGTTAAAGCTTGGTCACAAATGGGTCTTCCAAATGTACAATGAACCCAAGCATACTTCCAAAGTTGTGGCAAAATGGCTTAAGGACAACAAAGTCAAGGTATTGGAGTGGCCATCACAAAGCCCCGACCTCAAGCCTATAGAAAATTTGTGGGCAGAAACTGAAAAAGCGTGTGCGAGCAAGGAGGCCTACAAACCTGACTCAGTTACACCAGCTCTGTCAGGAGGAATGGGCCAAAATTCACCCAACTTATTGTGGGAAGCTTGTGGAAGGCTACCCGAAACGTTTGACCCAAGTTAAACAATTTAAAGGCAATGTTACCAAATACTAATTGAGTGTATGTAAACTTCTGACCCACTGGGAATGTGATGAAGGAAATAAAAGCTGCAATAAATCATTCTCTCTACTATTATTCTGACATTTCACATTCTTAAAATAAAGTGGTGATCCTAACTGACCTAAAACAGGGAATTTTTACTACGATTAAATGTCAGGAATTGTGAAAAACTGAGTTTAAATGTATTTGGCTAAGGTGTTTGTAAACTTCCGACTTCAACTGTAAGTGCACACAACCAAGAATCCATCAGTGTCTTTCATTTGCACGAGAACATACCAAATCTGCCAACCCATGTCTCCAGGACAAGTCAAAGTGGTTTGTAGAGCTAAATGTCGACAGAGACTGAAATGCATATTTTGGACAGGCTTTCTTCTTTTCACTCTGTCAATTAGGTTAGTATTGTAGAGTAACTACAATGTTGTTGATCCATCCTCAGTGTTCTCCTATCACATTAATTAAACTCTGTAACTGTTTTAAAGTCACCATGGGCCTCATGGTGAAATCCCTGAGCGGTTTCCTTCCTCCCAGGCAAAGGAAGGACGCCTGTATCTTTGTAGTGACTGGGTGTATTGATACACCATCCAAAGTGTAATTAATAACTTCACCATGCTCAAAAGAATGTTCAATGGCTTTTTTTATGTCTACCCATCTACCAATAGGTGCCCTTCCTTGCGAGGCATTGGAAAACCTCCCTGGTCTTTGTGGTTGAATCTGTGTTTGAAATTCACTGCTTGACTGAGGGAACTTACAGATAATTGTATGTGTGGAGTAGAGAGATGAGGTAGTCATTCAAAAATACTGTTAAACATTATTACTGTACACAGAGAGAGTCCATGCAACTTATTATGTGACTTGTTAAGCACATATTTAATCCTGAACTTATTTTGTCTTGCCATAACAAAGGGGTTGAATACTTATTCTGAATTTATTCCACTTTGACATTATGGGTTATTGTGTGTAGGCCAGTGACAAAACATCTACATGTAATCCATTTTCAATTCAAGCTGTAACACAACAAAATGTGGAAAAAGTCAAGGGGTGTGAATACTTTCTGAAGGACTGTATCTATGAACTCTGTTCTGCACACCGCATCAAGACATCTCTGAACTGTACTCTGAATAATTGCACTATACTGCATTGCACTCTGTCCATCTCTCTGTGTTTAGATATGTTGGTACTGATAGTGTACATCTGTACATCCACTGTATATCAACTGTATAATCCACTTTATATCAATTGTATAATCCACTGTATATCAACTGTTGATATAACGTATTTTTATACAGTATTGGTTAATGTCGTTGATCTCATATAGAGAGGATAAGGACAGGCCATGTGTTAGTTATGTCACTGGTGGGTGACAGAAGGTCTGCGTGCCAAGATAGATTGGGGGCCACTGGTGCTAATCTTACATTTACATTTAAGTCATTTAGCAGACGCTCTTATCCAGAGCGACTTACAAATTGGATCTTAGAAGGAGTACGTGATGGAATGGCCTGGCTAGGGGGCCACACGATACCATGTAGGGGTTATCCTATTGTAGGAGATGAGTGGCACTCAATAATGGTTGGCAACTGTTGGATGGAATTAGCTCCAAAAGCATTATATAAACTGAGAGGTTTTCTATGTAAAGTCATTTGGATGACAAGAGGCTACGCCTGTACCGCTTGTCATGTGAATCCAGTACTGTAACCATTAAATAACTATGAATCAACTGTCCATCTAAGTGTTCAACTACTCTCTTGCATCCTGAACTTCTCGATACCAGAGAAACTCGTCATAACAACTGTATAATCCACTGTATATCAACTGTATGATCCACTGTATATTAACTGTATAATCCACTGTGTATTTGTATATCTGCTCATTCTCTTATAGCTCTATGCTCACTCTACCTATTTGTATATAATGTATGTAAACTTTGTGTATACTCCTCTTTCTGTATTGTGTCTCTAAATGGTGTCTATCACTAGCAGCACCATATCACCAAGTACAAGTCTGAGTATGTTGTCTATCCCGAGTGGCGCAGTGGTCTAAGGCCACTAGAGATCCTGGTTCGAGTCCAGGCTCTGTAGCAGCCGGCTGCAACCGGGAGACCCATGGGCGGCGCACAATTGGTCCAGCGTCGTCCAAGGTAGGGGAGGGTTTGGCCGGCAGGGATGTGGGTTCGTTTCCCACGGGGGGCCAGTATGAAAAAAAAAACTAAAAAATGTATGCATTCACTAACTGTCAGTCGCTCTGGATAAGAGTGTCTGCTAAATGACTGAAATGTAAATGTATCACTAGCAGCACCATATCACCAAGTACAAGTCTGAGTATGTGTAAATGTACTTTGCGGATAAAGGTGGTTCTGATTCATTTCCTGTCCTTTCCAGGGGCATAATAGGAGAGTGATGGGTCTGGGGACAGACAGTGCCAAACTCATGTAAGATGAATGTGGGACTTTTTACAAATGATCTAAGATCAGATTCACAGCATCAAAATGAACACACATCTAACATTATGACCCTAGTCTTACCTCTACCATAGACACATTGTCTGCTAACATCTCTAACACTGTGTGCTGTTGCTATCACTTTAACCCACTTGGACAATACATGACACTGTGTCAACATCACCCGGGGCAACAGGGCAGATACTGCACATAACCACACAAACATTGCAGAGGGCAATGACATCACTGGTGGCAACAACAACAATGATAAAGCCCACAGGGACTTCACCTGTTAGATTAGTCATGTCCTTCCTTTCAGAGAGATAGAGGGTAGAGAGCATTAGAGAGATGCAAAGTTAGAGTTGGAGGGAAGATGAGAGGGAAGCCAGAGGGAGAGAGAAAGAGGGAGAGAGAGAGAGAGGGAGAGAGGGCGAGAGAGGGAGGAAAGACCCACAAAGAATTCGAAAACAAACCCAATTTTGATAAACTCCCTTATCTACTGGGTGAAAAACCACAGTGTGCCATCACAGCAGCAATATTTGTGACCTGTTGCCACAAGAAAAGGGAAACCAGTGAAGAACAAACACCATTGTAAATACAACCCATATTTATGTTTATTTATTTTCCCTTTTGTACTTTAACTATTTGTACATCGTTACAACACCGTATATAGTATATGACATTTGAAATGTCTCTATTCCTTTGGCACTATTGTGAGTGTAATGTTTACTGTAAATTTTTTATTATTTATTTCCCTTTTGTTACTTATCTATTTCACTTGCTTTGGTAATGTAAACATATGTTTCCTATGCCAATAAAGCCCTTTGAATTGAGAGGGAGAGAATGAGAGAGGGCGAGAGGGAGAAGGTGATAATGAATGTGTAATGAGAGAGATGGAGGGTAATAGAACTAAGCCCCCCCCCCCCAGGTGACTATTTCTCATTTACACTTCTGGGAAGCAGACAGACAGACAGCTCCAGTCACGACAAATGCCAACCGACGCACCCTGGCTGTATATCCCACACTGCAACATCTATTTTCAAGACCAAATTGTGCGCTGTTAACACGTTAACGTGTGTATGTTTGTGCACGCGTGTGTGTGTGAGTGCATGTAGTATAACTTATGATTGTTAGACTGTGTATGTATGTGTGTGTGTGTAGAAGTAGTCAGAGAGAAAAGCAAACCAGCCTCAGTCCTGAGCCAAAGCTGCTAAGACTCCTAGCAGATAAATTCAATCATTACAGCAGATGATGGAGCAACAAATCCTCACTGGCAATACATAAACACTCACTCACACACTCTCAGTAGTTTGTGGCCCATCCTAACTGCCAGCAGCAGCTGCTGACTATCTGGTATGAGAACCTGGCTACCTTTCTCCAGTCTCTCTCTCTCTCTCTCTCTCTCTCTCTCTCTCTCTCTCTCTCTCTCTCTCTCTCTCTCTCTATCTCTCTCTCTCTCTCTGTCTCTCTGTCTCTCTCTCTCTCTCTCTCTCTCTCTCTCTCTCTCTCATCTCTCTCATATCTCTCTCTCTCGTTACGTGTTCCATCATCTCTCACCTTAAACTCAGTCTCTATGTTAGCCAGTCTGGCCAGTTCGTTGCTGAGCTCCAGGGCGGTGAATACAGGGTCTTCACTAGACAGGGACAGGTAGGCAGCACTGGCCAGCCCTTTATAAGCATTCATCCTGGAGCGCGAATGGCTGAACGAGTCTCTCCTCTGCTTCTCTGCACACTCATTGCACTTACAGAAGTAGTCATGAGGCCTCTCGATGCGAGCCCCCTTGGTGAGCAGGATATGTACAATCTCAAACTCCTGACAATGTGCTGCTAGGATTACAGGGGTGACGTCGAGGGAAAAGCGAGTCCCGTCTTCGTCGTAAGCGTAAAAATCGTCATCCCGTAGCTCCTGTTCAAGGGGACTCAGGGTGAGCCGCAGCCCTTGGCTAAACGCCGGGTTCCCCAATATGGCTTCCACGATACGCACATACCCTTTTGAGATAGCCAATAGGAGCCCGTCACCCACTCTGGCTAGCCCCTCCTTCTTTAGCAGCAACTCAGTCACTTCCAGGTGCTCGTTTCCCACCGCCAGCTGCAATGCATTCTGGCCCATGTAGTCCACACAGTTGAAGTTGAGGGTCTTGGACTCCTCCAGCATCTTGCGGACCACTGGGATATTGCCGTACTCAGCGGCGTCAAGGAAACCCTCTTCCTCAGGCGTCAGTGCCGAGCCGCGCTCGTTAAACATGTAGGCGGGGCCTCGCACGGCTTGGCGACGCCCCTTCTCCCGCACCGTGGTGTGTCTCCGGTGCATGGCTTCCACTCTAGAGAAGGGGGAGGAGGGAGGGAGACAGGGAGAGAGAAAAGGTTAAGCAAGGGGTAGCCCTTTCCTGCAGTCAACGACAAAAGCGCCCTCTTTGGCCTCATGGGTGGAATGTTATTAATATTTTTCACAATTTCATCGTTATTAACATTTTTTTTGGTGGGGGACGAAAATCCGGTGTTTCTATGTCAAACAGTTTTGTTATATTTTTGTCTTCTGTGATGTATATAAAGTGTAATATTGGGATTCAAACTCAAAATGTAATACATTTCAACTCTATATCTGACATTGTATAGGTGTCTTCTTTTTTAAAGCCCATAACCGTGTGTGAGGTATATAGAGCGAGAGAGAGAGAGAGAGAGAGAGCAGACGTGCAGATGAGCTCCCACATTTTTCAGCACGTTTTTACAAAAAGATAGATTTAGAGTTAGATAAACGTGGATTTTTGGCAAGGACATATACAGGATACTACCCTCCACCACATAACCTTCCCTCCAAATCAAAACTCCAAACCTACAACCTGATTTTGGCCAAAATTACCTGGAAAGATTCCTACTACCAAAGATTCTTATTTCCAAGCTATACAGCAAATGCTCTGGCAAACAAACAACAGAAACCTGAAAACACCATCCAACATGGAACTGAGTGAGTAATGTTTAGTCTGAAGCTATTTTTAAAGCCAATAAGACAAATACATTACAATTATATATTTTACTTATAAGGACTGAATGCTAAGTTAAGTCTACCAAGCTTGCTAGGCAGTACATTTTGGACTGCAACTTCAATTAGCACTGAGGTGTGAAGTGAGAGGTGTTAAAGCCCTTGAGCCCAGCAATGGTAGGAGAGTTCCACAGCCTACCCCACCCAAATGCAGAGGCCTTTGAAGCCCCCTCCCGCTGCACAGAGATTATTAGCATACAGTACCCTCTGGATGTAAAACATGACAAGGCACGAAAAGAGTACAAAAAGAAGCTCCTTATGGAAAATCAAGAGACACTTTTTGCTGACTATTATAAAAATGGGAACATAAGCAACTTAATCTTCCACACATACCATGCCCTGGCATGGCACAGTGCTATATTAACACACTACCCCTCTGATACCAAGATGGCGTAGAAGTGCGGTCGTGTATTGTGTTGTGTCCTCGTGTAAATAGCCAGTTTTTTTTTTTTGTCTTTTATTCGTATATATTTCTCTATCTCACTTTCCATCCTTTAACTAAATATACTTTGCTGAAACCCGCCTCACCCAATGTGGAACGTTTTCTATTATTTCTTTATTTTTATCAAGAACCTACGGCTGAAACTAGCCAGCTAGCCAGCTAACTAGCTACTTGCTATTAGCCACCATTAGCGGTCTTCACCACTGTCCGTGGCCTGCACTACCTACCAGCCAGCTCTAGCCTGGACAATTATCGGCCAGTCTGCACAGCGTGCTATCGACCCAGAGCATATCGGATTTTCTGCCGGAATCACTGAACCTTAACACCGGACCATCGCAACTAGCTAGCTGCAACCGAATGGCTGTTGTTGGCTAATCACCACTTCCCGACGTACCAGTTAGCCTTGAGCTAGCCTCGAGCCAGGCCCATCTCCCGGCTATCTACCTCTCTGTCAACCGGACGGGACCTCCTAATGTCGACACGGAGCCCCGCCGATCCATCACGACTGGTCTGCCGACGTAATCATCTGATGTGGTTTCAACAGGCTTCCCGTTGCGACGACCACGAAGATCCATCTGCTAGCCCCGGCCCACTAGAACGCGCAATCAACAGCCGTGCCTCCTGCTCGCCTGTGCTTTAGCAGCCTACGATCTGCTCCTGGACTTACTTAGTGCTGTTCACTGGACCTTATGATCACTCAGCTACACAGCTAATGTCTGCTGGACTGTTCCTTTACACGGTACCCCATCCTGTTTATCTGTTTAGCCTCAGCCCAAACTTTCGTTGCCATTACCAGTCTTAGCCCTCTCGAATAACACCTGTGATTGCGTTATGCCTCTCTCCCATGTCAATATGCCTAGCCTATTGCTGTTTGGGTTAGTTCTTATTATACAATTTCACTGTAGAGCCCCAAGTTCAGCTCAACCAGCCTCAGAGAGCACCTTTGTCCCACCCCCCATACACGCGGAGACCGTCTCAATCAGTACCTCCAGTGATGCTATCTCTTTCATAGTTACTGAATGCTTAGGTGTACCTCCACTGTACTCATATCCTTCCATATCCTTGTCACTACATAATGCCCTGAATCTATTCTACAATGCCCGGAAATCTGCCCCTTTTCTCTGTACCCAACGCACTAGAAGACCAGTTCTTAAAGCCTTTAGCCGTATCCTTATTCTATTCCTCCTCTGTTCCTCTGGTGATGTAGAGGTTAACCCAGGCCCTGTAGCCCCAAGTATAACTCCTACCCCCCAGGCGCTATCATTTGTTGACTTCTGTAACCGTAAAAGCCTTGGTTTCTTGCATGTTAACATCATAAGTCTCCTCCCCAAGTTTGAGTTATTCACTGTGTTAGCACACTCTGCCAACCCTGATGTTCTAGCAGTGTCTGAATCTTGGCTTAGGAAAGCCACCAAAAATTCAGAAATGTCCATGTTGCCACTTGCTACAGACCCCCCTCAGCCCCCAGATGTGCCTGGACACCATACGTGAATTGCTTGCCCCCCATCTATCCTCAGAGTTCGTACTGCACATAAAATCAAATGTTCTCCAATCAGTAGTATACATATATGATTAGATTCTTAACTATGCTAGATAACTGACCCATCATCTTATACATGCTACTAAGAAAACATTCATAGAAATAAATTGTAACCATAATGACATCATCCCCACAAATACAAAGATACATAACCATTACTAAGTTACATGTATATTATAATATATTCAATTGAATATATCAAAATAAAATTACTTCAATCTTCTTCATCCATCTTCAATACAGATGAACCCCAAGCTTTTGCCTGGTCACTCGGGGCGTTATCTGATCTACTGAGATAGACTTCTTTCCACATCTTCAATCCTGTAAACCTCATTCCACTTTATACATTTCCAACTTAACATTCCTCATTCCTCAATCAACATTATCAATGTACTCTAACCTGGAATAACGTATAAATGAATAATTTATCCTTTCTCTCCTAGCATTTATACTGACTGATACATCTCTATTCATACTCCTAATACCTTCCTATATGTCTCTAATATTCCCCATAGCTTTATTTAAATTCCCAATACCTTCCTAATCTTAATGTCCAACATGTATCCCCCATATAATCACATACATTCCCTCTTTATCTACTATAATAGCATCCAATGCTATGTGATTATCACTTACATAGTCTAATGAGTAACATCTACGACCCAATTGCTTAAAAATCCAAGATTGTTAAAAGATACAATGTTCAACTCCGACTTTAATCTCCTATTATTCCTGATATGACATACACATTATAACACTATATTTTCACTCCCTGTTAAATCATTACATCCCTAAACTATTCATGCTTTAAAAATTCTACCAAAATCAGATCATATGAAAATATCATAACCCCATGATAATAACCAATTAAGTACTTGCCTAGCAACATAGATATTTACCACTCTAAACATCCATATCAATATCACCCAATACTTCAAATGTATATAATGACTAATTTGCTAATACGTTAACTCAATTAATCAACATATTCATGATTTCATTCACGGTCCTCACCTTAACTTCCATGTTTCAAACAGTATGATAAAAAAATGTCTACTCAAAATAAATCATATCAGTGTATCCTAAGATATTACCATAATGTATCACTGTTTTTAACCCATAATATCTATATAAAACAGTTATATACTAATACATACTAATGATTCACTTCAATCACTCATTCATCTTATAAATTATAACCAACCAAATTACATAACTCAACCAAATTTAAAATGACAATCCTTATTGATTCACTTTATCTTTATTAATGAAAATTAAAACCCTAAACTTTATCACCCATTACAACTGTCAGAATTTACACTTATATTAACATACATTATAAACATCCATAATTCAATTATGACCTTCCTCATCCTGATAATAAATACAGATCATTATCTCAATGCATTCTTAATACTATTAATTTAGCAGTATATATACTTACTACCCAAATTATCAAATTTAGATAAACCCAATTTTACTATCAACACAGCTAAGCAACCCCTTTATTTCTCCCGGCACTTAAATCTTCTTGCGTCTCTTCATTATGTTCTTCAGACCTTCAGACATTTCAAAATGACTTGCCCATGACAATGTCACAACTTCGATGTCTCATTCGAGTCACCACCAACTCATTGTCTTGTCCATTTGCCAACCATTATGCCAACACCATTACATTTTTTTGCATTTGAACATATATTTCTCCATTCTCACTCAATGGTGGACTCCTTTCCCACTCCTTTGAGATAATAACATGAGAAAATCCTTTGATGTCTTCGATTGTTTGTTACAGACCAGTTGCATGTAGAAGTGGTATTTTACAAAAACAACTTCAACGCCTCTGATATTCATCTTCAGCCGGTTCATAATTTTGTTACTTTTGTTCATTTATGTTCACACCATGCTAGTCCAAATTATCCCTGCTATGCAGCAAGACACCATCTGTATTTATCTCACTAGAAGACAAACATAACATTTTAATTGATTACATTTCTAATCCAATAAATCCATACAATCATTGACCATATGACAAATTATTATGTTTCACAGTTATTCCTAATACCAATTACTCTAATATACTTCCCCATTTCTATTAGATTAACCCTTTAAATACATGTAACCAAAGGGAATGACAGACAGTTGATTCCTGAAAATCTGGAAGAACTTGAAATTATTGGAGGTCTATAGCTCTGTGCCTTCACTGAGGTAATCAGCCATAACCCACAGCTCATCAGTATCATTCCTCTGACATCGTCTTCCATCACCTGATAATTGTCATCAACAGCAGCCTCATCTCCCTCATCTCTAGATCGCCAGTTTCCTCGTAGCAATCTGTTGCAGTGGTTGACATGATACCTGGTCAACCTCCCCTCTATCCATACCTCCGTTGGTGTAGACTATGTGACGATGCATGAACCTTCTTCCTTCACTAGTTCTATGATCATGCAGAGTCCTTCTCCATTTATCACCATCTCTCTGTGGATTGTGTCCTTCTATCAGCGTACCAATAGTCCCTGCTGCAAAAACACACAGACAAAACAAAACAATGCTCCGCCGAAGCAGTGCCATCTTCCTCCTCTGCGTTAGAAAAGTCCCTCTAAAGGCCTCCTCTAAATTCTGCCTTATACCACAAATACATTTTCCCCTAAAACCTTTAATCTAACCCATAACACATTACTTACTACTGCTCATATTCTTAATACAATATGCAAATGTACCAATAAATCCTCTTACCATCATTACTACCCCCTTTTCTGAACACATGAGTCACAACGTGATTCATGCTTTCAAAAACAAAACACCAACATTGCCTAAATTAAAATGACAATATTTGATAATACATCAACTTACTTCTATCCCCTAAAGTAATCCAAGATTAGTACAATTGACTAGCAACAGGTATCCCTCATTCAGGGAAAGCTCTCTCTCTCTCTTGTTATTTTATGGTTCGAATCATATATATATTATTACCAAATAATAAACTTCTTCACAATTTTCACAGTATTATAAATTACCCTCAACTCGGTAAAATGAACTATCTTAAAATCCTCAGCCCTTGTTTCTAAAATGTCCAGTGTGGATGATCAAATCACACTAGAAAGTCAGTTCAGAGGTCATTGAAATGATTCAACAAATTGTTCTATCCAATAGTATACTAAACATTACCAACATTCAAAACATTTCATAAATGTTGTGTATCCCAAGTGTACATTAAGTCCTCATGACATTTCTTCTCATAAGAAATCATGTATACCCAAAACTCAGTCAAAAAAAAAAAAAAAAATCCATAAAATTCATTGTGTGTGCTCCTTTAAGACTTATCACCTTTGACCTGTTGAAAACCCCCTCAAATCAAAATAACAAGCCTTTATAAACATCATACTAGGTGTATTGTGTTTTATTTGAAAAACCCAATTGAAAACAACAAACAAAAATAGCCAGGCCATACTTCATTTGGTAGCTCCCTTTTACGATCTAATAATGCCTAACTTCACTAAACTGCTCCCCCTTAGCCCTGGGCAACATTCCAATGAGATAAGCAAATCCCCTTTCTCCTGGAAGAGAAATTATACATTTTGTTAATATTCAATTACAATCAATAATCCCAAAATAGTAAGTACACACAAAACATGATACAGATAGACACAGTCCTATCTCATCAATAATCGTTTATAACAAACTAAATATTATATAAAATCTCTCAAAAGATGAAAACCACTCAAATTTCACTTAGTATATAATGAGTATGTTTAATTGATTACCCTTCAGATCATATCCTCTTTAAATCTCACAATGATTATTGAACCCCTAAATCTGCTCTATGTGATCCCATATCAAATGATCCATTATCGTTTACTTGATCAACAACATAGGAAAATCTGTTTCCCCTTCTATTGTTCCTATCACCCCTGTAAATGTCATATTTCAGTCATTAGCCAATACAATCACGTACTCCGTGTAAGTAAGATGTGATATTTTATCCCAGGCATCTATTTTAAAATAGTTTGATACGTTGTCTCCTACTTACCCCTTAACATAATACTATAGTAGACTTCCATCAATCCTGGAGAAAAAAAAACTCCCACTCAGAAGACACTAGATAATACCACGTTTCATTAAGTTCACTACACCTTCCAATATAAACCTATAACCCCTTTCTAGTAATGTAATCATCGCAACCTGTTGCATTGATGTTTTAAAATATAGACCTATTGTTTAATAATTTACAAAAAATGTTTATTTAATCCATCATCCTAATAGTAACAACTATATCCCATTGTTCAACGTACCATAAACAGATTATCGTTTTTAGAATTAATGAACTGTCTGCATAACTCAATGTTGTTTAAACAAACTATATAATGTAATAATAATAATTACCAATTATCAAATAAGGTTCCATATTCAACTATCTAGACATGTTCTTCATATCATGCTTCCTACATATGTCAATATAGCCCAACTATCACTACTTCCTTTCACCCTCTTACGAAATCATGTCATTAGTAAATTGTCTCCACAACGCAATAATACCTAATAACATATTTTCATTCACCTAAATAGAAATAATTATTTTAATACCCGTCTATTAAACAATCCAATTCAACATCAATTCAACATGTCTCATCACCCAATTAACTTACTTACTTTGTAAACCCTCTACAATATCTATTATTCTCTATCGCTAACTTTCCATATAACGGTACCTCAACAAAATATAAATATTGTGAAGTTATAGTCAAAACAAATAAAACATATATTCACCGATATGCAACTGTAATTACTATGTTATACTATTCGCTATGTGCTGGTAAGACAATTCCTTTCACGTAATGTTATCAATTCATCTAGTAATTTAGGTAAATAGCATCAATGTAAAAGATTTGCTTTCTGTCCCTTCCTGGGCTCGAACCAGGGACCCTCTACACATATCAACAACATTTACCATCGAAACACCATTACCCGTCGCTCCACAAAATCCGCTATCCTTGCAAAGCAAGTTAAACAACTACTTCCATGTCGCATAGCAAGTTATGTCACCAAATGAAACCCCACTAGCTCTCACCGCTAACTAGCTAGCCATTTCACACCGATAACATTCACCAGCCTTTTGACATCCTCTTTTTTCACATCAACTAGTGATCTGTTTACACCTCATTTAACCCATTATTACACTTAAAGCTCTTTCACGTTCAGCGAGACCCAGTTGCTAACACCCGCAGACAAAATATGGAAACCCCTTCTTACTAGTATAACAAATAACATCCATGCTCAAGCCGCGTTCTGCATTTACCTCTATCGTAGGGTTTAAAAACGGAGTTAATAACATTAACAATCCTAAATTGCTGTAGTAACGTCATGTTTGGTTCAATTGATCTATTACGATAGTATGTCCATAATACTTCTAACAAAGCTACATTATCCCTAGTGTTTGTTTAATATTCCTATTATTCTCTAAATTCCCTTGCTTCACTTCCCATGAATATAAGACATTCGCTTCTCTGTGCGTCCTAAACTACATTCTATTTCCCCTGTAATCAACTAAGATTATAGCTACAGCTCTTAAGAAACCACCACTCCGCCATTATCAGAATAAATCAGATCTAGGTAACTGTCCTTTCTAAGTAGGCTACAAGTAACACCAAACACTTGCTGTATTTTACCATCATATATTGAATTCATATTCATATTATCAATATCCAGTTTATTTATAGACATTACGCCACCATTCTCAATCGTTTAATCTAGCAAACCCTTAGTCAATGCCCAAAAAGAAATAACTACCACACAATCGTCTCTCTATACCTGTTAAATAAGTGAGTCTTTCTATTTGAACCAAAACACGCTACAAATCTTCCATTCAACATCACCAAATCAAATACTCTGTAGTATCCTTTCAAGCAACACATACCATCAGTTGAATTACACTCATAAATACAGATGTTACTCTATGCCATTGAAATGACAAATAAATTCCACAAATAGCTCAATTACAATGATTTGTTACCTTACCCTTTGATACAAAATGAAGTACCTTCAGTTCACTACGTTAGCTCTACCCTGATAATTAGTTTAATGGAAACCCTAAATTGGCTTAGTACTATATTATACATTACGTCTATAACCACATTACTTATGGTCAGTTTATTCCTATCACATGATCCCACAACGGTACAAACTTAGAAAACCCATGTTAATTACTTTCCCACCCATGACGTACGTCTACGTTTGGGTGAGCAAGTTAATACATATATAATGTTAGAAACTTCTAGGTACTCACATCAAATAACCCCATCATGGTGTTTTTAACCAATTCTTAATACACACAAATCACTTCTTCAAACATTTTCCCAGTGGAACCAAAAAATAGACTGTAATTTCCCGGACACTGCCCTGCCTGTCCATAAAATACAGACCTTTCTACTACTCTCTAAAATAACCTCACAATCTCCATACCTCTCCTTGATTATTCTTATTACTTAATTCTGTTATATATCGAAACTTCTTATCCTAACTTATATCACATTATCAAATCCATTTCTATAACTTATTATGCACCCTTCAGATTTAAATTACTTTCTGCTCTTTGTTCATAAGATAGCCCATGTTGTCCCATTCAATTACTCAACTTCGTTAGCTGACTTTTCCTCCTACAAATTACATGCCCAGGCCATCGTGCGCCCATGAAATCACATGCTACATATGCCTCTTTAATATAATGTAAATCCCATTTCGTGATGCTTACGGCGATTTTGTCAATGATTTTTGCGCTATTTGTAATTGACCCCTTTTAACTACTCTTTTGAGGATATTCATTATCTGTCCATGCTGACCTATCACTAAGATATGGTTCCACAATGTTTTGTATTATTAGTTCATGCAATGTTAGTAAATTAAACACTTGCATCAAATCTCCTCCCTGATGTTATTAAAATTTCATTTGCTTATTATTATTTTTTTATATGGTGTTACGAGTCAATATGTTACACTGCATCGGCGCCATCTCCTGGCCATTTTGAGTACTTCTCTCTGCCTTTTTATGACGATTTACCACATCAAAGGTCCGTAACCTATTTATTTAATAATGTACTTTTACATTAAGGGAATAAGACCACTCTCTTAATGATTTATCTAACATCAAGGGTGACCTGCGCCCACTCATTGTATGATGCATCTTAGCTTACATCAAGGGTGCCTTGCCCACTCTCTTTATGATGTATCTAACATCAAGGGTTTACCTGAGCCCATTCGTTTTATAATGTACTGTTTTACATTAATGGAATCATCTACTCTCTTTAGGATGTACTATTACATCAAAGGTGCCCTGCACCTACTTGTTTGTCCACTTGTTGCCTTTACTCTGTACTTTAAAAACACCCTATTTTGGAATCATAACACCATGTCATAGTCCAATTTGATATTCTCCTTATATCCCTTACATAACTCAACAGCACTCATCGTCCCCCTTTAAAATATAGAATTTTAAACGTCCGTTACAGCTAAGCCTTACCACAGATAAGTAGAATTTGACATAATCAAAAAAATGAAAGTCTGCTTACCTGTTAGTTCGGCTGTGAACTGCATCCTGTTCGTTTAGACGCTATTATGATGTTGTGATGAATTTCTGGTATTGAGAAGTTCAAGATGCAAGAATTTACTTAGACATTCTGTGGAGATTTTACTAAAGCATTTATTTGATCACGAGCCTGTGGGTTCATCTAACAAACAGACATAGCCTTGCCCCCTTGTCAGTTGAACTGCCCACATACACAAATCTCACATCTTTTATACTCTTGGTTACACATTTCCTCAACCACATCTGGCCATCATCAATGAGCACTACACCTTCTACACCCAAGCAGGACGTTCCCTCCGTACATCATTCTAATATAAACCCCACTATCTTCCTTGAACAGATTGGAATTTACTACCCCAGACTTAGAGTCACCCAGAACCACTTCTCTCTACTAACTTTAAACTAGTTACACACTCATATGAAATGGCCTCATACCCTCATCATATCACTGACAAATTTACCCTCTAAATACACCTCCGCTGTCTTCAACCAGGATCTCAGCGATCACTGCCTCATTGCCTGTGTCCGTAATGGGTCCGGGGTCAAACGACCACCCCTCATCACTGTCAAACGTTCCCTAAAACACTTCAGCGAGCAGGCATTTCTAATTGACCTGGCCCGGGTATCCTGGATGGATATTGACCTCATTCCGTCAGTAAAGGATGCCTGGATGTTCTTCAAAAGTGCGTTCCTCTCCATCTTAAATAAGCATGCCCCATTCAAAAAATTCAGAACTAAGAACAGATATAGCCCCTGGTTCACCCCAGACTTGACTGCCCTTGACCAGCACAAAAACATCCTGTGGCGTATTGCATTAGCATCGAACAGCCCTCGCGATATGCAACTTTACAGGGAAGTCAGGAACCAATATACACAATCAGTTACGAAAGCAAAGGCTAGCTTTTTCAAACAGAAATGTGCATCCTGTAGCACTAACTCCAAAAAGTTTTGGGACACTGTAAAGTCGATGGAGAATAAGAGCACCTCCTCCCAGCTACCCACTGCACTGAGGCTAGGAAACACTGACACCACTGATAAATCTATGATAATCGAGAATTTCAATAAGCATTTTGCTACAGCTGGCCATGCTTTCCACCTGGCTACCTCTACTCCGGCCACCAGCTTCTCCTTCACCCAAATTCAGATAGCTGATGTCCTGAAAGCGCTGCTAAATCTGGACCCCTACAAATCAGCTGGGCTAGACAATCTGGACCCTTTCTTTCTAAAATTAGCCGCCGAAATTGTCGCAACCCCTATTACTAGCCTGTTCAACCTCTCTTTCGTATCATCTGAGATCCCCAGAGATTGGAAAGCTGCGGTGGTCATCCCCCTCTTCAACGGGGGTGACACTCTAGATCCAAACTGTTACAGACCTATATCCATCCTGCCCTGCCTTTCGAAAGTATTTGAAAGCCAAGTTAACAAACAGATCACCGACCATTTAGAATCCCACCGTACCTTCTCCGCTATGCAATCTGGTTTCCGAGCTGGTCATGGGTGCACCTCAGCCACGCTCAAGGTCCTAAACGATATAATAACCGCGATCGATAAAAAACAGTACTGTGCAGCCGTCTTTATCGACCTGGCCAAGGCTTTTGACTCTGTCAATCACCACATTCTTATTGGCAGACTAAATTGCCTTGGTTTCTCAAATGACTGCCTCGCCTGGTTCCCCAACTACTTATCAGATAGAGTTCAATGTGTCAAATCGGAGGGCCTGTTGTCTGGACCTCTGGCAGTCTCTATGGGGGTGCCACAGGGTTCAATTCTCGGGCCGACTCTATTCTCTGTGTATATCAATGATGTCGCTCTTGCTGCTGGTGACTCTCAGATCCACCTCTACGCAGACGACACCATTTTGTATACATCTGGCCCTTCATTGGACACTGTGTTAACAAACCTCCATACAACACTCCTTCCGTGGCCTCCAACTGCTCTTAAACGCTAGTAAAACTAAATGCATGCTCTTCAATCGAACGCTGTTTGCACCCGCCCGCCCGATTAGAATCACTACTCTCGACCGTAAACTCTCCTTCCAGACTCACATTAAGCATCTCCAATCCAAAGTTAAATCTAGAATCGGCTTCCTATTTTGCAAAAAAGCCTCCTTCACTCATGCTGCTAAACATGCCCTCGTAAAACTGACTATCCTACCGATCCTTGACTTTGGCGATGTCATTTACAAAATAGCTTCCAAAACTCTACTCAGCAAATTGGATGTAGTCTATCACAGTGCCATCCGTTTTGTCACTAAAGCCCCATATACTACCCACCATTGTGACCTTTACGCTCTCGTCGGCTGGCCCTCACTACATATTCGTCGCCAAACCCACTGGCTCCAGGTCATCTATAAATCACTTCTAGGCAAATCCCCGCCTTATCGTAGATCGTTGGTCACCATAGCAACACCCACCCGTAGTATGCGTTCCAGCAGGTATATCTCACTGGTCATCCCCAAAGCCAACACCTCCTTTGGCCGCCATTCCTTCCAGTTCTCTGCTGCAAATGACTGGAACGAACTGCAAAAATCTCTGAAGCTGGAGACACTTATCTCCCTCACTAACTTTAAGCATCAGTTGTCAGAGAAGCTTACCGATCACTGCACCTGTACACAGCCCATCTTTAATTTTCCCATCCAACTACCTCATCCCCATATTGTTATTTACATTGTTATTTATTTTGCTCATTTGCACCCCAGTATCTCTATTTGCACATCATCTTCTGTACATCTATCACTCCAGTGTTAATACTAAATTATAATTGTAATTATTTTGCACTATGGCCTATTTATTGCCTTACCTCCATAACTTACTATATTTGCACACACTGTATATAGATTTTCTGTTGTGTTATTGACTGTACGTTTAGTTTATTCCATATGTAACTCTGTGTTGTTGTTTTTATCGCACTGCTTTGCTTTATCTTGGCCAGTTCGCAGTTGTAAATTAGAACTTGTTCTCAACTGGCTTACCTGGTTAAATAAAAATAAATAAAAATAAGATGGGGGGTGTTAGCAATGGGTGGAAACTCAGGATACTAGACAACGAGGACTCTGAGTCAGCCAATGTCAACCTGTATAAGTCTGGAACAGTAATGGTACAGGGCAACCCCAAACAGTTTCAGCTGGACTTTCACCTAATCAAAGAAATAGCTCAGCAGGAGAAGCTCTCCCTTGAGAAAGATACCCCCACCCCGAGCGATTCAGACCAGACCTCTTCATTATATAACCCCACAGACGAGCAACCCCAAGCAGAAAGTCAACCTCCCATGCACAGTGTACTACTCCCTCATTGAAATGAAGGATAAATTCACCCAGCTAGAGGTAAGGCAGGTGGAGCTGGAACAGCAGGTGAGCACACTCCAGTCAGCACAAAAAATAATTCAGCTCAACAACACCCCCTCAACCAGACCCGGAGAGGTGGAGAGAGACATATCTGCACTCTGGACTGTGGTGAGACAACATCAACAGGAGAAAGAGCAGGAGCAGGAGAAGAACAGAGCACTAGAAGAGAGGATCAGAGTGCTGGAGGAGAAGGAGAGAACGATGACGGGTGACAGAGAACAATCCATTAGAGAGCTGGCCACCCCTGCAGAGAAGCAGCAGAACAGCCCACCTCAGATCCTGACCAAAGTCTCAACACCACAGTCGGACAAACAAATGAAGAACCCCAAGGCCAGGGGATCCCACCTCCTCTGAGCACCCCCCCTGTCAGCCACCCTGATAGTTCTCCTGACAACCCCCCCACACCCACTGAGGACATACACATGCCACAGATTGTACTCCTTATGGACTCAAATGGGAAATACATACAAGAAAATAAACTTTTTCCCAAATACAGTGTCTAAACTCTGGTGTCCAAACACCCAGTGCGTCCTAGACCTTCTGTCTGACTAGAGTCACCCAGCCACATAATAATACACACAGGCACAAACGACCTAAGAGCACAGCAGGAAAGGGTGGCCACATCACTCAAGGTAGTGATTGAAAAAGCTTCTTCTACTTTCCCCAACTCACAAGTGGTTATCTCCATCCTGCTACCACAGAAAGACTTCCACCCTGCTACCATACAGCGGGTAAACGCAAATGTCTACCTGGCCCACCACTCCACCCTGGACTTGAACAGCCTTTACGACCAGGTCCACCTATACAAGGCAGCAGTGCCCACTATCACCCAGACCCTAAAGGACATTGCCCTCAACTGCAGCCCCAACACTTCACACAGGAGCAACAGATCAACAGACACCCCCCCAGCCACATCCACACTCCCACACCAACCAATCAACACCCCCCCAAGTCAACCATGCCCACACCACATTTAGACCCCCTCAGATCAGACCTAAGCCCCTCCTGCCTACCCCATGCCCCCCACTCCCGCAAAGAGGGCTTCAACATGAAAGTCACACATACGCCCAGGCCATGAGCAGGCAAACAACCCCCACTCTTAAATTTAAAATTTAAAAATTACACTAGCCCAAGCCAATGGCATGTACCAGATGCTCAGCAGGCTCTGCTCACACTTACTGGTCTGAGGCCAAACCACACGACTAACAACTTTAGGGAACACAAATAATTCACTATCTCATTCTGGAATATCCAAGGCCTGAGGTCATCTTTATAATGTTTACATATCTTGCATTACTCATCTCATATGTATATACTGTATTCTATAATATTCTACTGTATCTCAGTCCATGCCGCTCTGTCACTGCTCGTCCATATATGTATATATTCTTAATTCCATTCCTTACTTAGGTTTGTGTTTATTGGGTATATGTTGTGAAATTGTTAGATATTACTTGTTAGATATTACTGCACTGTCGGAGCTAGAAGCACAAGCATTTCGCTACACCCACAATAACATCTGCTAAACACGTGTAAGTGACAAATACAATTTGATTTGATTTGATCTGCCTTTGGCCTAAAGAGCAGGAACCTGGACTTCACCAAATAAATCGGAAATACAGACATTGTCATCCTACAAGAAACATGGTAAAGAGGAGATGGACCCACTGGTTGCCCTCTAGGTTACAGAGACATGGTAGTCTCATCCACCAAACTACAAGGTGTGAAACAGGGAAGGGACTCAGGGGGTATGCTAACTTGGTATAGAGCAGACCTAACTCACTCTATTCAATTAATCAAAACAGGAACATTTTACATTTGGCTAGAAATTCAAAAGGAAATGATCTCAACAGAGAAACATTTCCTCCTGTGTACTACCTATATCCCCCCACTTGAATCCCCATACTTTGATGAAGACAGCTTCTCCATCCTGGAGGGGGAAATCAATCATTTCCAGGCCCAGGGACATGTACCAGTCTGTGGCGACCTAAATGCCAGAACTGGGCAAGATCCTGACACCCTCAGCACACAGTGGGACAAACACATACCTGGAGGTGACAGCATTCCCTCCCGCATATGCCCCCATAGGCTCAACTACGACAACATAACCAACAAAAACGGGTCACAATTCCTGCAGCTCTGTCGCACGCTGGGTATGTACATAGTCAATGGTAGGCTTCGAGGGGACTCCTATGGTAGGTGCACCTATAGCTCATCTCTTGGCAGTAGTACTGTAGACTACATGATCACTGACCTCAACCCAGAGTCTCTCAGAGCGTTCACAGTAAGCCCACTGACACCCCTATCAGATCACAGCAAAATCGCAATTTACTTGAACAAAGCAATACTTAATCATGAGGCATCTAAGCAAAAGGAACTGAATAATATTAAGATATGCTATAGATGGAAGGAAATTAGTGTGGAAACCTACCAAAATAACAATTAGGCAACAACAAATTCAATCCCTTTTTTTATTTTATTTATTTTTATTTCACCTTTATTTAACCAGGTAAACCAGTTGAGAACAGGTTCTCATTTACAACTGCGACCTGGCCAGGATAAAGCAAAGCAGTGCAATAAAAACAACACAGAGTTACATATGGGGTAAAAAAACATAAAGTCAAAAATACAACAGAAAATATATATACAGTGTGTGCAAATGTAGCAAGTTATGGAGGTAAGGCAATAAATAGGCTATAGTGCAGAATAATTACAATAGTATTAACACTGGAATGCTAGATGTGCAAGAGATTATGTGCAAATAGAGATACTGGGGTGCAAAAGAGCAAAATAAATAACAATATAGGGATGAGGTAGTTGGGTGGGCTAATTTCAGATGGGCTGTGTACAGGTGCAGTGATCGGTAAGGTGCTCTGACAACTGATGCTTAAAGTTATTGAGGGAGATAAGAGTCTCCAGCTTCAGAGATTTTTGCAATTCGTTCCAGTCATTGGCAGCAGAGAACTGGAAGGAATGGCGGCCAAAGGAGGTGTTGGCTTTGGGAATGACCAGTGAGATATACCTGCTGGAGCGCAGACTACGGGTGGGTGCTGCTATGGTGACCAATGAGCTAAGATAAGGCGGGGATTTGCCTAGCAGTGATTTATAGATGGCCTGGAGCCAGTGGGTTTGACGACGAACATGTAGTGAGGACCAGCCAACAAGAGCGTACAGGTCACAGTGGTGGGTAGTGTATGGGGCTTTGGAGACAAAACGGATGGCACTGTAATAGACTACATCCAATTTGCTGAGTAGAGTGTTGGAGGCTATTTTGTAAATGACATCGCCGAAGTCAAGGATCGGTAGGATAGTCAGTTTTACGAGGGCATGTTTGGCAGCATGAGTGAAGGAGGCTTTGTTGCGAAATAGGAAGCCGATTCTAGATTTAACTTTGGATTGGAGATTCTTTATGTGAGTCTGGAAGTTGAGTTTACAGTCTAACCAGACACCTAGGTATTTGTAGTTGTCCACATACTCTAGGTCAGACCCGTCGAGAGTGGTGATTCTAGTCGGGTGGGCGGGTGCCAGCAGCGTTCGATTGAAAAGCATGCATTTAGTTTTACTAGTGTTTAAGAGCAGTTGGAGGCTACTGAAGGATTGTTGTATGGCATTGAAGCTCGTTTGGAGGTTTGTTAACACAGTGTCCAATGAAGGGCCAGATGTATACAAAATGGTGTCGTCTGCGTAGAGGTGGATCTGAGAGTCACCAGCAGCAAGAGCGACATCATTGATATACACAGAGAATAGAGTCGGCCCAAGAATTGAACCCTGTGGCACCCCCATAGAGACTGTGGCCCTATAACAACTTCCTGGACAAAACGTTTCACTGTAATAGTGAAGGTGTAAACTTGGCAGTAGAAAACCTAAACAGTATATTTGACCTCTCAGCTTCCCTATCAAATCTAAAAATATCAAACATAAAACTTAAGAAAATTAACAACAATGACAAATCGTTTGATGAAGAATGCAAAAACCCAGGAAAGAAATTGAGAAACCTACCCAACTAAAAACATAGATAGCCAGAATGTGATGAGTGTGATGGAAGGAGTCAGGCGCAGGAGAGTATTCACCAAATACAGAGTTTATTCCTTTGTAGACACACAAATCTGCTCAAATAGCGATCAACGAAACAGGCACAGGGGAAACTATCATCCCTGGCAAATACACTGTAACAGATATCCAATAATACATAGGCACAGGGGAATATCTACCCTGGCAACAAAATGTTACGAGTAGCTCCACCGAGCGACCCTATTCTCACAAATAACAATCACCCACCCAAGGACAAGGGGGCAGAGGGAACACTTATACACGGACTAATGAGGGTATTAGGACCAGGTGTGTGTGATTAACAAGACAAGACAAATGTGATGATGATTGGGGCGGCAGCGGTTAGTAAGCCGGTGACGACGAACGCCGAAGCCTGCCCGAACAAGGAGGGGAGGCTGCCTCGGCCGAAATCGTGACACAGAAAACCTGAGCCTACGCCTTCACTATGGTGAATCACTAAAACAATACAGAAATACACTACGGAAAAAGAAGGAACAGCACGTCAGAAATCAGTCAATGTAATTGAAGAATCCATAGACTTCTGGGAAAATTGGAAAACAGTAAACAAACAACAACACGAAGAGTTATCTATCCAAAATGGAGATGTATGGTTAAACCACTTCTCCAATCTTTTTGGCCCTATAACAAAGAACAAAGAACAAACAGCAAAAACATATACATGATCAAATACAAATCTTAGAATCAACTATTAAAGACTACCAGAACAGACTGGATTCTCCAATTACATTGAATGAACTTCAGGACAAAATACAAACCCTCCAACCCAAAAAGGCCTGTGGTGTTGATGGTATCCTCAATGAAATGATAAAATATATAGACCACAAATTCCAAATGGCTATACTTAAACTCTTTAACATCATCCTTAGCTCTGGCATCTTCCCCAATATTTGGAACCAAGGACTGATCACCCACATTAACAAAAGTGGAGACAAATTTGATTCCAATAACTACCTTGGGATATGCGTCAACAGCAACCTTGTGAAGATCCTCTGCATTATCATTAACAGCAGACTCATACATTACTTCAGTGAAAACAATGTACTGAGCAAATGTCAAATTGGCTTTCTACCAAATTACTGTACGACAGACCACATATTCACCCTGCACACCCTAATTGACAAACAAACAAACCAAAACAAAAGCAAAGTCTTCTCATGCTTTGTTGATTTCAAAAAAGCTTTTGACTCACTTTGGCATGAGGGTCTGCTATACAAATGTATGGAAAGTGGTGTTCGGGGAAAAACATACGACATTTAAAAAATCCATGTACACAAACAACAATTGTGCGGAAAAATAGGCAAAAAACACATGCAATTCTTTCCACAGGGCCGTGGAGTGAGACAGGGTTGCAGCTTAAGCCCCACGCTCTTCAACATATATATCAACGAATTGGCTAGGGCACTAGAACAGTCTGCACCACCCGGCCTCACCATATAGAATCTGAAGTCAAATGTCTACTGTTTGCTGAAGATCTGGTGCTTCTGTCCCCAACCATGGAGGGCCTACAGCAGCACCTAGATCTTCTGCACAGATTCTGTCAGACCTGGGCCCTGACAGTAAATCTCAGTAAGACAAAATAATGGTTTTCCAAAAAAGGTCCAGTTGCCAGGACCACAAATACAAATTCCATCTAGACACCGTTGCCCTAGAGCACACAAAATACTATACATACCTCGGCCTAAACATCAGCGCCACAGGTAACTTCCACAAAGCTGTGAACGATTTGAGAGACAACGCTAGAAGGACCTTCTATGCCATCAAACGGAACATAAAATTCGACACACCAATTAGGATCTGGCTAAAAATACTTGAATCAGTTATAGAACCCATTGCCCTTTATGGTTGTGAGGTCTAGGGTCCGCTCACCAACCAAGAATTCACAAATTGGGACAAACACCAAATTGAGACTGCATGCAGAATTCTGAAAAAATGTGTACAACATAAAACACCAAATAATGCATGCAGAGCAGAAATAGGCCGATACCCGCTAATGATCAAAATCCAGAAAAGATACATTAAATTCTACAACCACCTAAAAGGAAGCGATTCGCAAACCTTCCATAACAAAGCCATCACCTACAGAGACATGAACCTGGAGATGAGTCCCCTAAGCATGCTGGTCCTGGGGCTCTGTTCACAAACACATACAGACCCCACAGAGCCCCAGGACAGCAACACAATTAGACCCAACCAGATCATGAGAAAACAAAAAGATAATTACTTGACATATTGGAAAGGATTAAGAAAAAAACTGAGCAAACTAGAATGCTATTTGGCCCTAAACAGAGAGTACACAGTGGCAGAATACCTGACCACTGTGACTGACCCAAATTTAAAGAATGTACAGACTCAGTGAGCATAGCCTCGCTATTAAGAATGTCCGCCGTAGGCAGACCTGGTTCTCAAGAGAAGACAGGCTATGTGCACACTTCCCACAAAATGAGCTGGAAACTGAGCTGCACTTACTAACTTCCTGCCAAATGTATGACCATATCAGAGACACATATTTCCCTCAAATTACACAGATCCACAAAGAATTAGAAAACAAACCCAATTTTGATTAACTCCCATATCTATTGGGTGAAATACCACAGTGTGCCATCACAGCAGCAAGATTTGTGATCTTTTGCCACAAGAAAAGGGCAACCTGTGAAGAACAAACACCATTGTAAATACAACCCATATTTATGTTTACTTATTTTCCCTTTTGTACTTTAACTATTTGCACATCATTACAACACTGTATATAGACGTAATATGACACTTGAAATGTCTTTATTCTTTTGGAACTTCTGAGTGTAATGTTTACTGTTAATTTGTATTGTTTATTTAACTTTTGTTTATTATCTACTTCACTTGCTTTGACAATGTTAACATATGTTTCCCATGCCAATAAAGCCCTTAAATTGAAATTGAAAGATAGAGAGAAAGAGAAAGCGAGAGTGAGCGAGAGAGCGAGAGAGAGAGAGAGAGAGAGAGAGAGAGAGAGAGAGAGAGAGAGAGAGAGAGTGTCAGGTTTTGGCCATGACTGTTCGGGTTTTGGTCACTAGATGTCCGCATTGCACCTTTTTTGTACCTTTTGTTTTTCTTGCTCTAATTATTGTTTGCACCTGTAGGTCATTCCCTTGTTAGTATTTATACCCTGTGTGTTCCTCAGTTCCTTGCTCAGTGTTTGTAAGTTAGCACCCAGCCCCAGCCCAAGCCTTGTTTTATATAGATATTTCTCTGGTGGGATTTTCCAGAGGTTCTCTGGTTTAGTTCTTGTGTTTTGTTTGAGTAGTCTTTTGAGATTTGTTTTTCCCTGCTGTTTTTACCACTTTGTGGAGTTTCTTTTGTTTTTGGAGGTTTTCCTCTTTGTGCCTCTTGGCTTTATTTTTGGACATTGTGGATTTAGTTTCTTTGCCTGAAGATTTTGTTCTTTAATTAAACCACCATCTCTAGTACAGCTGTGTCTGCCTCATCTTCTGGGTTCTGACAATTATTAGTGACTGTTTCTCGCACCGGGTCGTGACAGAAACACTGAGCCATTATTATGAACCCAGAGGCAGCCAGTACCCAGGATCTTTTTCCATGCTGTCCCACCATGAGGGGACTGTCCAACGCCACGAAGCTGCTCTGGTTCAGCAAGAGGCCTTAATGGCTAGACATTCTCAACTTCTGTCAGAGATGCTGACTTCCATAAAGCAGATTTCGGATCGACTTTCCCCGGCAACCGCTTCTGCTCCAGTTCATCCGATTCAGGGCCCCTGGCAGTTAATCCCCTGGCTGAACCTCGTCTGCCGCCTCCCCCAACGGTTCTCAGGAGATCCGAGTGTTTGTAAGGGGTTTTTCACCCAATGTTCTCTCTCCTTTGAGCTGCAACCATCGTCGTTTCCCACCGACCGGTCCAAGATAGCATATATCATCACCCTGCTGTCGGAAAAGGCCCTAGCCTGGGCTACTGCTGTGTGGGATGCCCAAAGTCCCTGCTGTGCCAGCTACTCTACCTTTGCTGAAGAATTCAAGCGAGTGTTTCAAGGTCCTACCAACGGCCCTGACTCAGCCAAACAGCTCTTGACTCTCCGCCAAGGTCGGCGCAGCGTGACGGACTATGCCATCCAGTTCCGCACTGTGGCAGCAGCAAGTGGCTGGAACGACGAGGCGCTCACAGTGTGTTTTTTTGAAGGGTCTTTCTGACACCATCCAAGATGAACTGGCCACTCGGGAACCACCGGACAACCTCGAGTCCCTTATCAAGTTGGCTTCACGCATAGACCAGCGTCTGAGAGAGAGAGAACAAAACCATAGACCGCTCACCCTAGCTCCTATCGGTTCCAGCTCCGAGTCTCCACCTTTATCCTCGCTGGCTCCACCAGAACCCATGCAGGTTGGACGCATCTCCCAGGCTGAGAGAGACCGCCGGATGAGGGAGCGATGCTGTCTATATTGCGGCAAACCGGGCCATTTCCGCTCCACGTGTCCCGGGCTCCAGGGAAACGCACTCTCCCGTGCAGGCCTGGGAGGACTGTAACGGGAAACATAACCTCCTCCCATCCATCCAACTCCCGCCTGCTCATTCCTGTTACCCTTTCCTGGGACGAACACGAGTTTTCTCTTCAAGCCTTGGTAGACTCTGGAGCCGCAGGTAACTTCATGGATGGGATCTGGGCGAAGGAGAATGGCGTTCCTTCTGAACCTCTAAGTGACCCCATAAGGGTTACTACGTTGGATAGAAGTCCTTTGGGATCTGGACTTGTCACTCGTGCCACTACCCCCTTACGACTTTCAGTTTCCCAACACCAGGAAGTGATGAACTTTCATCTGATCTCCTGTTCCGAGTTTCCTCTCGTCCTTGGTTATCCCTGGCTTCACAGCCATAACCCTCACATCGACTGGTCTGTGGGCACTATCAAGCAGTGGGGTCCTACGTGCCAAGCCACTTGTATCTTCCCGAGTTCCCAGAGTTCTCCTTCCGAGTCTCTAGAATCCATCGACTTGTCCCGAGTTCCCGAGTGTTACCATGACCTCAAACTGGTATTTAGCAAACAGAGGGCCACCAAACTACCACCCCATAGACCTTACGATTGCACCATCGACCTGTTGCCGGGGACCTGCCCTCCCAGGGGTCGGATCTTTTCCCTTTCTCCTCCCGAACGAGCTGCTATGGATACCTACATCAAGGACGCTCTGACAGCAGGCCTCATGCGTCCATCTACCTCGCCGGCGGGAGCAGGGTTTTTCTTTGTGGCCAAGAAAGACGGTGGATTACGACCTTGCATCGACTACCGGGGACTCAATGCCATAACCGTCCGTAACCGCTACCCGCTACCCCTTATGGCCACAGCCTTTGAGCTGCTCCAGGAAGCAGTTGTCTTCACTAAGCTTGACCTGCGGAACGCATACCATCTTGTGCGGATCAAACCCGGGGACCAGTGGAAGACCGCTTTCAACACGCCTACTGGTCACTACGAATACTCGGTGATGCCCTTCGGCCTGACCAACGCTCCGGCTGTGTTCCAAGCGCTCATAAACGATGTGCTTAGGGATATGCTTAACATCTTTGTGTTTGTTTACTTGGATGACATCCTCATCTTTTCGAGCTCCCTTCAAGAACACACTAAGCATGTCAGACAAGTGCTCAAACGCCTCCTAGACAGCCATTTGTACGTTAAGCCGGAGAAGTGTGAATTCCATTCCTCTCGAGTACAATTCCTGGGATTTATAGTGGAACCCGGACAAGTCCAGATGGACCCCAAGAAGGTAGAGGCGGTAGCGGATTGGCCCACCCCCAAGTCCGTTAAGGAAGTTCAGCGTTTCCTGGGCTTCACCAATTTTTACCGCAAGTTCATCAAGAACTTCAGCTCGGTGGCAGCCCCTCTCTCGGCGGTAACCAAGGGTGGCAACACAAGGTTTCTGTGGGGTAGAGAAGCTGAGACGGCCTTCCAAGGACTCAAGCAGCGCATCCTCTCTGCTCCCATCCTGACACTACCAACGGCGGATGAACCTTTTGTGGTGGAGGTAGACGCATCAGAGGTTGGGGTTGGAGCTGTCCTGTCTCAGAGGGGTGAAGACAAGAAGCTTCATCCTTGCGCCTTCTTCTCTCACCGGCTTACCCCGGCCGAGAGGAATTACGATGTGGGGATCGTGAACTCCTAGCGGTTAAGATGGCATTGAAGGAATGGAGACACTGGCTCGAGGGGGCTTCTCAACCGTTTCAAGTGCTTACGGACCACAAGAATCTGGAGTATATCCAGCAGGCGAAGCGGTTGAACGCCAGACAAGCTCGATGGTCTCTTTTCTTCAGCCGATTTCAGTTTATCCTCACCTATAGACCCGGGTCGAAGAATCTCAAACCGGACGCCTTGTCACGAATCTACTCTCCTGCCATTCGAGAAGATACTGACATGACTGTCCTTCCGGCCGCTAAGATCGTGGCTCCGATCTCGTGGCAAGTGGAGGATACCGTGAAACAAGCTCAAGCCATCGAACCGGGCCCTGGAGGAGGTCCTGCTAATCGGTTGTTTGTTCCCAAGGCAGCAAGGTCCCAAGTCCTTCGGTGGGGGCACTCCTCTCGCCTCACCTGTCACCCGGGCGTAGGCCGCACCTTGGAGTTCATCCAGCGTAAGTTCTGGTG
This sequence comes from Coregonus clupeaformis, assembly GCF_020615455.1. Taxonomy (NCBI): domain Eukaryota; kingdom Metazoa; phylum Chordata; class Actinopteri; order Salmoniformes; family Salmonidae; genus Coregonus; species Coregonus clupeaformis. The sequence continues at coordinate 28,425,451 of NC_059193.1, forward strand.
GCCCACCATAAAAGAAGACGTTGCCACTTTCATCAAGGCCTGTTCCGTGTGCTGCCAGGGCAAATCTTCTCACCTCCGCCCTCAAGGACTCCTTCACCCTCTATCTATTCCCCACCGACCCTGGTCCCATATCTCGTTGGACTTTATTACTGGCCTTCCTCCGTCCCATGGTAATACTACGATCCTAGTCATCATCGACAGGTTTTCTAAGGCGGCCAGGTTTGTTCCTTTGACCAAATTACCTTCTGCCAAGGAAACAGCTGAGTTGGTGATTAACCATGTGTTCCGAGTCTTTGGGATTCCGCAAGATATGGTTTCCGACAGAGGTCCCCAGTTCGCCTCAAGGTTTTGGAAGGCCTTCTGCCAACTCATAGGGGCCACGGCCAGTTTATCTTCAGGGTACCATCCGGAGTCCAATGGCCGAACTGAGAGGATGAATCAAGAGCTGGAAACCACCCTCAGATGCATGGTTTCCAACAACCCGTCCACTTGGTCATCCTTCATTGTTTGGGCCGAGTACGCGCACAACACCTTGTGCTCCTCCTCCACTGGTATGTCCCCGCATGAGTGTCAGTTTGGCTATGCGCCTCTATTGTTCCCGGACCAGGAGGCAGAAGTCAGAGTGCCTTCAGCCTCGAGGTTCATCAGACGCTGTCGGCTTACGTGGAAGAAGGCACGTCTTAATCTTCTGCGTTCCTCTCAGCAGTACCAACGACAAGCCAACAGAGGTCGCCGTCCCGGTCCTACCCTGTACCCCGGCCAGAGAGTATGGCTCTCAACTAAGAACCTACCACTACGGGTGGAGTCTCGCAAGCTGTCCCAGAGGTTCATCGGTCCCTTTAAGATTGCCAGGAGAGTCAATCCCGTTACTTTTCGCCTGCACTTACCCAGATCACTTAAGATCAATCCAACATTTCACATTTCTTTATTAAAACCTGTTGTTTTTTCTCCCCTTATCCCGGCAGGCAGACCTCCCCCTCCGCCCCGTGTCATCGGTGGCCAGTCGGCTTATACCGTCCACCGGATACTGGATTCCCGCCGGGTGCAGCGGTCCTGGCAGTATCTGGTGGACTGGGAAGGCTACGGTCCCGAGGAGCGCTCCTGGGTTCCTGCCAAGGACATACTGGACCCTGACCTCATTCGTCAGTTCAGGGCCCTCCACCCTGAGAAGGCTGGTAGGAACGTCAGGAGCCGTTCCTAGGAGGGGGATTCTGTCAGGTTTTGGCCATGACTGTTCGGGTTTTGGTCACTAGATGTCACCATTGCACCTTTTTTGTACCTTTTCTTTTTCTTGCTCTAATTATTGTTTGCACCTGTAGGTCATTCCCTTGTTAGTATTTATACCCTGTGTGTTCCTCAGTTCCTTGCTCAGTGTTTGTAAGTTAGCACCCAGCCCCAGCCCAAGCCTTGTTTTATATAGATATTTCTCTGGTGGGATTTTCCAGAGGTTCTCTGGTTTAGTTCTTGTGTTTTGTTTGAGTAGTCTTTTGAGATTTGTTTTTCCCTGCTGTTTTTTACCACTTTGTGGAGTTTCTTTTGTTTTTTGGAGGTTTTCCTCTTTGTGCCTCTTGGCTTTATTTTTGGACATTGTGGATTTAGTTTCTTTGCCTGAAGATTTTGTTCTTTAATTAAACCACCATCTCTAGTACAGCTGTGTCTGCCTCATCTTCTGGGTTCTGACAATTATTAGTGACTGTTTCTCGCACCGGGTCGTGACAGAGAGGGAGAGAAAGCGAGAGAGAGAGACAGCGAGAGCGAGAGAATAGGGAGAGAGAGCGAGAAAGACGTAGATAGCGAACGAGAGAGAGAGAGAGAAAGAGAGAGAGAGTGAGACAGAGAGTGAGACAGAGACACAGAGAGAGATAGAGCGAGAGAGCGAGAGAGCGAGAGAGAGAGCGAGCGAGAGCGAGAGCGAGAGCGAGAGCGAGAGCGAGACTGCTGTCACCCACAGCACGTGGTCTACAGCAGAGCCTGGACCTGCTAGAGCCTGAGCCAAACCTGGGCCCTGAGACAAAAATAATGATTTTCCAGAGAAGATCCATATCTCAGGGAACTAGACCAATTACTTAGGTTTAAAAATAACCTCAACTTGACACCTAATTGAGGCAGTGAATGAACTGAGTGAGAAAGCACGCAGGGCATTCTACACCATTAAAAAACAAATTCAAATACCTATTAAAATTTGGCTGAAACTTATGGAATGTGTCATTGATTCAATTGCACTTCATGGCAGTGAGGTGTGGGGTCCACATGCAAAACAAGATTTCACCCAATGGGACAAACACCCCATTAAAACCTGAAACCATTGAGGTCTGTAAGATTCTCCTACATGTCCAGAGGAAAACTACAAACAATGCATGTAAGGCAGAAAAAGAGCTGAGAAAAGAAAATAGTCCCTTCATCCAGCTGGTCCTAGGTCTGACTTCTCAAACCTGTTCTACTAACACACTGAAGCCACAGGACCAGAACATCCAATCAATCAGAATAAACAAAATTACAAGGCAGTCAAAACAGAACTACATGACCTATTGGGAAACACATGCACAAAGCAAAATGCATTGCAATCTGGCCCTAAATCGACAGTACACCGTGGCAAACTATTTGACCATGGTTACTGATACAACCTTAGAAAAACCTTGACAAAGTACAGGCTCAGTGAGCACAGCCTTGCCATTGAGAAGGGTAGACACAGGAAAACCTGGCTCCCTGTAGAGGAAAGGCTGTGCAACCACCGCACCACAGCAGAACCAGAGACAGAGCTGTATTTCCAGACAAAATGTTTTTTTTTTAAACTAAAAAACAATTAGAGTGTCAATTTCCCAAATTTCAAATTTGAAGGTTTCAAAGACCTCTCTGATGAGAATAGGCTACCCGTCCTGTTGGGGGAGGACGTAGAGAGCTGTGGGTTGGCAGAGCACTACATTGCTGCCTACCATAAGATGAGGGACAGTGTCTAACAGACCAACTAACCTGCACATGTCCTCTATGCCATTGTTATTGTTATATGTATGGTTATTTTCAACCTTGATTATTGTTGTTTTAATTATGTTAATATTGCAAATCAATCACTTAATCTCCAAAGTACGCTTTGGCAATATGTACATTGTTACGTCATGCCAACAAAGCAATTCGAATTTAATTGAGAGAAAGAGAGAGCGAGAGCGAGAGCGAGAGCGAGAGAGAGTTTGAGTTTTAACTAATCTTTATTGGGTCTGGGAGCCCACCACACAATAAATACTCATACAAAACCGTAGTTACACATCAATTAAAAACACAACTCCAATTCCTCCTCCACAGTTACGAAACACATCAGCCTCGGAATACCCCATATACTCATAAAAATATCAATATTGTTGACAAGTTTATAATAGGCTGTACATCGTCTGAGACGCATAACAAAAAAAAAATTCAAAAAAAACAAAAACTAGAGGCGCACTCCCAAAAGGGGGCCTCACAACCTGCTTCGGTAGCCTCCTCCCAATGACCACCCTCCAACTAACCCCACCTGGACTAAGGGGCAACACCGGACTAAGGGGCAGCATCGGCCTAAGGGGCAGCACCGGGATAAGGGGGCAGCACCGGGATAAGGGGCAGCACCGGGACAAGGGGCAGCACCCGGGCTAAGGGGCAGCACCGGACTAAGGGGCAGCACCGGACTACGGGCAGTACCGGACTAAGGGGCAGTACCGGACTAAGTGGCAGTACCAGGCTAAGGGACAGCACCAGGATAAGGGACAGCAACAGGATAAGGAGCAACACCGAGCTAAGGGGCAGCACCTGACTAAATGGCGGATCCTGGCTGGCTGGCTCTGGCGGATCCTGGCTGGCTGGCGGATCCTGGCTGGACGGCTCTGACGGATCCCGGTTGGGACGGCTCTGGCGGATCCCGGCTGGACGGCTCTGGCGGATCCTGGCTGGACGGCTCTGGCGGATCCTGGCTGGACGGCTCATGGCTGGCTGACGGAACTGGCTGCTCATGGCTGGCTAACAGATCTGGCTGCTCGTGGCTGGCTAACGGATCTGGCTGCTCATGGCTGGCTGACGGATCTGGCTGCTCATGGCTGGCTGACGGATCTGGCTGCTCATGGCCGGCTGGACGGATCTGGCTGCTCATGGCCGACTGACGGATCTGGCTGATCCTGTCTGGCAGAAGGCTCTGGCTGATCCTGTCTGGCAGAAGGCTCTGGCTGATCCTGTCTGGCAGAAGGCTCTGGCTGATCCTGTCTGGCAGAAGGCTCTGGCTGATCCTGTCTGGCGAGGAAGGCTCTGGCTGATCCTGTCTGGCGGAAGGCTCTAGCGGCTCCGGTCTGGGCGGACGGCTCTGATGGCTCATGGCAGACGGGCGGCTTTGCAGGCTTTGGGCAGACGGGCAGTTCAGGCCCCGTTGGGCAGACGGCAGACTCTGGCCGTCTGAGGCGCATCGTAGGCCTGGTGCGTGGTGCCGGAACAGGAGGTACCGGGGCTGAGGACACGCATCTCAGGGCTAGTGCGGGGAGAAGCAACAGGGCATGCTGGACCCTGGGGACGCACCGTAGGCCTGATGCGTGGTGCCGGAACTGGAGGTACCGGGCTGAGGACACGCATCTCAGGGCTAGTGCGGGAAGCAGCAACAGGGCATGCTTGGCCCTGGGGGACGCACCGTAGGCCTGATGCGTGGTGCCGGAACTGGAGGTACCGGGCTGAGGACACGCATCTCAGGGCTAGTGCGGGGAGTCGGAACAGGGCATGCTGGACCCTGGGGACTCCCATAACGCCTAGTGCGGGGAGCCGGAACAGGGCATGCTGGACCCTGGGGACTCACCTCACGCCTAGTGCGGAGAGCAGGAACAGGCCGGGCGGGGCTGGCGACGCGCACCGTATCCCTGGTGCGAGTGGCCGGAACAGGCCGGGCCGGGCTTGGCGGCGCACCGTATCCCTGGTGCGTGGAGTAGGAACAGGCCGGGCTGGGCTGGCGAAGCGCACCGTATCCCTGGTGCGTGGAGTAGAACAGGCCGGGCTGGGCTGGCGACCGCACCGTGTCCCTGGTGCGTGGAGTAGGAACAGGCCGGGCTGAGCTGGCGACGCGCACCGCATACTTGGTGCGTATGGCAGGAACAGGCCGAACCGGGCTGGCGACGCGCACCTTACACTTAGTGCGAGGGACCGGAACAGGCCGTACCGCACGGGGAACACACACTACTGGCTGCACCTCGGGACTAGGAACGGACCGGACCGAACTGGTTACACACCCCCAGTACCTCACGCCGTGCCTCAACACCTTCCTTCCCTGCTTTACCCAGTAGCCCCCTTGACCTGGTAGCCCACTGAATCCGTCCCTTCTCTGCCTCCGTCAGCCCCTTAACCTGGCAGCCCTCTGACTCTGCCTTGTGGCAGCCTCCTGCTGCTCCGTCGCCCAAGCCATGTGCCCCCCAAAAATTTCTTGGGGTTGCCTCTCGTCCTTCCGACGTTGGCTCTGCCGACGCCGTTGCTCCTCTCTCCGTCGCCTCTCCTCTGTTTCGCTCCATGGACGGCGATCCATGCCGTCCAGGATTTCTTCCCACGCCCAGGACCCTTTACAATAGGCAAACTCAACCCTTATTCTCGCTGCCAACATTCCCTCCAGCATTCCCACCACATCCACAGACCCCTGTCCCCGAATACTGTTCTTTCGAGTCTTCCATATCACTAATTTTGCTGCCCCAAACACAAAATTAAGCAACACAACTACACCTTTTTGGCTAAACCTGTACTTTGGCCCAAATATATACAGTTGAGAAGAGAAAACCTCTCCCAACGTTGAGAACCAATTAGTGATCAGGTCAATCATCCCGACCAACCTGGGACACTGTAAAAACAGATGTGCCAAAGTTTCAGACTCAGCACAGAATGGACACTCCTCCCCAACAGTAGGATCCAGGTGTACCAGATGCATGTTGGTGGCTATGGCTCCATGTATTATCCTCCATTGGAGGTCAGCTGTCCTCTTATCAATAGGCAGTTTGTATAATGATCGCCAACAGCCTTTTGGGGAGGCACCTGGACCAAGCACACCCGCCCACCTCGTCGATTTTACCCCTTCCAGGGAAGAGGCATGGGACACCTTTACACATATTCTGTACATGGCCTTCTTTCCCACCTCCTTGAACTCCCCCAGCTCCGGGGTATCGAAGGAAAGCAGCATCCCCACGTCCTCCTCGAATGCCCCCGCCGCAGCACTAACAATCAGTACAGGGAACACATAATCCAGACCCTCCTTCCACTGATCAGAATTGGAAGTGTCAGTCACATACTGCAGATGAAGTACTGGCAAGGAGTCACAGACCTCAGCGACGACCTTCCTCAGTAGGCGAGACGATCGGATCCCCGCTCTTTCTCCCAGCTCCTCCAACGACCTATTCCTGTTCCGCATCAGATGACCCAGCTTAGTACACCCCACGCCTAACAGGCATGAACGTAGGCTAGCTGAACCCAGAACACGGGACTGGATGGCAGTGTTGTGAAAAAGAGGCTCTTCAAAAAGCCACATCCCTGGTGGCGTGCAGGCCTTACGGGACTTGACCAGAACTCTCCAAGCCTGCATAACAGACTCATAAAATGGAGTCAGGCCAGGCAACTCACCCCCCTCCAGCTTTAAGAGGAAAATGTGCTTGTCTAAGCCCAAACAGCCCGCTCTCCTCATCAATGTGTAGGCTGTGTCAACCCAGCTAGAACCATCACTGTACAACAGTCTCTGGGCTGCTTGAAGCCGGAAAGCCATGATCCTGGAAGAAATGTCCACCAGGCCTTGCCCACCCCCGTGCAGTGGCAGGTACAGGGCTGAAGCTTTAATCCAATGTTGTCCAGACCAGAAGAAATTGACAAGGGTCCTCTGAAGCTTTGTATCAGACCCTTTGGTGGCTGCAAAATCATTAGTCTGTGCCACAGGGTAGAGGCAGCAAGATTATTAGCTACCAGTACCCTTCCCCTATAAGACAGCTGGGGCAGCACCCATTTCCATCTTGACAGTCTGGCACACACTTTCTCCACTACACCCTCCCAGTTCTTTTTCTGAAAGACTTCGGAGCCTAGAAAAAACCCCAAAGTCTTCATCCCATCTCTGCCCCACTGAAGCCCCCCTGGTAACCGTGGAGCGGACCCCATCTGAAGCTGGCCTGCCCACAGCGCTTCACTCTTTCCCCAATTGACTCTAGCTGAGGAGGCCCCCTCATACACCTTTAAAGCGTTTGAGAGAACCTTAACATCCTCACCCCCTGTAATAAAAACTGTCACGTCATCTGCATACGCAGCCAGTGCTATCGTGGGACCCTTCATAACCCCTGGCACAGAGAAACCAGTAAGCCTCGCTCTTAAAAAACAAAGCATTGGTTCAATCGCCAGACTATATAACTGCCCTGAAATTGGGCATCCCTGCCTGATGCCCCTTTGGACAGGGATGGGGCAACTCAAACCACCACCCACCTTCACCATACACGAGGCCCCAGCATACAGTAAATTCATCCAAGACAAAAAAACATCCCCAAACCCAAAGGCTTTCATTATTTTAAACAAGTACTGGTGGTCCACACGATCAAAAGCCTTCTCCTGATCCAAAGAAAGTAAACCCACATTTACATCAGACAGTTCACAAATGTCTAAAACATCTCTTATTAGAAACAAGTTGTGAACAATAGAGCGATCAGGTACACAGTAGGACTGGTCCTTGTGGACCAACAATCCCAGATACTCTTTCAACCTGTTTGAGAGACATTTAGAAACAATTTTATATTCTGCACACAGCAAAGCCACAGGTCTCCAATTTTTTATGAGAGCCAAATCCCCCTTTTTTGGAAACAGTGAAAGTACCGCACGTTGACAAGATACAGGAAGAGAGCCCTCATGAAAAGGTTCACACACCACTTCATAAAAATCCTCCCCAATAGACCCCCAAATGTGCTTATAAAACTCAGATTGTAAACCATCAATGCCAGGGGCTCGGCCTGTTGAGAGCTGCATAACTGCTGTGGACAGCTCTTGCAGTGTAATGTCAGAGTCCAATGCGACTCTTTGCTCAGGTCCCAATTGAGGAAGACCGTGTAACAACTGTTCAGTACACAGAGAGTCACAATCCTCCGCCTTATAGAGGGCAGAATAGAAATCCACGGCATGTTGACGCATTTCACTGTCATCCGTGGTCACCTTCCCATCAGGGAGACGAAGGCAGACCATCTGTTTACGTTGCAATGTCGACTGTCCTAGTTTTTTTTTTAAAGCACTAGGAGCATCCATATCCTTGAGGGAAGCGAAACGAGACCTAATCAAGGCACCCTTCACTCTTTCATGCAGAAACGACCTCAGTTCATGTTTCTTGTCCTGTAAGTTCATGACTAGTCTGGGGTCATTCTGAGTGAGCAACTTCAATTCAATAGATTTGATGTCCTGTTCAAGGGCCCTGATAGTCTCTTTAACTTCAATTCGAGACAGAGCAGTATACTGTTGACAAAATAATAGTATTTGGGCCTTCCCAACCTCCCACCATTGTCTCAAGGACTCAAAATTCCCTTTTGTAACCCTCAATTTTTCCCAAAACGACAAAAACCTTTCACAAAACATGACATCATTTAACAATTTAACATTAAAATACCAATAAGATGATGACCTTCGTGGACAGGACAAGTAAATATCAACAGTGACAATATGGTGATCAGAGAAACCCACAGGAGTAATGTCACACCTTCCAACCCTACTACAGTATTGCTCAGATACATACAACCTGTCTAACCTTGCTGCACTGACATGACCTTCATTAACCTTTAGCCATGTGTACTGCCTAACTTTTTCATTCCTTACTCTCCACACATCAGAAAGCTCAAACTCAGTTAATAGACCAGACAGACAAATTGCTGACCGCAGGTGAGGTTCTTCAGCGGTGCGATCAACAGTAAAATCCACTGTACAGTTCCAGTCCCCCCTTAAAACCATACACCCCTCTTGGTCACACTGTCTTAAGGTTTCCTTTATTTTATCAAAACCAACAATACGCTCTGTACCCTCATTAGGAGCATAAACATTCAAAAAAAAAAAAAAAACATAACATCCACCTTGACCAATAAAACCCGACCCTTGACAATCTCTGTTGTAGATACCACAGTCACCCCTAAGCCTGAAGAAAACAAGATTGCCACCCCAGCACTGAAATTAGTACCATGACTGAGTATATGCTGCCGCTCCCACCACATACCCCAGTCAACCTCATTTTCCTCATCACTATGTGTCTCCTGTAGGAAAACTACATTAAGCCTTTTCTGTTTTATTACTTCTAATACCCAAGCCCTCTTATTCCTGTCCCTTCCTCCATTAATATTGAGAGAACCTACCCTTAGTACCGTCATATAGAAAAAAGGAAAAGCAGAAGATACCACAGAGAAACCAGACAAAGAGAATAGAACACCCTATGAGGCATAATCATCATGATTATTTAAATTTTCTCTTACCCTGACCACGTTTCCCACCACCTTTTGCTGCTGCAACAGCAGTAACAAATTTCCTCAAGCGAAACCGCTTCTTCTCACTCAACTGGTCTAACCCCACCGTCTTCTGTAACATCACAGCTGACCTCACAAACTTATCAACATCAAAATAATCTGCCAATTTGACAGATTTCCCAAAAGTCTGATCAAGAAACCCATTTACCTCCTCTAGATTGTAAATTGAGTCCTCACCAGCTGATATCATATCAAGAGCGATATCCATATCCTTCTCCTGATCCTCCTCAACTGAGGCCACAGACCACTGACTCCCCTCTAGCACATCCCTTTCAACACTCCCCACTTGCACCCCATCACTCATACCAGGCATCTCCTCCACTACCTGGGAGACTAGCCCCATCTAAACCCCATTACTCGTAGTGGGCATCTCCTCCACTACCTGGGAGACTAGCCCCACCTGAACCCCATTACTCGTAGTGGGCATCTCCTCCACTACCTGGGAACCTAGCTCCACATGAACCCCCTCCTGTACCCCAGCACTCATAGTGGGCATCTCCTCCACTACCTGGGAGATTAGCTCCACATGAACCCTCTCCTGTAACCCATTACTTGTAGTGGGCATCTCCTCCACTACTTGGGAGATTAGCTCCACATGAACCCCCTCCTGTACCCCAGCACTCGTACTGGGCACCTCCTCACCAGTCTGAGGAAATGGCCCTTCAGATCCATCCTTACCTTCTACAACAATATGTTTCTGCTGCATAACATTTCCCTCTGGTACAAGTTGCAACTCTGTGCCCTCAACACGGACAACTTGTTCCTCAGCAACAGATGCTTGTGGCTGCTCTACCGCTGTCAGCCCCCCTCTCCCTACATCAGTGGGCCCAGGCATTACGAGGACAACCTGCGCCCCTCCCTCTGCCTTCTCCCTTTTCGGTCAAGCATGTCGCTTATGACCAACATCCCCACACTCAAAACACTGTTGACTACCCGTACTAGCATAAGCCATATACAGTCTATTGTCATACTTGACTTTAAACGCTAACTCCAAAGTCTGCTCCGGTGAGTCCAAAAACATAAACACCTGTCGCCGAAACGACATAACCTGTTTCAACGCCCAACCCAATGGGACAACCTTAATTGAACTTGCATACTTCCCAAAGCGCAATAACTCGCGCTCCAATAGCTCATTTGGAATAAACGGCGGTACATTTGAAATCGTTACCCTTGTTGACGGAGAAAAAAGCGGAGTAACTTGAATAAACATTCCTTTAAGAAGTGCGCCATGCTCAACCATACGATCAACAAGGCGCTCTTCTTTAAGAAATAACACCCCCGCTTTATTCATCCGTGATGCATAAGCAATATTCTCATATCCTAGCTTCTCTCTTACGGCGAACAGAACCTCCTCCACCGTGACAGTAGCTTCAGTAACACACCTAAAGCCGTGCCGAAGTGACAGGGACGGCGTCCCCATTCGGGCCGCCATCCCCACCAAAATCAGCGTAATTTCGACACGAAAAACAATATACTTAATTCTACCACAACAAGAAAATAGAAATAATAACCCTAATCATGCATAGAAGAAAAAAAGGATATCACCAAAAAAAGGAAAACCCAGGATATCTAACTCTACACAACACTCGCACTTAGCACTCACTCAAACAATTCCCAGCATGCACCAAACACTCCCAGCATGCAGAGAGAGAGAGAGAGAGAGAGAAAGAGAGAAAGAGAGAGAGAGAGTTGTCCTACTGGGAAAATAATCAGAATGCTAAGTGCTGAGTAAAACTCCTTAGACCGTAAGAGAGTGTGTGTGTGTGTGTGCGTGTGTGATTGCTTGAGGGAGTGTGAAGAGAGTCAAATTCCCCATCTAAAAGCCAGCAGGATCTTAGAGCAGCACATCAGCCTGTACCTCTCTGACCCTCAGTGACCAGAGCCCTGTGATGACCAGTGGTTATCTGACCACACCAATCAACCACCCATCTCAGGTGCCAGGGGTTAAAGATCAGCACTTCTGATTGGTTGAATAGGTAATAGAATCCCAAAGACTACCCACATTAATCAAAAATACTCACCACACAAACACACACACACTCTCAAATAACTGTCTCTTGCACCACCAGCAGGGGCGGTGTGATCATTAGGGCGATATGGGCGACGCACTGCCAAACGGGAAAAGGAAGGGATTTTTTTTCTAATCAATTATATCACGGCAACAGTAGTTATCAGTGTTCTAATCTAGACGTCTGATCTGCCACTAAATGTCCAATCAGGCTAAAGTCGTGCTTCAAATGGCCCCGCCCCTTTTGGGGCGATTTCAGTCAGGTTGAAAATCGCCCAGGGGTCTCTCATAGACTATCATGTAAAATCTTTTTTTCAAATATCAGAGCTTTCAATACAATCTCTATGGGTTTCTGAGGGCTTGCACTTACGCGCTTTCGTCATACGTAACATAACCATGAACGTAACTAAGAAAAGAGCGGGTAGCAGCGTCAATCAATTCACGTACTACTATCAACATGGCTAGCGTTCAGTGCAACTCGATTGTCTCTTAGAAAGAAGTTCACATCAAAGACCATTCAAAACGAGCTACTGGAGTGTATGCTAGCGGTCATGAGGGAACATATTGTGGAGGAGGTGAAGTCGGCGAACTTCGTAGCTATCCAAGCTGACGAGACCATGGACATTTCTACACAGACACAGCTGGTGCTTGTGCTGAGGTACATAGATAGCAACCACAAAGTTTTTGAGTTCCTTCCCATCTCGGAATCAACCTCAGTCTCAATCGCCAGTGTGCTTTTGGAGAGACTGAACGGTCTTTTTGCCGACGACGTGAAAGTCAAACTGTGGTGCACTGGCACTGTACCAGGTTCTCATGAGCTACAACCTCCAGGAGACGTTCTCTGAGACTGTGACTCTGTTGAACATCCTCATAACTACTCCCATGACAACAGCTGAAGCTGAGAGATGTTTCTCAACTTTGACACGAGTTAAGACATTCCTGCGAAATTCAATGGGCCAGGAACGTCTGAATGCACTGGCCATGCTTTCCATGGAGAGGGAACTAGTCCTCAGCATGCCTGATTTCAATGAGAAAGTCATTGACCGCTTTGCTGCATTGAAAGAGAGAAGAGAACAGTTTCAGTACAAGTAATGTAGCCTCTCTCTCTCTTTGTCCCTCCCTGTCTGTCTCTTTAACACACACACGCCCAAATCAGTTCACAGTTGATGTTGTTTAAAATAGTTATTTTTCATTTTTTAAAAAGTAAAAAAAAAAATAATATGTTCATGTTCATTTTTACTAATCTATACAATTGGCCAGAATATGGTTGTTCATATTTACAAATCTATACAATTGGCCAGAATATGGTTGTTCATTTTTACAAAGCCATACAGATAGCTGTGTTTACCTTTTCTATAAATTATTTTCAAATTCTGTTTTCAGGCAAAATGTCTATCACTGTTCATTTTCACAAATCTATACAAGAGGGCAGAATATGGAAGTCTATAAAAATTTCTTATTACCAATAACTTGCATCAATGTTTTCAGTAGCCTCTATCAAAAGATCCTGCTTGCTTGTTGTGAATTATGCTCAGGTGCACATATTTCCAATTCAACCATGAGGCAAAACATGTGGTAAAAGCTCTTGTTGATCCTGCAATCTGAACAAATACCAAGATGCTGTATTTTCAGCTGATATTTCATTTGTTTATGGAAATGCATATTGTTTATGCAGTGTTGAGGAATGTGAAAGAACACCCTTGATTATTTTTACTGTGATAACTTATTTTGCTTTTGTAAGCCAACACTTTTGAGATCAGTCAATAAATGCTTCTGGCATTGACTTATATGCTGCCCCTGTCTTCATGTTGTTGCTGGACATATCTTTTTTAAAATGTGTGTAGGTCACCTAAATCATCAGAAAAATTGCCCCCCCTGAGAATTTTTTCAGGAGCCGCCACTGACCACCAGTGAATATTTTCCCCCCTCACTGTGTATTTCAAGTATGTCTGCCCTGAGCTGTAAACTGACACATTGTTAGCCTCCCAGAGGAGCTGAATGGGTCAATCTGAATCTCTTTAATCAATACTGTATTGTGATTGGGAATAACATGACTGGCAGGTGGCAGGCCCCTCGGACAAAACATCCATTATCGCTGTGGTTACATCAAAAACAAATTGTTCATCGCCTCATTATATTTCAGACACACAAAGAGCAGGGCTATCCCCCTAAAGCTGAAGCACAATATTCAGTTCTCAACTGCTCTCTGTGTGGAGGAAAATCTATACACACGTTCAAATAAATGGAAAGGAGAAACGGGAAGAAAAGGGGGAGAGGTAGAGAGAGAGAGAGAGACAGAGACAGAGACAGAGACAGAGAGAGAGAGAGAGAGAGACAAAATATTTAAGTGCCTTTGAACAGGGTATGGCAGTAGGTGCCAGGCGCACCGGTTTGAGTGTGTCAAGAACTGCAATGCTCCTGTGTTTTTAATGCTCAACAGTTTCCCGTGTATATTAAGAGTTGTCCACCACCCATAGGACATCCAGCCAACTTGACACAACTGTGGGAAGCATTGGAGTCAACATGGGCCAGCATCAATGTTCCCTCTAAATTAAATTAAGTTAAATGCTTCTCTCCGTGGGCTGATGGTTCTTCTATTGCTCACGACTCAGCCTGCACTCTACACAGACCGGTGCGTCATAACCAATCAGAGCTGCAGTAGGCCTATGTGCAAATAGACCATTGCCATATATGGATGTGTGCCATTTACTTTGAACTGGACTGTGTTTACAGCATGAGCGGTCGTGAGTAGATGCGCTTGTTTTGAGATCAAAGCAAAAGCTGCATGTAGCCACATGTGCACATTTTGTTCAAATCCTTTGCTAGTTAGTGAGTTATTATCCCAATCATAGATTGTTTGTAGTCAGCAATAGGGGAGTGATTGCTTCCTACAAGAGCACAAAACATCTATATTTCTAGACATCTTTGAAAAGCGAGTCAGGTAAAGAGCTTTTTTTTTGTTTTAAAGGGGCAGTGTTGTATTTTGAGACAGGCTTAAAGAAGCTAAGTAGCCAATAGGCAGAGTGTAGCATAATTTGTCAGATTCTCTGTAATAATGGTATGGGAATAATAATGCATTTTATTTTGTAAAGTGGTTTCTTGCATCAAACAGCACAAAAACATTTTCAGTCACCTCCTTGTCTGATGGACAAGTGGATGAGCAGGTTAATGTCAAGCCCTGCATGTAACTTATTTTGTACATAATGTTGCTGCTACCGTCTCTTATGACCGAAAAGAGCTTCTGGACATCAGAATAGCGATTACTCACCTTGAATTGGACAAATAATTTTTCTTTAATGAGTCGGACGAGAGGGATTTGCTTCAGACACCCGACAGGGCCCTCATACCCATCATTTGCAGTAGAAAGAGACAGAGATATCGCGGAAGGAGATCGGGGTGCCTGGTAAGGAGCCGGCGACGAGTGGCTAATCTTCCTTTGCCATCGGTACTATTGGCCAATGTACAATCGCTTGATAATAAAGTGGACGAATTACAAGCACGTATATCCTACCAACGGGACATTAATAACTGTAATATCTTATGTTTCACCGAGTCGTGGCTGAACGATGACTTGAATAACATACAGCTGGCGGGTTATACACTGTATCGGCAGGATAAAACAGCATCTGTTAAGACAAGGGGTGGAGGTCTATGTATATTTGTAAACAACAGCTGGTGCACGATATCTAAGGAAGTCTCAAGGTTTTGCTCGCCTGAGGTACAGTATCTCATGAAGACTCCTGAACATCTAATCAAATGGCTACCCAGACTATTTTATTTAGGGTATTCTTTCTTAAAACTTCATTGTTGGTTAAGTAAGCATTTCACTGTAAGGTCTGAACCTGTTGTATTCAGCGCATGAGACAAATACAATTAGATTAGATTTGATAAGCTGTAGACCACACTATCTACCAAGAGAGTTTTCATCTATATTCTTCGTAGCTGTTTATTTACCACCACAAACTGATGCTGGCACTAAGACCGCACTCAATGAACTGTATACGGCCATAAGCAAACAGGAAAACGTTCATCCAGAGGCTGCACTCCTAGTGGCCAGGGACTTTAATGCAGGGAAACTTAAATACGTTTTACCTCATTTCTACCAACATGTTAAATTTGTAACCAGAGGGAAGAAAACTCTAGACCACCTTTACTCCACACACAGAGACATCATTTACATTTACATTTTAGTCATTTAGCAGACACTCTTATCCAGAGCGACTTACAGTTAGTGCATACATAATTTTTTTATCGAACCCACAACCCTGGCGTTGCAAACGCCATGCTCTACCAACTGAGCTACATCCCCTGCCGGCCATTCCCTCCCCTACCCTGGACCAATTGTGCGCGCCGCCCCATGGGTCTCCCGGTCGCGGCCGGCTACGACAGAGCCTGGATTCGAACCAGGATCTCTAGTGGCACAACTGCGCCACTCGGGACAAAGCTCTCCCTTGTCCTCCATTTGGCAAATCTGACCATAATTCTATCCTCCTGATTCCTGCTTACAAGCAAAAACTAAAGCAGGAAGCACCAGTGACTCGGTCAATAAAAAAGTGGTCAGATGAAGCAGATGCTAAGCTACAGGACTGTTTTGCTAGCACAGACTGGAATATATACGCCACATCAGTCACTGGCTTCATCAATAAGTGCATCGATGACGTCGTCTCCACAGTGACTGTACATACTGTACATACCCCAACATCCGCACTGAGCTAAAATGTAGAGCTGCCGCTTTCAAGGAGCGGGACTCTAACCCGGAAGCTTATAAGAAATCCCGCTATGCCCTCCGACGAACCATCAAACAGACAAAGCGTCAATACAGGACTAAGATCGAATCGTACTACACTGGCTCCGACGCTCGTCGGATGTGGCAGGGCTTGCAAACTATTACAGACTACAAAGGGAAGCACAGCCGTGAGCTGCCCAGTGACACAAATTACTTCTATGCTCGCTTCGAGGCAAGTAACACTGAAACATGCATGAGAGCATAAGCTGTTCCGGACGAATGTGTGATCACGCTCTCCGTAGCCGATGTGAGTAAGACCTTTAAACAGGTCAACATTCACAAGGCCGCAGGGCCAGAAGGATTACCAGGACATGTACTCCGAGCATGCGCTGACAACCTGGCAAGTGTCTTCACTGACATTTTCAACCTCTCCCTGTCTGGGTCTGTAATACAAACATGTTTCAAGCAGACCACCATAGTCCCTGTGCCCAAGAACACTAAGGTAACCGGGCTAAATGACTACCGACCCGTAGCACTCCGGTCTGTAGCCATGAAGTGCTTTGAGAGGCTGGTCATGGCTCACATCAACACCATTATCCCAGAAACTAGACCCACTCCAATTTGCATACCGCCCCAACAGATCCCCAGATGATGCAATCTCTATTGCGCTCCACACTGCCCTTTTCACATCAGGACAAAAGGAACACCTATGTGAAAATGCTATTCATTGACTACAGCTCAGAGTTCAACACCATAGTGCCCTCAAAGCTCATCACTAAGCTAAGAACCCTGGGACTAAACACCTCCCTCTGCAACTGGATCCTGGACTAGACTAACTAGAATGCTGTTTGGCCCTAAACAGAGAGTACACAGTGGCAGAATACTTGACCACTGTGACTGACCCAAAATTAAGGAAACCTTTGACTATGTACAGACTCAGTGAGCATAGCCTTGCTATTGAGAAAGGCCGCCGAAGGCAGACCTGGCTCTCAAGAGAAGACAGGCTTTGTGCACACCTCCCATGAAAATGAGGTGGAATCTGAGCTGCACTTCCTAACTTCCTGCCAAATGTATGACCATATTAGAGACACATATTTCCCTCAGATTACACAGACCCACAAAGAATTTGAAAACAAATCCAATTTTGATAAACTCCCTCATCTATTGGGTGAAATACCACAGTGTGCCATCACAGCAGCAATATTTGTGACCTGTTGCCACAAGAAAAGGGCAACCAGTGTTTAAATTTTTTATTTTGTACTTTAACTATTTGCACATCATTACAACACTGTATATAGACATAATATGACACTTGAAATGTCTTTATTCTTTTGGAACTTTTGTGAGTGTAATGTTTACTGTTCATTTGTATTGTTTATTTCACTTTTGTTTATTATCTATTTCACTTGCTTTGGCAATGTAAACATATGTTTCCCATGCCAATAAAGCCCCTTAAAGTGAATTGAATTGAATTGAGAGAGAGAATGAGAGAGAGAGCCAGGGAGAGAGGGAGAGAGGGAAGACGGAGAGAAAAAGAGAGAGAATCTACAGAAAGGGGTGAATGAGAAAGCCGTGAAGAAAAGTTGATGAGAGAAGCTTGGGTTTGTATTCCTGGTCCTCTCTCTGTTCCTTCTCTCAGTCTGTGGTGGCTCTCTCTCTCTCTCTCTCTCTCTCTCTCTCTCTCTCTCTCTCTCACACACAAACACACGCACGTACAAATGCACACACTCATACACACACAAATCTTTGCATCAGTGAGCTCTCTTGTCAGTCCCACATCTTTTGATGCCATTGGGCTGTGAGCAGGCTGAGAGAGCAGTAAACCCTATATTGTGTCTGTTATCTCCCCTGGCTCAGAGGAACAGAGAAACCATCCATTACCCATTAACTCCACAACCAGTAGTCCCACTGAGACTTTGTAGTCATGCATGCATGCATGCACGCACACACACACACACACACACACACAGGTCAGATCATAGGTTAGATTAGGTTTGAATTACAAAGTCAATCTCAATGTGACTTGGAATTTAAAGGAATAGCGACGAGACTAGTGCAAAACATATGTTGAAGGAAACTGTCTTCCCCATGTTTACACCAATCCAATGCTTTTTAACTATAGTAGTACATGAAAGAAGAATCATGTTAGCTACCTAGACAATTGTTTCCTGTTAGGTAGTGATAGCTAGTGATAGTGATGAACAAGCGAGTCGTTTTTGAAACATCACCATCTCCTGGCCACATTTACCCACCACATTCAGAGCTTAAAAAAAAAGAAAAAAGCTTGAAAACCCAATTCAAGTTTTGCCCAAAGTTTTTCTAAATTCATGATGGTTTTTATTTTATTTTAGTTCGTTTTGGAGTCAAAGATAATAGTTTCAGTATAGTTGTAGTTTTTCTAATGGGTTTGTTAAATATTTTATTTCAGTTTAGTAAATAGATTTTTCATAAATAGTTTTAGTTTCAGTTTTAGTTTATTATAGTAACCTTGACACACACACACACAGAGAGAGAGATAATTAAATGTACAGTTTAAGATCAAAGACCAGTAGCTACTAGCAATGTTCTGTCTCAGCCTGGGCCTTGGTCAGGCCTAACTGAGAACATGCCTGCTTCCTCTCCTCAAAGACATTGCTGTCAAGCTTAATGATACAGTATCAAAGAGCAGACACAGTCCTGAGAGATCAAAAGCAGACATACTGCAGGCTGACATTGGGAATATCTCCTATTACATTTCCAATAGGATACTTTGTCAAACTGGCTCATTTGCATATGTGCTCATTTACATATTTGACTCAGCACAGCAAGCGGCCCTGATTCGGTTCTTCTCGCAGCCAGGCGTTAACATATCGGTCGCTGGAATCAATCAAGACTCTCTCAACTTAAGGACACCACGAACACGCTGTTATGGTAGAATCCGTTACCCTCCCCGTGTTGTCAAGGGCCCCAGTTAAGGCTTGAATGTTTAGCTGGGGTAACACTTTATTTGGATAGTCCCTCTGTAGATGCTCTGCAGACTATCTACAGACTATGAGTAACATTTCAACTAACTATCTACTAACCCTTACCTTAGCTCTAGCCTAAACCTTAACCCTTACCCTAACCCTAACCCTAGCCCTAACCGTAACCTTAGCAAGCAGTTGCTTATCAACAGATAGTTTGTTGATAGTATGATCGGTACTATTCAAACAAAGTGTGACTGCTGGATCTGACTGAGGGGTTCTATTTATTTATTGGAATTCCTTTTAGGGGATGGAATCACCCTACTCAGTCTTCAAAAAGGAGACATTGGTCTACTCAACTATTTTAACTGAGAATACAACATTATATTGCAAAAATTATAAGAAAAAGTAAAAAAGTGGCTATCACCAGACAACACACCAACAGGGAACTACAGCAGAACGCTGTCACCTGACAACATACCAACAGCGAACTAGAGTAGAACGCTGTCACCGGACAACATACCAACAGCGAACTAGAGTAGAACGCTGTCACCGGACAAGCCACCAACAGGGAACTACAGTAGAACGCTGTCACCTGACAACATACCAACAGCGAACTAGAGTAGAACGCTGTCACCTGACAACATACCAACAGCGAACTAGAGTAGAACGCAGTCAATGGACAACACACCAACAAGGAACTAGAGTAGAACGCAGTCAATGGACAACACACCAACAAGGAACTAGAGTAGAACGCTGTCACCTGACAACACACCAACAGGGAACTAGAGTAAACTGCAGTCACCGGACAACACACCAACAACGAACTAGAGTAGAACGCTGTCACCGGAAAACACACCAACCGCCGCTGTGTGCTCTATGTAGCCTATGTTGAGGTCCAGGCTGAAAACACGAAAGCCCCATACATGACCAATGGGACGAGTATCTCTGGGTAGAATATGTCTGCACACTCCAATATTTAAGCAATCTAAAAAATAATGGCACTACTGTATTCACTCATCGTGAATAACATTTTGAGTAGCCTATACATACACTACCCCACATTATTCATTTGACTGAATCCTTCTGTAACAACTAATTGTGTTTCCACATATTTGAATATGGTATAAACTTGTCTGAATGAACAAAAGGGGGGGACTCACGGTGGCTGGGTCTCGCTGCTGTCTCGCTGCGGCTCTAGGAGCTGATCCGTGCAGTGGCTCCCATAATCATCTTGGACCTGTCCGCGAGGTAGTTGCTGTCCGCGGTCCTGAAACGCCGTGGAGGGAGCATCGCGCCTGTTGTCCGCCGCGGCTGCTAGGCGCGAATTCGGACTCTGGCGGAACTGAGCGCGCTTCTTCGTCAGGCGCTGGGTGAACTTTGGCGGGGAATCCCCGGGTTTGCAGCGCTCTTGAGACGGGCGGAGGCAGTCCTGAGGAGCTGGGGCTGGGTCTCGAAGCACGGAGGGACTGGAGGAGAGGTCCGGTGGCCGTGGAGGAGAGGGGGTTCCGGGGAGACCGGGTGGAGATGGACAGGGAGAGCACCGGAGCTGCGCTAGCTCGGCGCTGTCGTTTTCCTCTCCTTTGTCAGACATCGGGAGAAATCGTGAGTAGCATAAGTTAGAGTTGTTATTTAAATAGAGAGACAAAATACTACATCTGAGATACAGAACACATATATGCACATCAGGCTCAACAAGTTGAAGGCACAAGTTTATATTTTTCTCCAGCACGGGTTGGGACCGATGGCACCACGGTTTCGAGCAGCAACTCTCACGCACACACGACTGGGAATTCTACCCTAATTAGCACACACACGCTACACACACACACACACACACACACACACACACACACACACACACACACACACACACACACACACACACACACACACACTGCACACGCAACTATCTTATTTTAAATGCTCACTTGGAAACAATTAAGCCCTCAGATGGATGAAGTCCTGAGTGCTTAAGCTGAAATAATATAACTGATATAGGCATAAAACTAGGGAGCTCAGCTCTGAACTATAAACCGATCACATTTTACCCTCTAGCCTATGTTCTATTACTAAATAATTGTAGACTGAATTAGAGCATAGTGCAGCATGAGGTCCTTATAGGAGTTAATTTAAAGGTGAAGGATGCAGAATGCAATTCTAAATTGGTCAGCTGGCTGGCTTTAGGTTTTTACATATAGGCCAAGCAAAGCTCTAACTGACATGGTTAAATCCTTGGTGGATCTTGTCCAGTTGAGAGCTGCAGGTCTAACGGATTGGCGATACAAAACTGCCGGCCTAATAAAGAATGAAACGGTCGCCTTGTCTTTCATCGTCTGTTTGCTATGGAAAGAGATTCCCTTCTTTCAATTTTGGAGTCCCATGTGAACGGGGTCGGGGTCACCCCTCTGTGAAGACCTACTTGAAATGTATTTTGGTGGGTAGCTTAGTGGTTAAGAGCGTTGTACCAGTAACCGAAAGGTCGCTGGTTCTAATCCCCGAGCCGACTAGGTGAAAAATCTGTCGATGTGCCCTTGAACAAGGCACTTAACCCTAATTGCTCCTGTAAGTCGCTCTGGATAAGAGCGTCTGCTAAATGACCAATTTATTTTTTTATTTTTTTAGTTATTATTATTTAATAAACGCACCTGCTGTTGTGCCCATCTATCTACCAGTATACTTTACTCAGCTGTGCTATAAGGATCCAGAAGTCCATAACAGAAAGTGAATCACCCGCTATAGGGTCCACTTGAAATACTGACATGTCCCCATTATTCCCCATAACCTAATTACACCATAAATGAAGTTTTAGCCTACACTTAGGCTTTATCATGGTTTTCCATTTTAGGCTACTATGGGTAATTTAAACCTGTTAAACTCTGACGCCCTCTGGTAGCATTTTCTTAACAATGCATAATATTGTATACTACCCTCATGAAGTACATTTCGGTTTCAAAACTATAAGTCATACAAACACATGCGTAGTTCTGTTAGAAAGGTAAGAACTGTAGGTTTCTGATAAAGGTGGCAGAAACAATGTGACTACTATGGAGCCTGAGATGCAGCAGACCAAACAAAAACAAAAACAGAAATGTACCTATTTTTTTGTTTTTAAAAATCAGGGGGTGGGGTCCCTCCAATTGTCCCCAGGTTGGGGAATAAGAGCTTTGAGAGTCTAGGTTTTGAGATAAGATATGTCAACAATTACGGTTCCAAAATGAATTTACCTAATGGTGACACTCTAAACATGCGTAAATTCCTATTGGAACATGGCCATTTTAAAAGTGCAGGGCTTGTGCATACAGTGAGGTAAAAAAGCATTTGATTCCCTGCTGATTTTGTACGTTTGCCCACTGACAAAGAAATGATCAGTCTATAATTTTAATGGTAGGTTTATTTGAACAGTGAGAGACAGAATAACAACAACAAAATCCAGAAAAACGCATGTCAAAAATTTTATAAATTGATTTGCATTTTAATGAGGGAAATAAGTATTTGACCCCTCTGCAAAATATGACTTAGTACTTGGTGACAAAACCATTGTTGGCAATCACAGAGGTCAGACGTTTCTTGTAGTTGGCCACCAGGTTTGCACACATCTTAGGAGGGATTTTGTCCCACTCCTCTTTGCAGATCTTCTCCAAGTCATTAAGGTTTTGAGGCTGACGTTTGGCAACTCAAACCTTCAGCTCCCTCCACAGATTTTCTATGGGATTAAGGTCTGGAGACTGGCTAGGCCACTCCAGGACCTTAATGTGCTTCTTCTTGAGCCACTCCTTTGTTGCCTTGGCCGTGTGTTTTGGGTCATTGTCATGCTGGAATACCCATCCACGACCCATTTTCAATGCCCTGGCTGAGGGAAGGAGGTTCTCACCCAAGATTTGACGGTACATGGCCCCGTCCATCGTCCCTTTGATGCGGTGAAGTTGTCCTGTCCCCTTAGCAGAAAAACACCCCCAAAGCATAATGTTTCCACCTCCATGTTTGACGGTGGGGATGGTGTTCTTGGGGTCATAGGCAGCATTCCTCCTCCTCCAAACACGGTGAGTTGAGTTGATGCCAAAGAGCTCCATTTGGTCTCATCTGACCACAACACTTTCACCCAGTTATCCTCTGAATCATTCAGATGTTCATTGGCAAACTTCAGACAGGCATGTATACAGTGGGGGAAAAAAAGTATTTAGTCAGCCACCAATTGTGCAAGTTCTCCCACTTAAAAAGATGAGAGAGACCAGTAATTTTCATCATAGGTACACGTCAACTATGACAGACAAAATGAGGGAAAAAAATCCAGAAAATCACATTGTAGGATTTTTTATGAATTTATTTGCAAATTATGGTGGAAAATAAGTATTTGGTCAATAACAAAAGTTTCTCAATACTTTGTTATATACCCTTTGTTGGCAATGACACAGGTCAAACGTTTTCTGTAAGTCTTCACAAGGTTTTCACACACTGTTGCTGGTATTTTGGCCCATTCCTCCATGCAGATCTCCTCTAGAGCAGTGATGTTTTGGGGCTGTCGCTGGGCAACACGGACTTTCAACTCCCTCCAAAGATTTTATATGGGGTTGAGATCTGGAGACTGGCTAGGCCACTCCAGGACCTTGAAATGCTTCTTACGAAGCCACTCCTTCGTTGCCCGGGCGGTGTGTTTGGGATCATTGTCATGCTGAAAGACCCAGCCACGTTTCATCTTCAATGCCCTTGCTGATGGAAGGAGGTTTTCACTTAAAATCTCATGATACATGGCCCCATTCATTCTTTCCTTTACACAGATCAGTCGTCCTGGTCCCTTTGCAGAAACACAGCCCCAAAGCATGATGTTTCCACCCCCATGCTTCACAGTAGGTATGGTGTTCTTTGGATGCAACTCAGCATTCTTTGTCCTCCAAACACGACGAGTTGAGTTTTTACCACAAAGTTCTATTTTGGTTTCATCTGACCATATGACATTCTCCCAATCCTCTTCTGGATCATCCAAATGCACTCTAGCAAACTTCAGACGGGCCTGGACATGTACTGGCTTAAGCAGGGGGACATGTCTGGCTCTGCAGGATTTGAGTCCCTGGCGGCGTAGTGTGTTACTGATGGTAGGCTTTGTTACTTTGGTCCCAGCTCTCTGCAGGTCATTCACTAGGTCCCCCCATGTGGTTCTGGGATTTTTGCTCACCGTTCTTGTGATCATTTTGACCCCACGGGGTGAGATCTTGCGTGGAGCCCCAGATCGAGGGAGATTATCAGTGGTCTTGTATGTCTTCCATTTCCTAATAATTGCTCCCACAGTTGATTTCTTCAAACCAAGCTGCTTACCTATTGCAGATTCAGTCTTCCCAGCCTGGTGCAGGTCTACAATTTTGTTTCTGGTGTCCTTTGACAGCTCTTTGGTCTTGGCCATAGTGGAGTTTGGAGTGTGACTGTTTGAGGTGGTACAGGTGTCATTTATACTGATAACAAGTTCAAACAGGTGCCATTAATACAGGTATCGAGTGGAGGACAGAGGAGCCTCTTAAAGAAAAAGTTACAGGTCTGTGAGAGCCAGAAATCTTGCTTGTTTGTAGGTGACCAAATACTTATTTTCCACCATAATTTGCAAATAAATTCATTAAAAATACTACAATGTGATTTTCAGGATTTTGTTTCCGCAATTTGTCTGTCATAGTTGACCTGTACCTATGATGAAAATTACAGGCCTCTCTCATATTTTTAAGTGGGAGAACTTGCACAATTGGTGGCTGACTAAATAATTTTTCCCCCCACTGTATGTTCTTTCTTGAGCAGGGGGTCCTTGCGGGCACTGCAGGATTTCAGTCCTTCACGGCGTAGTGTGTTACCAATTGTTTTCTTGGTGACTATGGTCCCAGCTGCCTTGAGATCATTGACAAGATCCTCCCGTGTAGTTCTGGGCTGATTCCTCACCATTCTCATGATCATTGCAACTCCACAAGGTGAGATCTTGCATGGAGCCCCAGGCCGAGGGAGATTGACAGTTATTTTGTGTTTCTTCCATTTGCGAATAATCACACCAACTGTTGTCACCTTCTCACCAAGCTGCTTAGTGGTGGTCTTGTAGCCCATTCCAGCCTTGTGTAGGTCTACAATCTTGTCCCTGACATCCTTGGAGAGCTCTTTGGTCTTGGCCATTGTGGAGAGTTTGGAATCTCATTGATTGATTGCTTCTGTGGACAGATGTCTTTTATACAGGTAACAAGCTGAGATTAGGAGCACTCCCTTTAAGAGTGTGATCCTAATCTCAGCTCGTTACCTGTATAAAAGAGACCTGGGAGCCAGAAATCTTTCTGATTGAGAGGGGATCAAATACTTATTTCCCTCATTAAAATGCAAATCAATTTATAACAGTTTGACATGTGTTTTTCTGGATTTTTTTGTTGTTATTCTGTCTCTCACTGTTCAAATAAACCTACCATTAAAATTATAGACTGATCATTTGTTTGTCAGTGGGCAAACGCACAAAATCAGCAGGGGATCAAATACTTTTATCCCTCACTGTACCTTCATTTTCCGTCTTACATGAATGATATACACTACCGTTCAAAAGTTTGGGGTCACTTAGAAATGTCCTTGTTTTCCATGAAAACATACACGAAATTAGTTTGAATCAGAAATATAGCAAAATGAATAGGAAATGTAGTCATTGACAACATTAGAAATAATGATTTTTATTTGAAATAATAATTGTGTCCTTCAAACTTTGCTTTCGTCGAAGAATCCTCCATTTGCAGCAATTACAGCCTTGCAGACCTTTGACATGCTAGTTGTCAATTTGTTGAGGTAATCTGAAGAGATTTCACCCCATGCTTCCTGAATCACCTATCACAAGTTGGATTGGCTTGATGGGCACTTCTTACGTACCATATGGTCAAGCTGCTCCCACAACAGCTCAATAGGGTTGAGATCCGGTGACTGTGCTGGCCACTCCATTATATACAGAATACCAGCTGACTGCTTCTTCCCTAAACAGTTCTTGCATAGTTTGGAGCTGTGCTTTGGGTCATTGTCCTGTTGTAGGAAGGAAATTGGCTCCAATCAAGCGCCGTCCACAGGGTATGGCATGGCCTTGCAAAATGGAGTGAAAGCCTTCCTTCTTCAAGATCCCTTTTACCCTGTACACATCTCCCACTTTACCACCACCAAAGCACCCCCAGACAACCACATTGCCTCCACCATGCTTGACAGATGGCATCAAGCACTCCTCCAGCATCTTTTCATTTGGTCTGCGTCTCACAAATGTTCTTCTTTGTGATCCGAACACCTCAAACTTCGATTTGTCTGTACATAACACTTTTTTTCCAATCTTCCTCTGTCCAGTGTCTGTGTTCTTTTGCCCATCTTAATCTTTTATTTTTATTGGCCAGTCTGAGATATGGCTTTTTCTTTGCAACTCTGCCTAGAAGGTCAGCATCCCGGAGTCTGTTGACGTTGAGACTGGTGTTTTGCGGGTACTATTTAATGAAGCTACCAGTTGAGGACCTGTGAGGTGTCTGTTTCTCAAACTAGACACTCTAATGTATTTGTCCTCTTGCTCAATTGTGCACCGGGGCCTCCCACTCCTATTTCTATTCTGGTTAGAGCCAGTTTGCGCTGTTCTGTGAAGGGAGTAGGACACCGCGTTGTACGAGATCTTCAGTTTCTTGGCAATTTCTCGCATGGAACAGCCTTCATTTCTCAGAACAAGAATAGACTGACGAGTTTCAGAAGAAAGTTATTTGTTTCTGGCCATTTTGAGCCTGTAATTGAACCCACAATTGCTGATGCTCCAGATACTCAACTAGTCTCAAGAAGGCCAGTTTTATTGCTTCTTTAATCAGCACAACAGTTTTCAGCTGTGATAAAATAATTGAAAAAGGGTTTTCTAATGATCAATTAGCCTTTTATAATGATAAACTTGGATTAGCAAACACAACGTGCCATTGGAACACAGGACTGATTGTTGCTGATAATGGGCCTCTGTGTGCCTATGTAGATATTCCATAAAAAAATCAGCCATTTCCAGCTACAATAACCATTTACAACATTAACAATGTCTACACTGTATTTCTGATCAATTTGATGTTATTTTAATGGACAAAAACATTGCTTTTCTTTCGAAAACAAGGACATTTGTAAGTGACCCCAAACTTTTGAACGGTAGTGTACATGTGAGGAGAAAGCTGATGTCTCTACCTATCCATTGATGTAAATATATCCTCTGTCTGATTCCCAGTTCGTCCACTAGATGGCAGTATGAGATCACTTGACATCTCTTTGCCACTTGAAACCTGTTGAGTCTGATTTGGGTAGTGAGTCAATGTGCCAAAATGTCCTAATGGATTTTCAAGCTTGACATCCTAAAATGACCTTAGCAATCAGGGCTTTCAACTTAATTAATTTTTTTAATAAGACACAGAAAGGTGAAAAAGGTCTTTACCCATTCACTTTTTCTATTGTCAACAATGAGCTAGCTAAACGGAGCATGTGGAGGATGCATACAATGTAAAGTGGATGAGAAGGAAATGCATTGCTGTACAATGACCATCAGGATGTTCCCTTTCCATGCATACTAAATGTTTGCACTTTTGGTGACTTGACCTCCATTGCATACTCGATGAATATGTCCATAGCACATGATTTATGGCATTTGTCAAATGATATGTAACTTTCTATATCTGATTAATTCTTTTTTGGGGTACCCCCACCCAACTCACCGGGCCCTGTACAGGGCCCAAAACAACTGCTCAGAGTTTAACAGACTAATTACTGTGATGTGGGGGTGGACAGGCAGTGTGTGTGTATGTCTGTGTGAATGTCTGTGTGCAAGTCTGTGTATTTGTGTATGTGTGGATGGTCTGGGGCAGGATGTCTGGCATGGCTGGTGCGTTCTGGGAAGAGCTGCAGGAGGTGTCCTGCCCCTAATTAGATACACAGACCAATTAGTCACGCTTACCAAGGTCTCCCTGACCCTTGCCGACACTACACACACACACACACACTAACTCTGATACACAGCAAAACACTACACTACACTACACACACTACCTCTGATCCACAGCAGACCACTAAATAGACACCACAGACAGACACACACACACACACAAACTCTCTCTCTCTCTCTCTCTGATTCACAGCAGAATACAACAACAAGACATCACACACACTCATCTCCCTAATGTGCTGCAGAACAACACAATACACTGAGAGAAAGAGAGAGACAGAGAGAGAGAGAGAGAGAGAGAGAGAGAGAGAGAGAGAGAGAGAGAGAGAGAGAGAGAGAGAGAAATAGAGAGAGCAAGAGTGAGCGAGAGGGTCACACTGAGAGAAAGAGAGACACAGAGACACAGAGACAGAGACAGAGACAGAGACACAGAGAGAGAGAGAGAGGGAGAGAGAGAGACAGAGAGAGAGAGAGAGAGAGAGAGAGAGAGAGAGAGAGAGAGAGAGAGAGAGATAGAAAGCGTAAACAGGCCTGAACTCTCCTGTCACTGCTCTCATAGGCCCTCTGATCACATAGTCCTCATGCCATTTTCTTCCACATGGCAGCCCTCACACACGTTCTCCAATCTACTACAGAGCACAACAAAACACACACACACACACACACACACAGTGAGACTAAACAAGCCAACAGCCCTGCGGTCCCATACGTCGGCTCAATCGGAAATTACCTTTAAATGTCAACCCTGCTACAACATGGACCTTGCGCGGTCCGGATTTAATCTGAATGAATAAACACCTCTGAGTGCTAGTCTGTTTTTCAGATCCACCCAGACAGTCACAGGAATGCATTATGCTGTTCTATATGCAAACACACTATCCCTCACTCAGAATTGAAACACTCTGTCAAAACATGACTGCCATATTCAACCTCGGATAGAGTGGAGATAATTATGTCCTCAAGCAAATGTATCAATCCAGCTCCTTCCTAAACCCTCAGGCACATAGTCCAGAGATGTAAGAATCCAAAGCAAGTTGCATTGGTATACAGTATATAGTCTGTTATCCTCTTCTTGTTTTAAGCCTATCCCAAACCTTAACCCTTACCTTAACCATTTGTAGTTTGTTTTTTTCAATTGTTTAAGCACAATTTTGAAAACAGGGCCCGGTTTGTCAAAACACTACACACAATTAGCACAACCCTACACCAAAGTAGCACAACACTTCAGATCATTTGCAAAATGGAACACTTTTGTCAAAACTATACACGACTTCATAAAAACAATATTTTGTTACCATACAAACACACATTTCATATGACTTCAATCTTTTTGAACCAGTTACACACTGCTGTTGCTAACCTAAAACACTTTTAGCAAGTCTAAGTCTCAGTGATTAGAGTACTGTAAATGAAGTACACAGAGAAAGTGCAACTATACAAACACTACACAAGACCAATGCTGCAGACTGAGGAAAATATCATTTATTTTTCTCCATATACCCAAATCAGTCAACATGTCAACATGGAGAATCACAACAAAACATGTCCCAGTTTTCATGCTACTACAGTAGTGTGCATAACACTGTTAGCTCAGCAAACAACAGACAAACGTAAAATACTGTATCCAGTACAGGTTACAATTACAGTAAATAACAACAACAAACAAAAAATAATCTGAAAAACTGACAATATTGTACAGAAAATACTACAGTAAACATACTATACATTATCTCTTCGCCTAGCTGGATCTGGCCAGAGAATTTCGTCAACATCACAAGCAATATCCTCATTAGCAAGACAACGCGGGAAGAACCGTCTTGAATGTCAAATCCATCCTTGCACAGCTGCGGCGTCGACTTGGTCACAGGCGTCCTCCATGGCCTGAATGAGGGGTACCTGAGCCTGGGGCTGGAGATCGTAAACCTTCCACCGCCATGCAGAGAAAAACTATTCAATAGGGTTTAGAAACGGAGAGTATGGTGGAAGGTATAGTACTGTCAACTGTGGATGGTGTTGAAACCAGTTCTGGACCAAAGCAGAGCTGTGGAATGACACATTGTCCCAGATGACAGTGTATTGCATCTGGTGCATTTCATTACCTGCTGTGACGATGTGGTGCAATCGGTCCAAAAATGTGAGAATGTGAGGTGTTGTAAGGGCCCATTTTGGCATGACGGAGGAGAACCCCATGCTGTGAAATGGCAGCACAAAGGGTAATGTTACCCCCACGTTGCCCTGGGACATTGATTATAGCCCTGTGGCCAATGATATTTCTGCCTCTCCTTCTTGCTTTTGTGAGGTTGAACCCTGCCTCATCAATATATATGAATCCATGCAGGATTTCCTCAGCATCCATCTGCAAAACTCTGAAATACAGTGAAAGACAAGATTGTGTAGTTCAGGATAGGTCTAGTATACAGTCAATGTAAAAAAGTCATGTGTGCAGTATGCAACATCACAGTGCTAAAGTGAACAACACAAACTTCCACATACTCATGCCGCAGCCGTTTGACCCTCTGAATTCCGCTCAAAAGGCACTCGATAAAGTTGTTTCATTTGAACCTGATGTCTTTTCAGGATGCGTGCCAGTGTTGACTGAGAGACCTGATGGACATTATTGAAAATGGCATGGTCACCGATAATGTTGGCTTGTAGTTCTCTGAGCCTGATAGCATTATTGGCCAAAACCATGTTTATTATCTCTCGTTCTTGCGTGAATATGGGCCCCCTTCCTCCTTGTCGTTCCCGACCCTCAATCCCATGTAGAGAATAATACATGTAACTTACTGTACAATGTCACAGGAAGGGGTATCACAAGTGCTGATATGGTGCATACAATAAGCGGCTGATTACTGTAACTGTAGACAGATCTTTTACCTGTTTTCCTGTCGAAAAGTCCTTATGACAGATGACACTATATCTGCTAAGATTTGGCTGAACTCTCAGTCCAGCCTCCCTCAGCGTCAATCCGTGGTTCACAACATGGTCCACTAGTGTTGCACGAATGTCATTTGATACGTTTGGTCCTCTTCTTCTTTGTGCACGTTCTCCTCCTGCTTCAGGTCTTCCTCTGCCTCTGCCTCTGCCTCTGCCTCTGCCTCTGCCTCTGCCTCTGCCTCTGCCTCTGCCTCTGCCTCTGCCTCTGCCTCTGCCTCTGCCTCTGCCTCTGCCTCTGCCTCTACCTCCTTCTCCTCTGTGTACTCCTCCTCTCACCCTCACTCTTCTTCTGACTCCTTCCATTTTGGTTGAAGGCAGGTGAACCTACCTGCTGCATTTTTATAGTGCTTAAACCTGATTGGTGTGTCTACAATTTAGCATTCATGTGTTTGTGCACCTGATGGCTGTGTTTAACAGATTAGCTCATAGGTGTGGTAATTTGACAGTCAGTGCTTTGGAATTGCAAGGAAGTGACATCATGATATACTTCTGTGTCTGATGTATACAAGTGTGTTTAGTGTTTTGCAAATCACTGTGTGTAATGTTTTGTAATAGTGTGAAGCTGACAATTTATTTTTTATTTTTTTATTTTACCTTTATTTAACCAGGTAAACCAGTTGAGAACAAGTTCTCATTTACAACTGCGACCTGGCCAAGATAAAGCATAGCAGTGCGATAAAAACAAACACAGAGTTACATATGGGGTAAAACAAAACAAAGTCAAAAATACAACAGAAATACATATAATATACAGTGTGCAAATTTAGCAAGTTATGGAGGTAGGCAATAAAATAGGCTATAGTGCAAAATAATTACAATTAGTATTAACACTGGAATGATAGATGTGCAAGAGATGATGTGCAAATAGAGATACTGGGGTACAAATGAGCAAAATAGATAACAATATAGGGATGAGGTAGTTGGCGGGCTAATTTCAGATGGGCTGTGTACAGGTGCAGTGATCGGTAAGGTGCTCTGACAACTGATGCTTAAAGTTAGTGAGGGAGATAAGTGTCTCCAGCTTCAGAGATTTTTGCAATTTGTTCCAGTCATTGGCAGCAGAGAACTGGAAGGAATTGCGGCCAAAGGAGGTGTTGGCTTTGGGGATGACCAGTGAGATATACCCGCTGGAGCGCAGACTACGGGTGGGTGTTGCTATGGTGACCAATGAGCTAAGATAAGGCGGGATTTGCCTAGCAGTGATTTATAGATGGCCTGGAGCCAGTGGGTTTGGCGACGAATATGTAGTGAGGACCAGCCAACAAGAGCGTACAGGTCACAGTGGTGGGTATTATATGGGGCTTTGGAGACAAAACGGATGGCACTGTGATAGACTACATCCAATTTGCTGAGTAGAGTGTTGGAGGCTATTTTGTAAATGACATCGCCGAAGTCAAGGATCGGTAGGATAGTCAGTTTTACGAGGGCATGTTTGGCAGCATGAGTGAAGGAGGCTTTGTTGCGAAATAGGAAACCGATTCTAGATTTAACTTTGGATTGGAGATTCTTAATGTGAGTCTGGAAGGAGAGTTTACAGTCTAACCAGACACCTAGATATTTGTAGTTGTCCACATACTCTAGGTCAGACCCGTCGAGTAGTGATTCTAGTCGGGTGGGCGGGTGCAAGTAGCGTTCGGTTGAAGAGCATGCATTTAGTTTTACTAGTGTTTAAGAGCAGTTGGAGGCTACTGAAGGAGTGTTGTATGGAATTGAAGCTCGTTTGGAGGTTTGTTAACACAGTGTCCAATGAAGGGCCAGATGTATACAAAATGGTGTCGTCTGCGTAGAGGTGGATCTGTGAGTCACCAGCAGCAAGAGCGACGTCATTGATATACACAGAGAAAAGAGTCGGCCCAAGAATTGAACCCTGTGGCACCCCCATAGAGACTGCCATAGGTCCAGACAACAGGCCCTCCGATTTGACACATTGAACTCTATCTGAGAAGTAGTTGGTGAACCAGGCGAGGCAGTCATTTGAGAAACCAAGGCTATTTAGTCTGCCAATAAGAATGCGGTGGTTGACAGAGTCGAAAGCCTTGGCCAGGTCAATGAAAACGGCTGCACAGTACTGTCTATTATCGATCGCGGTTATGTGCTTACAGTTGTGCAAATATAGCCTTGTGTTTTGCTCCTTGGGTGTAAGGTTTTGCTAATTGTGGGAAAAGTTAAATTTTTGTGTGTAAGCAATCGTAAAAAACTGTAATGCCTAACCTTAAGATTTCTGAGTTAATGCCTAAACTTAACCCTAACCTTCAGAAATCGATGTTAATGCATAAAGTTAACCTTAAACACGTTGAAATATGAGGTTTGCAACAATTTCGAAATTTGACGTTTGAGAAACATGGATGAACGTCTAATTCTGACGTGAGACTGTGAGAGCTAGTTGTTTGAAGTAATCAACTGGGTGGGACTTCCTGTGGGTTAAGGAAGGATCACATAATTCCATCCAGGTCATCAGGAGTGATCAGACAATGAATTATACTGGTGAGCAAACATTCCATAACTGCAGGTGGCAGTAAATCGCCAACCTTGGCTTTGTACCGGTTCAAACCACACACTCCGGGTGGCAGTGTGCACAGTTTCAGTTTGTTTACCAACTCATAGAAGTAATAGAAGAAGAAAATGTACTACTTCAAAATGGAGATGGCCTCAATGGCGCTGCCCATGCTCACACAAACACCATAATGGGACAGATACAATGTAGCTCTATGGTTAATAATTCCTTGCCTCCCTTACCTACTGTCTCTGGGTCCGTAATGGACTTTAATATTGCAGAGTAATGATGATATTGCAGTAATCAATATCCACCTGATGCATATTTTATCCATGCATTGCCACATCCAAGGAAGCGGCGGGGGAGATGAGATGTGATTAAAACCTTTATTAGGTGTATAGTTCTCTGAGGGATTATTGAGCTCCCAGAGAATCGGACCTCTAAGAATTACAGAAGAGATGTGCCTTGTGTTTTCTCCTCAGTCACTCACATGCACACAGACTTTCACAGTAGGCTAATGCAATAGGACCACACACACACTATAGGTCATTCCAAATCATTCAGGCAGCTGTAAAGGCAATCATCATTTACATTTTTAATTATTATTTTTTTTAAATTATATTTTCCTTTATTATTTTCCCCTAACCCTACCACCCCTCCCCTAAGTGGAGTAAACTAATGGACAACAACACTTAAGCTTCTACTTCCAGGTTATACCTACTACATAAATTTTACGGACCCAGTATATTAGTTTGGTTTAAGTTAGTTTATCAGTGGCATGTAACATGGTGACAAGGGAAGCCAGGCTTCCCCAAATATTTGACAAATATTGATCAGTGCCATGGAAAGCCACATGATATTTAGCAACATTGATTGGACAATTTTGTTGTTGGTATCTTTAAGTTAGTTTTGATTGTATTACACTATACAGTATAAACCCTTGTTGATTTGATGATGTTTAAATGTTTAAGTTGAAATGGTGCTGGAATAGCAGAGGCAGTGCTCCTGTTGTCTTTTTGCTGACTTGCGGTAACTCTGTGGTTCTAAATCAGTAGTTGTTTAGTAAACTGTCGAAAACATTAACTTGCTTGACCATGCTGCAGGTGATATAACTGTTTGTTACATGCAATATTTGCTTTGTGGATTTCACCGGACAGATGTTGCTCTCCGGTTTTGTGATAAAGCAAACGTATGTGTAGTTAAATGTATTCTGCCACTGTGTGACTGTTGTCTTTTTGTTGTCACTGTCACGGAATCAGCCGAGGCTGCTCCTCCTCCTTGCTCGGGCAGGCTTCGGCGTTCTTCGTCCCCGGAGTACTAGCTGCCACCGATCTATGTTTCGGTGTTTGACTTGTTTTGTCCTGATTGTGTACACCTGTTCCCCATTATGTTGTATTGTATTCCCTATTTAACCCTCTGTCGTTCATTGTGTGTTGTGTGTTATTGTGTTTCGTCATCGGCAGTGTTCGTGTGCGGGTTGTTTATCCTCCTTATGTGGAGATAGTTTTTTCTACTCTGGTTACTTTCGAGTAAAGTACGTTTCCAGTAAGCTCTGTGTCCTGCGTTTGACTTCGCCTACCGCATTTCACCGTCGCAATCTGACAGAATAACACACCTTCCTGGAGTCAGCAGGATCGGCAGTGCCAAGTGGATCACTGGAGGAGCGCGTAATCCACCAAGAGGCCATGATCCAGCACCTGGGCACCACCATGCAAGGGGTGATGGACACCTTGAGGCGATGGGAGAGTGGAGGTTTGCCCACACCTCCTCCTACGATACCACCACCATCAGCCATACCCATCGTTCCATCTCCGGTCCAGTGGGATTCGGCTCTCGCTCCCGAGGGCTTATGATGGCACCGCGGCCGGGTGTCAGGGTTTCCTACTCCAGGTTGAACTCTACCCGGCGCCCTCGGGATACGAGAGCGTGTCCGCCCTCATCTCCTGTCTGTTCGGCAAGGCGCTGGAGTGTGGGCCAACGCCGAATGGGGTGGGATAGATGCCGCTACGGTCAGCTATGCGGAGTTCACCCGCCGCTTCCGGGCAGTATTCGATCATCCCCCAGAGGGTAAAGCGGCGGGTGAGCGTCTATTCCACCTTAGACAGGGGAGGCGGAGCGCGCAGGAGTTCGCGCTGGACTTCCGGACGCTAGCTGCCAACACGGGATGAATTGAGAAGGCCCTCATCGACCACTACAGATGCAGCCTGAGGGAGGAATTGCGTCGGGAATTGGCCTGCAGGGACACCAACCTCAGCTTTGATCAACTGGTGGACATGTCGATTCGCCTGGATACCCTGTTGGCTACCCGCGGACGTCCGGATTCGGGGCCGTCCATTCCATCCCCCAGCACTTCCGAGCCGACCCCTATGGAGCTCGGGGGTGCTGGTGCTAGGGAGACCAGGAGGGAGACCAGGAGGGAGGCCGTCCCCTGCACCAACTGTGGCCGCAGAGGACACACTGCTGGTCGGTGCTGGGGAGGGTCTCCTAGGAATCGAGGCAGTGGGAGACGCACTGATGAGTCATTCCAGGTGAGTAGGCACCCAACTCACCCAGAGCTCTCTGCTGATCATATGTGTATTAAAGTGGTGTTTCCCGAGGTTTCTCCTCACTCCCAGCATAAGGCCCTAGTAGATTCAGGCGCAGCTGGGAATTTTATCGATCGCCAGTTCACCTATAAGTTAGGGATTCCTATCGTACCTGTTGATGTGCCCTTCCCCATTCATGCCCTAGATAGCCGCCCGCTGGGGTCAGGATTGATTAGGGAGGTCACGGCGCCTCTCCGGATCAAAACGCAGGAGGGTCATGAGGAGATAGTACGTTTGTATTTGATTGATTCTCCTGCGTTTCCCGTGGTGTTGGGGCTTCCCTGGTTAACAGCTCATGACCCCAACATTTCATGGCAGCAGAGAACTCTCCAGGGATGGTCTGATCAGTGTACTGGCCGGTGTGTAGGCGTTTCCGTAGTGGCAACGACGGTGGAAAGCCCGAACCAAGTTCCCACCTTGCACATTCCAACTGAGTATGCCGATTTGGCTCTCGGCTTCAGTAAGAAGAAGGCGACTCAATTACCACCTCATCGACAGGGGGATTGTGCGATAGACCTCCAGGTAGGCGCTGCGCTTCCACGTAGTCACGTGTATCCTCTGTCTCAGGAGGAGACGGCCGGTATGGAGACCTACGTCACCGAATCTTTGAGACAGGGGTACATACGGCCGTCTACTTCCCCTGCATCCTCGAGTTTCTTTTTTGTGAAGAAGAAGGATGGGGGTTTACGCCCGTGTATTGGTTACCGTGGTCTAAATCAGATCACCGTCAAATAGAGCTATTCTCTCCCTCTGATTGCTAGTATGACGGAGTCATTACACGGGGCGCGATTCTTCACAAAATTGGATCTCAGGAGCGCGTACAACCTGGTGCACATTAGGGAGGGAGATGAGTGGAAGACAGCATTCAGTACCACCTCGGGTCACTATGAGTACCTCGTCATGCCATACGGGTTAATGAATGCTCCTTCAGTCTTCCAATCATTTGTGGACGAGATTTTCCGGGACTTGCATGGACAGGGTGTTGTGGTATATATTGATGACATTCTAATATACTCCGCTACACGAGCCGAGCATGTGTCCCTGGTGCGTTGAGTGCTTGGTAGACTGTTGGAGCATGACCTGTATGTGAAGGCGGAGAAATGTCTGTTCTTTCAGGAGTCCATCTCCTTCCTGGGACATCGGTTGTCCGCGTCAGGGGTAGAGATGGAGATTGACCGCGTTTCTGCCGTGCGTAATTGGCAGACTCCCACCACGGTAAAGGAGGTGCAGTGCTTCTTGGGTTTTGCCAATTACTACCGGAGGTTTATCCGGGGCTTTGGACAGGTAGCAGCTCCCATTACTTCTCTGCTAAAGGGGGGTCCGGTGCGCCTGCAGTGGTCAGCTGAGGCGGACAGGGCATTTAAACGTCTGAAGGACTTGTTTACCTCGGCTCCGGTGCTGGCGCATCCGGATCCCTCTTTGGCATTTCAGGTGGAGGTGGACGCTTCCGAGGCTGGGATCGGCGCTGTGCTGTCTCAGCGCTCGGGTACGCCACCTAAACTCCGCCCCTGTGCTTTCTATTCTAAGAAGCTCAGTCCGGCGGAGCGCAATTATGACGTGGGGGTTAGGGAGCTGCTGGCTGTGGTTCAAGCCCTGAAGGTGTGGAGACATTGGCTTGAGGGGGCTAAACACCCTTTTCTCATTCTGACTGACCATCGTAACCTGGAGTACATCCGGGCAGCGAGGAGGCTGAATCTTTGCCAGTCAAGGTGGTCTATGTTTCCTTCCCGCTTTGTATTTAAGCTCACCTATAGACCAGGGTCCCAGAATGCTAAGGCAGACGCCCTGTCCCGACTATATGACACAGAGGAGAGGTCCATTGAGCCCACTCCCATACTCCCGGAGTCTTGCTTAGTGGCACTGGTGGTGTGGGAGGTGGATGCGGAAATCGAGCGGGCGTTACGTTCCGACCCTACTCCTCCACAGTGTCCGGAGTGTCGGAGGTACGTGCCGCTCGAGGTTCGCGACCGTTTGATATACTGGGCTCACACGTCACCCTCCTCTGGTCATCCGGGTATTGGTCGGACAGTGCACTGCCTTAGTGAGAAGTACTGGTGGCCAACCTTAGCTAAGGACGTGAGGGTTTATGTTTCCTACTGCTCGGTGTGCGCCCAGTGTAAGGCCTCTAGACACCTGCCCAGGGGGAAGTTACAACCCCTACCCGTTCCACAATGGCCGTGGTCTCACCTATCGGTGGATTTTGTCACGGACCTTCCTCCCTCCCAGGGGAACACTACGATCTTGGTCGTTGTGGATCGGTTTTCTAAAGCCTGCCGTCTCATTCCCCTGCCAGGTCTCCCTACTGCCCTACAAACTGCTGAGGCCCTGTTTACACACGTCTTCCGGAACTATGGGGTGCCTGAGGATATAGTGTCTGATCGGGGTCCCCAGTTCACCTCTAGAGTCTGGAGGGCATTTATGGAACGTCTGGGGGTCTCGATTAGCCTTACCTCAGGTTTTCACCCCGAGAGTAATGGGCAGGTGGAGAGAGTTAACCAGGATATGGGTAGGTTTCTGAGGTCATATTGCCAGGACCGGCAAGAGGAGTGGTCGGGATATATTCCCTGGGCAGAGATAGCCCAAAACTCCCTCCGCCATTCGTCCACTAACCTTACGCCTTTCCAGTGTGTGTTAGGTTATAAGCCGGTTCTGGCACCTTGGCATCAGCGCCAGACCGAAAACCCTGCGGTGGACGGGTGGTTTCGGCGCTCGGAAGTAACTTGGAACGCTGCGCATGTCCATCTGCAGCGGGCCATCAGGCGGCAAAAGGCGAGCGCCGATCGCCACCGCAGTGAGGCTCCGGTGTATGCACCGGGAGACCGGGTCTGGCTCTCGACCCGAAACCTGCCCCTTCGCCTGCCCTGCCGGAAGCTGGGTCGGCGGTTTGTGGGGCCCTTTAAAGTCCTGAGGAGATTGAACGAGGTATGTTATAGGTTACAACTGCCCGTTAATTACCGCATTAACCCCTCATTCCATGTGTCTCTCCTCAGGCCGGTGGTGGCTGGTCCACTCCAGGAGAGTGAGGTACGAGAGGCTCCTCCGCCCCCGTTGGACATCGAGGGGGCTCCGGCGTACTCAGTCCGTTCCATCTTGGATTCGAGGCGTCGGAAGGGGGGCCTGCAGTATCTCGTGGAGTGGGAGGGGTACGGTCCGGAGGAGCGGTGCTGGGTCCCCAGGAGGGACATTCTAGATCCCTCCATGTTGAGGGACTTCCACCGGAGTCATCCGACTCGCCCTGCTCCGCGTCCTCCTGGCCGTCCCCGAGGCCGGGGTCGGCGCACGGCTGGAGCCGCGCGTCAAGGGGGGGGGTTCTGTCACGGAATCAGCCGAGGCTGCTCCTCCTCCTTGCTCGTGCAGGCTTCGGCGTTTGTCGTCCCCGGAGTACTAGCTGCCACCGATCTATGTTTCGGTGTTTGACTTGTTTTGTCCTGATTGTGTACACCTGTTCCCCATTATGTTGTATTGTATTCCCTATTTAACCCTCTGTCGTTCATTGTGTGTTGTGTGTTATTGTGTTTCGTCAACGGCAGTGTTCGTGTGCGGGTTGTTTATCCTCCTTATGTGGAGATTGTTTTTTCTACTCTGGTTACTTTCGAGTAAAGTACGTTTCCAGTAAGCTCTGTGTCCTGCGTTTCACTTCGCCTACCGCATTTCACCGTCGCAATCTGACAGTCACGCCCTTATTGTATATCACGGTGGCATATGAACGAATGGGTTATAGAGCAAACAACGCAATTATCACAAAATACTGTAGGTTGTAATATGGCTTTTTTACTGGCTTGGCTTCCTCAGTGATTTTACACACGCGCTGCTACTGTAATTTATTATACCTTATTTGCTAGTTTTTATGTCACTTCTTCCAACTGGGGGCATTAATATATAAGATGAAGTGTCAAAAGACTAGTGCAAAAACTATGGTGAAGGAAACTGTCTTCCCCATCTTTACACCAATCCAATGCTTTTTAACTATAGTAGTACATGTAAGTAGAATCTACCTAGACAATTGTCTCCCTGAGTCACGACTTCCGCTGAGGCTGCCTCCCCTCCTTGTTCGGTCAGGCTTCAGCGTTCATCGTCACCGGCTTACTAACCACTGCCGCCCCAATTATCATCATCACATTTGTCTTGTCTTGTCAATCACACACACCTGGTGCTAATCCCCTCATTAGTCCGTGTATAAGTGTTCCCTCTGCCCCCTTGTCCTTGTGGGTGATTGTTTGTATGTGAGAGTAGTGTAGCTCGGTGGAGCTACTCGTACCATTTTGTTGCCAGGGTAGATATTTCCCCTGTGCCTGTTTCGTTTGTCGCTATTCCAGCGTATTTTGTGTAACGAAGGAATAAATTCTGTATTCGGTGATTACCCTCCTGCGCCTGACTCCTTTCATCACACTCATCACAGAATCACCCACCCGAAATGGAGTCAGCGGGAGAAGAGCGCATGAAGGGAGTCATGGCACGAGTCCAGGAGCATGCCATCGGAGCGGGAGAAGGTGTCCGTCCTCGTTTCCTGCCTCTGTGGGAAACACGGTCCCGTGTAGCTCAGTTGGTAGAGCATGGCATTTGCAACGCCAGGTTTGTGGGTTCGATTCCCACGGGGGGCCAGTATGAAAAAAATTAATAATAAATGTATGCACTTACTAACTGTAAGTCGCTCTGGATAAGAGCATCTGCTAAATGACTAAAATGTAAATGAGTGGGCCAACGCGGTGTGGAACGAAGGAGGAGCCGCGTTGGAGGACTACAGGGAGTTCACTCGGCTTTCTTGTGTGGTCTTCGATCACCCGCCCGAGGGTCGAGAGGCGGGCGAGCGGCTGGTCCACCGGAGGCAGGGGACGAGAACCGCGCAGGACTTTGCATTGGAGTTTCAGACTTTGGCAGCGGGGTCCGGGTTGAACGAGTGGGCCCTGATCGACCATTTCTGGTGCC
This sequence comes from Coregonus clupeaformis, assembly GCF_020615455.1. Classification (NCBI taxonomy): domain Eukaryota; kingdom Metazoa; phylum Chordata; class Actinopteri; order Salmoniformes; family Salmonidae; genus Coregonus; species Coregonus clupeaformis. Next base: position 28,466,501 of record NC_059193.1, read on the forward strand.
ATCTGCGGGAGGACGTCCGACGGGAGCTAGCCTGCCGGGACACCATGTTGTCCTTTACGAAACTGGTGGACATGGTCATTTGTTTGGACAACCTGCTGGCAGCCAGAGGATGTCCTGGTAGGGGTCTGCCCGTTTCCACCCCGGACGACTCGGATCCCGAGCTGATGCAGCTGGGTGGAGCCGCTGTCCGAGAGAGCGGAGGAAGACAGCGACAGTGCCACTGGTGGCACGAAAGGACAGTACACCACACGTCGTAGTCAACGTTCTTTTGGGCCTGGAGGTGGCAGGCAGGGCACTCTCACATCACCCCAGGTATCGAACACCCACACTTGTTCAGAGCCCTCTGCTGCGCACTGTACCCTACCTATCCACTTTCCCGATCACATGGTCTTTCCCCAGTGTAAGGCGCTAGTCGATTCAGGCACAGCTGGGAACTTTATGGACAGGGCATTCGCACGCCATTAAGGCATTTCATTGGTTCCCCTATCCATTCCATTCCCCATCCGAGCACTTGATAGTCGACCATTAGGGTCCGGGTTTGTTACGGAAGTCACTATACCAGTCACCATGATCACCCAGGAGACACATTGTGAGCAGGTTATTTTTTCGATTATTGTGTCTCCTGCTTTCCCTGTGGTATTAGGTATCCCTTGGCTAGCACTGAGTGGAAGACAGCATTCAGCACAACCACGGGGCATTATGAATACCTGGTGATGCCCTACAGTTTGATGAATGCTCCATCCGTCTTCCAGTCCTTTGTGAACGAGGTGTTCCGGGACATGCTTGGTCGCGGTGTGGTGGTCTACATTCCTCATCTGGATGGACCACCGTAACCTGGAGTACATCCAGGCAGTAAGGAGGCTGAATCCTCGCCAGGCCAGGTGGGCCCTATTCTTCACCCGGTTTGATTTTACACTGTCATACATTCCGGGTACGAAGAACGTGAAGGCAGACGCACTGTCCCAGCTGTATGACACAGAGGAGAGGCCCAGAGACAACACCCCCATACTCCCGTTCTCCTGCATTTTGGCGCCGGTAGTATGGGCGATGGACGCGGATATAGAGCAGGCATTATGCACAGATCCATCTCCACCTCAGTGTCCAGCTGGGCTGCGGTACGTGCCTGCTCTTATACATGATCATCTGATCTTCTGGGCACACACGTCACCCTCCTCTGGTCACCCAGGTATCGGTCGTACAGTGCGCTTCTTGATCGGAAAGTACTGGTGGCCTACCTTGGCTAAGGACTAAGGACATGAAAGTGTACGTCTCCTCCTGCTCGGTGTGCGCCCAGAGAAAGGCACCTAGGCACCTCCCAGTGGGTAAGTTACAACCTTTACCAGTTCCACAACGACCATGGTCTCACCTTAGTATTGATTGTTTGACTGATCTTCCTCTCTCCCAAGGTAACACCACCATCCTGGTCGTTGTGGACCGCTTTTCCAAGTCCTGCCGCCTCCTTCCTCTGCCCGGTCTCCCCACGGCCCTGCAGACTGCGGAGGCCCTGTTTACTCACGTCTTCCGGCACTACAGGGTGCCAGAGGATATAGTGTCCGACCGAGGTCCCCAGTTCACGTCCAAGGTTTGGAAGGCGTTCATGGAATGTCTGGGGGTCTCGGTCAGCCTGACCTCTGGGTTCCACCCCGAGTCAAATGGGCAGGTGGAACGGGTAAATCAGGATGTGGGCCAACGCTGATCAGAAGGCCAATGCTGACCGTCACCGCAGTGAGGCCGCGGTCTTCATACCGGGGGATTGGGTCTGGCTCTCGACCCGGAATCTACCCCTCCGCCTGCCCTGCCGGAAGCTGAGCCCGCGGTTTGTGGGGCCGTTCAAAGTCCTGAGGAGAAGCAACGAGGTCACATATAGGTTATTACTTCCCCCTGATTACTGTATTAACCCCTCGTTTCATGTGTCTCTCCTCAGGCCGGTGGTGGTTGGTCCGCTCCAGGAGTCTGAGGTGCAGGAGGTTCCTCCACCTCCTCTGGACATCGAGGGGGCCCCGGCGTACTCCGTAAATTTCATCCTGGATTCGAGGCGTCGGGCGGGGGGCCTTCAGTACCTCGTGGAGTGGGAGGGGTACGGTCCGGAGGAACGGTGCTGGGTCCCGGTGAGGGATATCCTCGATCCCTCCCTGTTGCGGGATTTCCACCGTCGCCATCCGGCTCGCCCTGCTCCGCGTTTCCCCTGTGCCTATGTATTGTATGGAGATACCGTTACAGTGTATTGCCAGAGTAGATACAGTGAGGGAAAAAAAGTATTGTCGCTATTCCAGCGTATTTTCTGTAACGAAGGAATAAACTCTGTATTCAGTGATTACCCACATGCGCCTGACTCCTTCCATCACACTCATCACACCCTGTTAGATAGTGATAGCTAGTGATAGAGATGAACAAGATAGGCCTATCTGTAACATCACCATCTCCTGTCCACATTTACCCACCTCATTCAGCAGCTTGAAACCCCCCAAAAAGCCTGTGCACGGCGTGCCTGAAATGCCATGCCATTTACAGAGACAGTCCCATTATGAATAGGTCCCCATTGGGTGTCCTCCCACCTGCCTGTCAACCCTGAATACAGGCTCAAATGGTTTCTGTAATGGCATTTAAATCCCACAGGGACTGCAACACACACGCACAGACATAAACACACGCACACACATGGACAGCGACTGCACACAAACCTCAGCCCCCTTATCTAACTCCATTGTCATTCTCCTTGGGAGTATTCCTCTCTTCTCAGTTTTCAAGTGGACATCAGAGTGTTCCTCCTCCCTCTCTGACCAATAACACTATTGTCTCCCTCCCCTCTCTCCCCCATAATACTACTGTCTCCCTCCCCCTCTCTGACTCATAACACTACTCTCTCATTCACAACATCTTAATTTGCATATAAAGCACTTCCATTCTGTAAGGAGTTCTGAGAACATGTCTATAATTACAACAGGCATACCACGCTAACCCCCAGGCATCGACACACACACACACACACGCATGCACGCAAACACACACACACACACACATTTTACATACTTTATTTGAATCCACCAATCAAATTTACAACAATAGGATCTAAACATTTCAAAGGTCCCTGTATGCATGGCACGCGAGGGTACAGAAAGCATCTCCTTCTCCAAACAGCTAGGCTGCCCACGACAGCTGAAACAGAGCAGTACCTAGCCAATTGTTTTGTCCGGCCCTCAATCTGGAGGCCACGCACTGCAAGCCTGTGTACATGGCTGAGACTGCCAAATATCAGCGCCACCAGCTTGCACCTACACCCGAGGCTGTCCAGCGTGCCACGAGGGGCTGGTACTTAAGCAGCTTCTCGGCAAAGGCTTGCTCCATGTAGCCGTCAAATGAACGACCCACTTCCAAAATGAGCACCTCCCCTTGGCCTCCCCCACAACAACAATATCTGGAGTATTTGTTACATCATCATAAACCTATCATCATCAACATCAAACCAGCTTCCCCTTACACAACAATGTTTATATATGTGTGCTGTTGGGGGCGACCATCTTTTCGAAGCTGGACCTTCGGAACGCCTACCACCTGGTTCGGATATGGGAAGGAGACGAGTGGAAGACAGCCTTCAACACGGCTAGCGGACATTATGAGTACCTGGTTATGCCATTTGGTCTGACCAACGCTCCCGCAGTGTTCCAGGCCCTGGTCAACGATGTAGCTCAGTTGGTAGAGCATGGCGCTTGCAACGCCAGGGTTGTGGGTTCATTTCCCACGGGGGGCCAGTAAGAAAATGTTTGCACTCACTAACTGTAAGTCGCTCTGGATAAGAGCGTCTGCTAAATGACAAAAATGTAAATGTAAAGAATTTTTTGAACCAGTTTGTGTTTGTCTATCTCAACGACATCCTTGTCTTTTCCCGGTCGGCTAAAGAGCATGTTTTCCATGTCCGTCAAGTCCTCCAGCGCCTCCTGGAGAACCAGCTGTTTGTTAAAGTGGAGAAATGTGAGTTCCATCGTTCCACTATCTCCTTTCTGGGATCCTTTCTGTCATCGCTGCAGGGAACATTCAGATGGATCCTGACAAGGTGAGAGGTGGTGGATTGGCCCCAAACCAGAGTGCAGCTGCAACGTTTCCAGGGATTTGCTCATTTCTACCGCCGCTTTATTAGGGGCTACAGCACCCTGGCCTCCCCCCTCTCTGCACTCACCTCTCCCAAGGTTCCGTTCATGTGGTCCCCAGCTGCTGACTGGGCGTTTCTGGATCTGAAGCACCATTTCACCACAGCCCCCATCCTAATCCATCCGGACCCGTCCCGTCAGTTCGTGGAGTGCGGGCCGTCCTCTCCCAGCGTTCTGTCCAGGACAAAAAGCTGCAGTTCGAGGAGTGGAGGCACTGGCTTGAAGGGGCGGAACATCCATTCTTAGTGTGGACCGAATATAAGAATTTGGAATATCCCCGCACCGCCAAGCGCCTCAACTCAAGGCAGGCTCGTTGGGCTCTGTTATTCACTCTATTCAATTTTACCACCGCTTTAAAAAAAAAGTGGAACAGAAAGATGGAAGTGTGAAATAAAAGAAGTGGACAAAACCCAGCAAGCTCTGAAAGGTGTAAATTACAGAGGAAAAATAAATAGTAACTACTGTCCTCAACACCTGCGGCTGAAATAGAAAAATAAATACATCTGATCTTATATAAGCAGAGTGTAGTGAAACAGGGAGGAGGAGAGATGCGATCCCAAATTGAATTACATGTCATTCACTTTCCCCTTTTTAGATTTTCATCCAACAAAAACATTTTCTTTAGGTAGCAGGGGAAGGGAGAACTGTGCTGACTATCAGATGGAAAAGATTGTTTGCCAATGAATAACAAAAACCTGTCTCATCATCTTCTCTGGTACCTCTCTCGCAACACAAACTTTAAAAAGTCACTTTCTTCCAAGATGGTTGTTTTTAGGTTTTGAGAGCAGTGTGTGCTGTTGGAGAGCTGTTAAACAGTATTGTGAAGTATTCTAACCCATAAAAACATTGACAGAGGCACATATGAAGATATTATCAGAGAAAGAGACATACATACATATATACATACATACATACAGAGAATAAAACATTACTCCATTTTCCTGCAACTGAACACATGTGAACTCATCAATGAGCAGAAAGCAGTGGAGAATATATATTCCAAAACATTCTGCTCATAGAACTGTGGTTCTGCCAGGCCAAATGGATTTCCATTATGACATCATAGGGCAGGACTGCCCAACCCTGTTCCTAGAGAGCTACCGTCCTGTAGGTTTTTGCTCCAACCCTAATCTAGCACACCTGATTCTAATAATTAGCAGGTTGATAAGATGAATCAGGGTAGTAACACCTGGGGTTGGAGCGAAAACCTACAGGAGGGTAGCTCTCCAGGAACAGGGTTGGGCAACCCTGTCATAGAGGGAGAGGCTCTTCCCAGGCTTATCTCTCTCTGTCCAGCATCCACTGGCCTGGCTGGCTGAGGCAAAGAGAGCATTCACACACACACACACACACACACACACACACACACACACACACACACACACACACACACACACACACACACACACACACACACACACACACACACACACACACACACACACACACACACACACACACACACACACATACATAACACACACACACACACACACACACACACACACACACACACAAACATACACACACACACACACACACACACACACACACACACCACAGCCTCTTATCACTAGCTCTCAGTAACATCTCCCCTGTGAGAGGAGGAGAGAGGGACAACAGAGAGAGAGAGGGAGAGGGGGATAGAGAAAGGACGGCGGGATAGAGAGAGGGAGGTACAGTTGGACAGAGAGAGAGGGGGAGGGATGGAAAGAGAAAGTGATAAAGGGTAAGGCACAAGCAGATGGAGAGGGAGAGAGAGAGGGAGAGGGAGAGACAGAGGGAGAAAGAGAGGGAGGGGGTAGGCAGAGGGAGAGAGGGAGAGAGGGAGAGGGAGAGACAGAGGGAGAAAGAGAGGGAGGGGGTAGGCAGAGGGAGAGAGGGAGAGAGGGAGAGGGAGATACAGAGGGTGTGATAGAGGGAGGGGGTAGGCAGAGGGAGAGAGAGGGAGAGGGAGAGACAGAGAGAGAGAGAGATGCAGAGGGAGAGGGAGAGAGAGATGCAGAGAGAGAGAGAGAAGGAGAGGGAGAGGGAGGGGGTAGGCAGAGGGAGAGAGAGGGAGAGGGAGAGACAGAGAGGGAGAGGGAGAGAGAGAGAGAGAGGGAGAAGGAGAGGGAGAGAGATGCAGAGGGAGAGGGAGAGAGAGATGCAGAGGGAGAGAGAGAAGGAGAGGGAGAGGGAGAGGCAGAGGGAGAGAGGGAGACGGCGATACAGAGGGAGAAGAGAGAGGGAGAAGGAGTCAGAGAGAGAGAGAGAGAGGGAGAGACTGATAGAGAGGGACAGACAGAAGGAGAGGAAGAGGCAGAGGGAGCGGCAGAGGGAGAGATAGAGGGAGAGAGAAAGGAATTTTTAATTTTTTTATTTTTTATTAGGATCCCCATTAGCTGTTGCAAAAGCAGCAGCTACTCTTCCTGGGTCCAAACAAAACATGAAACATGACATAATACAGAATATTACAGTTTTTTCCAATTGCTAACACACTAAAATGACATGAACAGCACAATTATTTAAACTGACACACAGAGAGCAAAACCTCTTCTCAAGTCTCCAAAAGTCTAAACACATTTTCTGCTTTACACACATTTTGCAATTCAAAATGGCACTTTTTAAATGCACTGCACACAGTTCTCTGCATAAGACACAACAATCTGACATAAAGTCACATGTTTGCCATTTCAAAACACTGCCATTCAAAATGACACTACATGAGCTAATTGGCCAATACATGTGCCACCTGGCCAAACACCTCAATGGTTAATTGTTACCACTTCAATCAGGAAGTAAGCACTATGAAAAGACCACAGGTGAGCACCTTTTGTTTTACAACAACAATGGAAGACGTTGCAGAGAGAGTAAGAGGAAGAGGAAGAGGGAGGGTGAGAATGAGAGGGGGAGGAAGAGTGAGAGGTAGGGGTAGAGCTGGAGTTCATGGCCAAAGAAGACAACAACTTTCAAATGAAATCAGAGCAACCTTAGTTGATCATGTCATCAACCATGGGCTGACAATGCGAGAGGCTGGACAGAGAGTGCAGCCCAATTTGAGCCGTTTTACTGTTGCCTGTGTCATCCGGACATTTAGACTGGAGTACAGGTATGTAACCAAAATGTATTTCACACTATGTAGTACACCCCATGTCATAGTGTATCAGTTGGGTGACACCTGTTTACTTCATGAATGGCTGATGTCTACATGTTTCCTGTACAATTTACTCTACTGTGGGGGAAATATCTTTAGGCTGCATTGTCCAAGCCCTATATTTTAGTTTTTTTGTTTTTCTAAAGGACTGAGAGACGCAACCATGGTGGAGGAAGGGGCCAAATGTTCACCCGGGTACAGGAAGCTGCCATTGTAAACTTGGTTTTGTAAAATAATGAAATCAGATTACGAGAAATTCAAAGCCACATCATCCAAGACAACACCATTTTCAACAACATTCAATGAGTCAGTCTGTCCACATTGGCTCGCATTCTCAAGCGAAACCAAATCAGAATGAAACAACTTTATAAGGTGCCGTTTGAGAGAAACTCTCAAAGAAACAAAGAGGTCAGACGAGCATATGTGGATGTAAGTACAATATTGACTGCAGTACACTACACGCAACATTGTTTCCTAGTGTACTGGATAGCACCATATTGACTGCTTTTGTTCTTTGTTTTCAGGGAGTACTGGAAATGGATGCTCATGCAATCCCACATGAGTTCATCTTTATAGATGAGGCTGGGTTCAACCTAGCAAAGACCAGAAGAAGGGGGAGAAACGTCATTGGCCACAGAGCCATTATAGATGTTCCTGGCCAACGTGGTGGGAACATCACAATGTGCGCTGCCATCTCCAATACGCATGGTGTCCTCCACCGTCATGCCAACCTTGGACCATACAACACAGCCCATATTCTCACATTTCTGGACAGACTCCACACCATTCTCACACCACCAGAGCGTTTGAATGATGCAGACCATCAAAGAACCCGGTACGTTGTAGTATGGGACAACGTGAGCTTTCATTGTGCAGCCCCAGTCCCAAACTGGTTTGCTGACCACCCACCATTTCTCGTGCAATACCTCCCACCATACTCACCATTTCTGAACCCCATAGAATAGTTATTTTCGGCATGGCGGTGGAAGGTATACGACCGGCAGCCCTTTGTGCGCATGCCTCTTGTGCAGGCTATGGAAGAGGCATGTGATGAGATTGATGTGGGTGCGATTCAGGGATGGATAAGGCACTCAAGGCGCTTCTTCCTTCGATGTCTGGCAAGGGAAGATATTGCCTGTGATGTGGACGAGGCGATGTGGCCAGACCCAGCTGTGCGGCAAGATGCTGCCTAATAATTTTTCTTGCCTCTTTTTTTAAATATATTTTTTCTGCACATTTTTTCTGCAATTTTCTTTTTCAGTTTACTGTTTTTTGTGAGCATATTTTTGTTCAGTCCAATGTAAATATATCTGCTGTGCATATGTTGCACTGACTTCTTTGGTGAAAAATAAAAATACAAATGTTTCAACAGCATGTGTGTGTATCTGCAAATATTTCTGTGCATGTGAACAATCTGAAGAATTTTCTACAATTTGAACAATTTTAGTATTATGGCAAAGCATACTAAAGATGAGAGTGCTTTTCATTATGCCCAACAGTGTGTAGTTGGTTAGACAAAAATCTGGTAATATGAATGAAGTGTGTGCCATTTCGTGCAAACGTTTGATTTTGATAATGCTGTATGTAGTTTTGGTTGCAGTGCTTCATTTTGCAGGATATATGAGGTATTTTGCAGTTTGGGTGTGTGGTTTTGTGAATTGTGTTAAGTATTTTGATAAAACCGGCCTAGTTTGCAAAATTGTGTTTTAGCAATTGGGAAAAACTGTAATAGACAAGAACAGAACTACATACATTTAGTTTTTAAAGGAACACGTAGCCTACATATCAGTACATACACACAAACTATCTAGGTCAAATAGGGGAGATCCGTTGTGCCGTGAGGTTTTGCTTTATCTGTTTTTTGAAACCAGGTTTTTCTGTTTATTTGAGCAATATGAGATGGAATGGAGTTCCATGCAATAATGGCTCTATATAATACTGTACGCTTTCTTGAATTTGTTCTGGATTTGGGGACTGTGAAACGACCCCTAGTGGCATGTCTGGTGGGGTAAGTGTGTGTGTCAGAGCTGTGTGTAAGTTGACTATGCAAACAATTTGGGATTTTCAACACAATGTTTCTTATAAAAAGAAGAAGTGATGCAGTCAGTCTCTCCTCAACTCTTAGCCAAGAGAGACTGGTATGCATAGTATTTATATCAGCCCTCTGATTACAATGAAGAGCAAGACGTGCCGCTCTGTTCTGGGCCAGCTGCAGCTTAACTAGGTCTTTCCTTGCAGCACTGGACCACACGACTGGACAATAATCAAGATAAGACAAACTAGAGCCTGCAGAACTTGCTTTTTGGAGTGTGGTGTCAAAAAAGCAGAGCATCTCTTTATTAGGGGGAGGGAGAGAGAGGGAGAGGGAGAGACAGAGAGAGATGGAGAATTGAGTGGTAGAGAAAAACAGTTTTGTTCTCGTCTGTCAATCTGTTTCTTTCAATCAACCTAAAAACAGCCTGTCTCAGTGAATCGTCAAGGCGATTGACAAATTCAACAGGCAGACATACCCTCCGGTGGTCAGCCCAGCCATCCAGACAGGAGACAACCAGTGGCCTGTATTCATGGATGCCAAGGGAAGCCAGGCTTCCCAAAAAAATTGACCAAGGACAAAAGAAACAAACATATAAAATAATTTATATTTAGTCTCTCTGTGTTTCATAATGTTCCTTCAATTTGCAAGGCTGAATGTATCTCACGGGAGAAAGCATCAGAGCAAGCGAAACAGCGCCCCTCTCTCTCTGTATGTGTAGGCCATCTATCTGAACGAGTATGACATTTTTGCAGCCCGTAGTATTGAATGCAAGGGAAACCAGTGTGCATTTGGCCTCCCTTGATTTAAAAAAAAGTACAAAATAATAGCCAATCAGCGTTGAGCTAAACTGAGTGAGCTCAACTGTGAATGGTCCTGGCGCACCCAAAAAAAGTGTAAAGGGAAGCCAGTTTGGATTTGGCGTCTCTCCTATCACATCGCATTGACAGCATACGTCATTGACAGAAACAACTTGAATTGTTGCATCTCGTTGTGTTGTTGTCCTCCAGTGGCCAACTAGCTAGCTAAAATTGGCCCTTTCCTAAATTAGCAATGGATGGAGAAAGGGATTTGGACTTGTGGTTTTACTTAATTCTCCGTACTGGCCAATGATTATAATGGCAATTCTAATCCATTAACTAATTAATACATTGTTGTGCCCCTTGCCTGAGAGGATGGAAGTTCAATATGTAGCTAGACACACAGAAATCAGAACCATGGACAGCTACGTCATATTTAGCTTACGTTGATTGGACTAAATTGCTTTTGGTATCTTTTAGTTGTCACTGTATTAGAATAAGCAGAGGTGATTAGATGATGTTGAAGTTGAAATGGTGCTGGAATAGTGGAGGCAGCTCCTGTTTTCTTCGTGACTTGCAGTAACTCAATAGTTGTTTAGTATTCCGAAAATGTTGGAAACATTAACTTGCTTGATCATGCTGTAGGTCATGTAACTGTCTGTTACATGCAATATGATTTTGCGGACTTCACCGGACAGAGGTTGCTCTCCTGTTTTGTGATTAAATAAAGGTGTGGTTGAATTTATTCTGCCACTGTGTCTACTTATTGTCTCGGCCTTTAGGCCTATATATCACGGTCGCAAGGCATATGAACTAACAGGTTATAGAGCAAACAACGTAATTATCACAATACATAGGTTGTAATATGGCTTTTTTTTGGGGGGGGCTTCCCCAGTGACTTTAACCACACACCATTACTGGAGACAACACCTCAACCCTGTCAGTACAACAGACTTACACAACATCCCTGTGGTAAAACACCCAGAGCTAGCAGGGGAAAGACCAGTATAATATAACAACATCAACACCTTGAAAAGAGCACTAGATAACTAAATAATGTCAAGAAATGGAAGAATGACTAGACATGTAATGGCAATGACCCAGCCTGTACCCGTTTCTTCCATCAGCTTCAAATGAATCAAAAAGGTTACAGCGACTGAGTAGGAAATGAAAAGCCTTCGCACAAACACATCTCACATAACAAAGTGAATGGCAGAGTAGTCGACAGAGTAGTGTGTGCTTGAGTGTGTGTGTGTGCATGCAGGGCTAGACTAACAGCTGGCCAAGCTAGATGCCGCCCAACTGTTCACCTTTGACCCCTGACCTTGGTGACCTTACCTGTCATTGGTTAATGAGTTCACAGATGCTGATGACACCACTGTCCTTCACCTGACCAATTGTCATCCTTATCTGTGTCAGGTACTTAATGGAGGGGTTAAACTATCATGGACAGACCTGAGGAAGAGGAAGAGGAGGAGGGGAGAGAAAGAGAGAGAGAGAGAGAGAGAGAGAGAGAGAGTGGGAAATGCATGCAAAACCCCCAAAAACTATTTTTTTAAATGTGTTTTTTTAAGGAACTCAGTCCGGCTTTCAACTTACACTTGAACGTTGTAATAGTAGAATGCACAAGGTGCAATTTTGAAATTGGATAGTGCATCATCACTTTTCCTCTTTAGCTAGGTTTTTTAGCCCATAGATTTTGTTGTAATGTTTGAGCCACTCAAATATCACATGAACACACATTAGACATGGCAAAATGAATAGAATTGAAGGAAAATGAGCTTTAAACGTGCAAAACTTCTCTCCACCAACAAGAGGGGTGTGAACAGTTTGTGTCATGAACAGTGCTTGTGCCCATAGAAATAGACGTGGTATGTGCACGCATGCAGGGGGCGCATGGGATGTTCCTCAATGCTGGAAGTGGGGACTGAGTAAAAAGTTTGGGAACCCCTGTTCTAGAGAATGAGCTCTAGATAGGATCTGAATGTTTCTCAGTGTTAATTTCAAGGCTGTTGATGTTGCTTAGGTCATGAAGATGAAAAAGGGCTTTATAGATCGTTGTTAGACACACCTGAGTAAGAAGAAATGCCAAATGTAATTCCCCTCTCTTTCAAATTGAATTATTAATATTTAAACAAGTTAGTTATAAATAAATAGTTAAATAGTTAAACAAGATGTAAAGTTTAATTAACTGCCGTTGCCTTTTGACGAGACAAGAAATTTAACTTTTCGCCAACTTCTTTCCCCCCAGCATAGTTACAAGCTTAGATGTGTCCCGCTGGGCTAGAGGGCTGCCTGCACAGAAAGGAAAATAACTGCAGCTTTCTTCATGCCCTCCATCTCCCACAGTGCAATGCTCCACAAGGAAGGAACCAGAGGCTATTCAAGGCCTTTAAAGAGACAATCTGCACTTTCTACATCAATGATATGAACCTATTGATTCTTGAAGAATATAACTTATAAATGCCTCATGAGCTTAGTTGAAGATACTCACTCATTCGGGAACGTGCAATAGTGAAAAGTAATACGTGAAATGTAACTATCTGTGTAAAATAATCATGCAATCATGGACATTGACATTTTAGGGTTGTGCAATAACATTATGTGCAACGCTCAGGGACCTTGGACATTAAGGGGATGTGTAACATTGAGGATAGGAGAGATAGATATGTAATGTGGAAGGGAGGGGTCAGAGTCCTTAAGCTGTCATTCTTGTTTAGTTTTACATGAATGTGTATGTGTGATGTTATGTCTGGCCCATGCCATGTCTCTCATCTTATCACAGTGCATTTTCTTGTACGTAAAGCAAATATCTGTGAAAATCAGACAATAAAGAAATATCTAATAATCTAATCTATCATCTGTTGTACCTCATCAGAACCCAAAATGTAAGCTTGTTTTACTCCAATGTTTCAAAACAAAGTAAATGTAAGCAAACTCTATTTAGCCTCAATCATGATTAAACCTATAGTTGATATCATGGATGGTCAGTCCTTGCATCCATAGCTCTGTCTATGAATTTGAGAGTGGTTACATTTCTCCAGCCCCGTCCCTCAGCTAAAACATGTTTCTGGCAGTGACATAATTCCTAGTTCAACATTCTAGAGGTAAACACACACTTGATCATAATTCCCATCATTCAAGTCCTTGATAAGAACATTTCAAGCTTAGACAGAAACAAGATAATCCATAAATCCAGATAGCCCACTCGCCTTTCACACTCACTCACTCATCCCTCAAACTCACTTACTCTCCCCATCACATAGGCCAGTCATGAGAAATCTCCCCTTTTTAATGATTTTAGCCATCTTCTTAATGTGCCCTTCTCTGAAGAATATAAAACCATAATACCATTTTATCACCAAGTGAAGATATGAGCTTTGGGTGAGTTATGATCCAATCACAATCTAATCCACCAAACCTAGCCCTGCATGTAGCCTTTCAACCAAAACTCTGATCCCACACACTCAACCTCTCATTGCAATTGCAAGCACACACACACACACACACACACACACACACACACACACACACACACACACACACACACACACACACACACACACACACACACACACACACACACACACACACACACACACACACACACACACACACACACACACACACACACACACACACACACACACACACCACACACACACACACACACACACACACACACACACAACACACACACACACACACACATGATATTACTCTTGAGTCCTTAGTCAGCTAAGACACTATCTATCCATCCATTGCCTGGAATGACCCCTACATTTACCCTCCTCCAAGATAAGCCATGTACTCATCTACTGATTGGGTTTAAAGTACAGCACCGGGCAAGGCTCCCTTGTCAAATAGATTTCTGTCTAGATGCCTGATCAGATAAAGGATGAATGGACATGAGACAGTAGGGTTTTGTATCACAGGAGTCTGAGAAGTGGATGTAAGGACAGAGTGAAAAAGAGAGGAAAAGAGAGGAAAACACATCCAAGTCCATTAAGTGTGCATCAGCCTTGACTTTCTCATTAGCCATATGATTTATCATCAGCCTTTCTCATTAGCAATGTGATTTCTCATCAGCCTTGACTTTTTCATCAGCCTCGTACTGTAGTCAGATAAACACAATGAAGTATAGTGGCATTAGAAAACATTACATTTATTATTATGATTGACCCCTCTCTTCCCCCTCCTTCTCCCTGTCCTCCCCCTCCATCCTCCCCCTCTCTCTGTCCTGTAGAGAGGAGGGAGTGTCAGTCAAACTGATCATTAAATTAAAGAAGGACAGGAGGAGAGGAGGAGAGGAGGAGAGGAAGAGAGGAGAGGAAGAGAGGAGGAGGAGAGGAAGAGAGGAAAATAGAGGATAAGAGATGAGCTGACAGCCTCATGTCATCAGGCCTCTCCTATCCTCTCCTCCACCTCCTCCTCTATCTCCTCTACCCTCATTAACCAACTTCTCCTCTACCTCCTCTCGCCCTCTACCCTCATTAACCAACCTCTCCTCTACCTCCTCTGCTCCTCTCCACTAATTAACCAACCTCTCCTCCACCTCCTCCTCTACCTCCTCTCCTCCTCTCCCCTCATTAACCAACCTCTCCTCTACCTCATCTCCTCCTCTCCACTCATTAACCAACCTCTCCTCTACCTCCACCTCCTCTCCCCCTTTCCCCTCATTAACCAACCTCTCCTCCTCTCCTCTCCTCTCCTCCACTCCTCTCCTCCACTCCCCTCATTAACCAACCTCTCCTCTATCTCCTCTCCCCCTCTCCCCCTCTCCCCTCATTAACCAACCTCTCCTCCTCCACCTCTCCTCCACTCCCCTCATTAATCCACCTCTCCTCTACCCCCTCTCCTCCTCTCCTCCACTCCCCTCATTAACCAACCTCTCCTCCACCTCCTCTCCTCCACTCCCCTTATTAACAAACCTCTCCTCTACACCCTCTCCTCCTCTCCTCCTCTCCCCTCATTAACGAACCTCTCTTCCACTTCCTCTCCTACACTCCCCTCATTAACAAACCTCTCCTCTACCCCTCTCCTCCTCTACCTCCTCTCCCCTCATTAACCAATCTCTCCTCCACCTCCTCTCTTCCACTCCCCTCATTAACCAACCTCTCCTCTTCTCCTCTCCCCTCATTAACCAACCTCTTCTCCACCTCTTCCTCCTCTCCTCCTCTCCCCGCATTAACCAACCTCTCCTCTCCTCCTCTCCCCTCATTAACCAACCTCTTCTCCACCTCCTTTCCTCCTCTCCTCCTCTCCCCTCATTAACAACCTCTCCTCCTCTCGTCCTCTCCCCTCATCAACCAACCTTTCCTCTACCTCCTCCTCCACCTCCTCTCCTCTCCATCCTCTTCATCCTGCCTTTTGGACCAATGTTAATGAATACATAAACTCTTTACACACAGTCTGAGAAAAAAAAATAGAAAACTCTATCCTCAGGTGAATGTACAACTTTATTCTCTCTGTATGTATATTTCAGTTTAATATAATATGCCATTTAGCAGACGCTTTTATCCAAAGCGCCTTACAGTCATGCGTGCATAAATTTTTGTGTATGGGTGGTCCCGGGGATCGAACCCACTAACTTGGCGTTACAAGCGCCGTGCTCTACCAGCTGAGCTACAGAGGACCACAGTTTGTCTGTTTGTGTGTTCCACCATTGGAAATATAACAACACAATCTGATCACCTACTGGTGCTAAGAACACACAAGGAGTCCCATGGCAGTGGAGCACCGGTCATTGAAATGAATTTACGAAACCTAAAGGCAAAACAGTGGGCAGCCTTACATCAACAACACAAGAGAAATTACATCATAACAGCATGATGGATGACATCACAACAACACAAAATAATTGACGTAACAACTGGATAAGTTAAATCACAACAACATGATAGATTACATCACAACAACACAAGAGATATGACATCATGACAGCATGATGGATGACATCAGAAAAACAAAAATAATTGACATAACAACTGGATAAGTGAAATCACAATACCACGATAGATGACATCACAACAACATGATAGATGACATCACAACAACACAAGATAAATGAAGTCCCAACAACATGATAGATGACATCACAACAACACAAGAGAAATGACATCCCAACAACATGATAAATGACATCACAACAACATGATAAATTACATAAACAAGACCAATAAAATGTGACAACAAGATAAACGGCACCACGATAATAAAATAAAATAGAGATGACATCACAACAGATGACATCACAACAAAACAGGAAAATGTCATCCCAACAAGAGGCAGAATTACAGGCATCCATAAAACAGAATGACATCATTCCCTGATAATGTATTAGTGAGTGTTCCTGGTCTACAGCGTGCCTCTGTTAGTTTAACACCGGAGCACTGTCTAAATTACCTTTTCATTAAAGCATGACGCCTCATCAAATATGAATGGGATATTGGTGCTGGGACTGTTTGAACAGAGAGGGCTGTTATGTACTGTATATTAACACAACACTGAATATAGAGCTGCTGATATGAATGATGTCAGACTCAGCGTGTAGAGTACAGGCAGATCTGAGGTGGTTTTCCCTGGTCACAGAGAGGGCAGCGTAGTGGAGAGAACAGCCATGCTCATTCTGGTTAACACAATCAATACACTATGGCAGTTGATGTTCTAGACTGTTGCTGAGTCCAGGAGTTTAAACAGGAAGCTTAGATCGATTTCTTAGAATAGGAGAGAGATGTTGGCAAAAGGAGAAAGTTACAGGAAGAGGAGAGAGAGTGAGGAACAGAGAGGAAAGAGAGTAAAAAGGACAAAGCGTGAGATAAATTGCAAGAAAAATAGAGAGAAGTGGAGCGAAAGAGTACGACTAAAATAGTGTGGCAAACAGAGTGAGATAATCTAGAAGTATTGGGAATGAAGGGTGCTGTTTGTACAATAGACATACTGTATATATATATATATATATATATATATATATATGAGAGAATCTAGAAGTATTGGGAATGAAGGATGCTGTTTGTACAATAGACATACTGTATATATATATGAGAGAATCTAGAAGTATTGGGAATGAAGGATGCTGTTTGTACAATAGACATACTGTGTATATATGGTCTGTACAGCCCATTAGGTTTGGCCATGATGGATTCTTGTACAGTCGTTACCAGTGGAAGCACTGTATTGCTGTGGGGACATTATTTATCCATAGAGAAACAACAGGATGGGCCTGTGGCACCTCACTAAACCAGAAAAACACAGACAATTAGTACATACTATCTAACACTGCTATCTTGGACTAGACAATGTGATTAAATAATCTTCATCATAAAAAGTAGGTCCGGGACGATAACAGTATTACGTTACTTGTTAGTATCGTGGCAAGGAAACAAAACACAAAGTGGATTTAACTTCTTTAGGAAAACAGCCCTAATGTTGGAAACAAACATCATTATGTAGTCATTGAGAGTCACATTTATTTATTTTCCAAGCTATAGTGCACAATATTTTACATACAGCCGGTTTTTAAAGGACCAAAGCTTCGTATTTTCATACTTTTGATACTGGTATCATCACAGACCTAATAAAAAGTCTGATCAAAATTCAGTGCTGGTGTACAATGATTGGCTCAAGACTGTGCTGTTTTTGGAATACAAATGGTATGGATATTATCTGTGTTGGAGAAGATAAGATTAGTAACAGACTGAAAACCCTGAGGAGAATGAGAAGACTAAGCTTGAACGTTATACTGGAAACCTCCTGATTACTGAGAGAGACAGAGAGGGGTGGGATAGAGAGATGGATGGAGAGAGAGAGATAGAGAGAGAGAGAGAGAGAGAGAGAGAGAGAGAGAGAGAGAGAGAGAGAGAGAGAGAGAGAGAAAGAGGGAGGGAGAAAGAGAGAGAGAGAGCGAAGACGCTGAAGACATCAGAGAGTCACATCAGCAATACCTATTACAGCTCAGGGGCTAATTTCCTAATCAGAGCTCTAATGAAGACTAATGCACACCCTCTGTGTCTGTGTGTGTGTGTGTGTGTGTGTGTGTGTGTGTGTTGTCAACTATGGGCATAGTATCTTTGCAACATTGTGAACACTAATAGGTCCTTAAAAAAGCAGATATAGAGATCACTGGACACTGTAATAAAATCAGAACTACAGTGCCTTGCAAAAGTATTCATCCCCCTTGGCATTTTCCTATTTTGTTGCATTACAACCTGTAATTTAAATGGATTTTTATTTGGATTTAATGTAATGGACATACACAACATAGTCCAAATTGGTGAAGTGAAATGAAAAGAAAAACTTAATGAAAAAGTGGTGCTTGCATATGTATATGAAGCCCTTTGCTATGAAGCCCCTAAATAAGATCTGGTGCAACCAATTACCTTCAGAAGTCACATAATTAGTTAAATAAAATCAACCTGTGTGCAATCTAAGTGTCACATGATCTCAGTATATATACACCTGTTCTGAAAGGCCCCAGAGTCTGCAACACCACTAAGCAAGGGGCACCACCAAGCAAGCGGCACCATGAAGACCAAGGAGCTCTCCAAACAGGGACAAAGTTGTGGAGAAGTACAGATCAGGGTTGGGGTTATAAAAAAATATCAGAAACATTGAACATCCCACGGAGCACCATTAAATCCATTATTAAAAAATGGAAAGAATATGGCACCACAACAAACCTGCCAAGAGAGGGCCGCCCACCAAAACTCACGGACCAGGCAAGGAGGGCATTAATCAGAGAGGCATCAAAGAGACCAAAGATAATCCTGAAGGAGCTGCAAATCTCCACAGCAGAGATTGGAGTATCTGTCCATAGGACCACTTTAAGCCGTACACTCCACAGAGCTGGGCTTTTGTCACGCCCTGACTCTGGGGACTCTTATTTGTTGAGTCAGGGTGTGATTTTCTATGTTGTATTTTCTATGTTTGGATCTAGTATGTCTAGATCTATGTTGGCCGGTGTGGTTCCCAATCAGAGGCAGCTGTCGCTCATTGTCTCTGATTGGGGACCATACTTAGGCAGCCTATTGGCACTAGTGGGCTGTGGGATCTTGTTCCGTGTGAGGTATGTTGTTTGTGTACCTTGGACTTCACGTTTAGTTTAGTTTGTTGTTTTGTCGTTGTTTATTCGGTTCAAATAAACATGTATGCATATCACGCTGCGCCTTGGTCTGACCCGTCAATCAACTAACGTGACAGCTTTATGGAAGCGTGGCCAAAAAAAAGCCATTGCTTAAAGAAAAAAATAAGCAAACACATTTGGTGTTCGCCAAAAGGCATGTGGGAGACTCCCCAAACATATGGAAGAAGGTACTCTGGTCAGATGAGATTAAAATTGAGCTTTATGGCCATCAAGGAAAATGTCTGGCGCAAACCCAACACCTCACATCACCCTGAGAACACCATCCCCACAGTGAAGCATGGTGGTGGCAGCATCATGTTGTGGGGATGATTATGATCGGCAGGGACTGGGAAACTGGTCAGAATTGAAGGAATGATGGATGGCGCTAAATACAGGAAAATTCTTGAGGTAAACCTGTTTCAGTCTTCCAGAGATTTGAGACTGGGACGGAGGTTCACCTTCCAGGAGGACAATGACCCTAAGCATACTGCTAAAGCAACACTTGAGTGGTTTAAGGGGAAACATTTAAATGTCTTGGAATGGCCTAGTCAAAGCCCAGACCTCAATCCAATTGAGAATCTGTGGTATGACTTAAAGATTGCTGTACACCAGCGGAACCCATCCGACTTGAAGGAGCTGGAGCAGTTTTGCCTTGAAGAATGGGCAAAAATCCCAGTGGCTAGATGTGCCAAGCTTATAGAGACATACCCCAAGAGACTTGCAGCTGTAATTGCTGCAAAAGTTGGCTCTACAAAGTATTGACTTTGGGGGGGGTGAATAGTTATGCACAATCAAGTTTTCAGTTATTTTGTTTTATTTCTTGTTTGTTTCACAAGAAAATATATTTTGCATTTTCAAAGTGGTAGGCATGTTGTGTAAATCAAATGATACAAACCCCACAAAAATCTATTTTAATTCCAGGTTGTTAAGAAAAATGTCAAGGGTGGTGAATACTTTTGCAAGCCACTGTATACCTACAGCTGAGAACCACCATTACGTACCTTATGTAGAACGCTCACAGGACTAACAACAACTTTTCATATCAACACATCAGCTGAATGAGGTATGACTGCAGACAGCTATACAGCTATATCGTCTGTCTGTCTAGGAACCATTTCCTCTCGGCAGGGACACACACACACACGCATGCATACACACTGACATCATCAGCTAACTAAGAGCAGATCCCTATAAACCCAGCTGGCTTAATAAAGTGTGTGATTAAATCTGCAATCAAAGCCCCATTTATTATGTTTTTATCAGCCACAAAGGAACAGCCAGATAGATAACACCATGAATCTAATAGAGAAGAGACAGTACAGTGGTGATGGGGTTACCATCAGATAGACACAGCACAGTGGTGATGGGGTTACCATCAGATAGACACAGCACAGTGGTGATGGGGTTACCGTCAGATAGACACAGCACAGTGGTGATGGGGTTACCATCAGATAGACACTCAGCGCAGTGGTGATGGGGTTACCGTCAGATAGACACAGCACAGTGGTGATGGGGTTACCGTCAGATAGACACTCAGCGCAGTGGTGATGGGGTTACCGTCAGATAGACACTCAACATAGTGGTGATGGGGTTACCGTCAGATAGACACAGCACAGTGGTGATGGGGTTACCATCAGATAGACACAGCACAGTGGTGATGGGGTTACCATCAGATAGACTCAGCACAGTGGTGATGGGGTTACCATCAGATAGTCTCAGCACACTGGTGATGGAGTTACCATCAGATAGACACTCAGCATAGTGCTGATGGTGTTACCATTAGATAGACTCAGCTCAGTGGTGATGGGATTACCATCAGATAGACACTCAGTACAGAACAATACAATACACAGCTGTCTTGGTTCCTCTCCAGCCAGACTGTTATCACTTCATTTAGCAGACATCACATTTAAACTGTGAAAATGGCCAAATGAAAGTAGGTTAGCACGTCATGTCATTTGAAACCTTATTTTTCAATGATGATGCATGGACAGTATTAGTTTCAAGAACCATGTCATCGTGATCATGTACTGTACATGGACAGACACACACACACACTTGCGGACTTGTTCTGAGGGAAGTTGCCTGTCTATACCAGGCATGGATGTGTTTTAAACCGAGGCTAAATGTGCTATTGTCTGGTACCTGCTGCAGTCTATTGGACCATTAATCTTCTCCATTGTCACAGTCCTCTCCCAGGCATGACAGCCTCATAACAGCCAGGACAGGTATTCTGTGTTCAGCCCTTCCTTTGACTGACAGACTCACACAGGCACACAGTGTGACTTCCCTGACACACACACGCACGCACACATGCGCACACACGCACGCACACACACACATCCACACACACAAACACATGCCCGTGCACACACACACCTAATTTATCAAGGTTTCAATACCAGTCAAGATTTCAATTTGCATTTTAATATTTTCATTCAGCTGACTATAACTCAAAATCGTGCAAGCAATAGGCAACCAGCAGTCTAGAATGCTGAGGATAGCAAACTAAAACTGAAACTAAAACGAAAACTAATCATCAAAAAACTATTTAGTAAAATGAAAAAATTTATAATTAACAAACCCGTTTGAAAAACTAAAACTGTACTGAAACTATTATCTTTGACTCCAAAACTAACTGAAATAAAATAAAACCCATCATGAATTATGTTCAGTTATAGTTTTTTGGGGGGCAGAAATCTTTCAATAGGATTTTCAAGCTTTTTTTCTGATGTGGTTTTCAAACTTCGTAATCTGTCATAATTTAAAGGTAGACTCAGTGAGATTACATTGCCCGCAAATATTGGGCGCGTTTGAGTGGTAAGGCTAAAGCAACCGACTGTAGACGAAAGTCAAGGAGTGAATTCGGGGGAGGTGCCTCTGCGACAGCCGAAAGTTGTACACTAATGTGGTTTTCCAACAGCAAGGCTCAGATCAACGTGGCAGTGTTGCCATTGTTTATAAAATGTTTTGTTTCTAAAATAAATACATAACAATGTTGAAATAAACATGGCTAACCCTCATGGCTTTTAACAAGGTACACCTGTTAATTGAAATGCATTCCAGGTGACTACCTCATGAAGCTGGTTGAGAGAATGCCAAGAGTGTGCAAAGCTGTCATCAAGGCAAAGGGTGGCTATTTGAAGAATCTCAAATATAAAATATATTTAGATTTGTTTAACACTTATTTGGTTACTACATGATTCCATATGTGTTATTTCATAGTTTTGATGTCTTCACTATTATTTGACAGTGTAAAAAATGGTAAAAATAAAGAAAAACCCTTGAATGAGTAGGTGTGTCCAAACTTGACTGGTACTGTATATATATATATATATATATACATATATATATATATACATATATATATATATATATATATAACTTAAACTAAATTAAAACTGGCAAAGTAGATCTGAAAACTAACTGAAACTAAACTGAATTTCAAATAAAAATCTTAAAACGAATAGAAATAAAAATGAATATAAAAACACAAAACTATAATAACCTTGTACTGATGCAGGTATAGATGTGTCCCCCGATACAACTGATTAACCTCGAAAACTAACTGGGCACCAATAGTACCAACTTACCAGATACCCACTTATTTTGACACCCAGACACCTAGTAGACTGAATTAAACCTCCATGAAGCTGCATCCATAGTGATTAGACTCTAAATCAGAGTTCAGTGTAAATGTGTGAACAGCTGATAAACAGTGATGGCTGTGTGAGAGAGAGAGACTGCAGGGCTGTTGGCATTGATCACTAACATTATTAATCGGTTAGGTCTGGTACAGGGCCTCTGGGCTGCTCTGCTGCTGATGCTCTCTGCCTGTCTATCTGTCTGTCTGTCTGTGGATCTGTCAGGTGTTTTATTCTCCTCCCGTGGGGATCTGTTGTGGTTTGGAGGGGGTTGTGTGTGTGTATGTGTGTGTCTTTGAGGGGGGTCTGTGAGTGTGTGTGTGTGTGTGTGTGTGTGTGCACATGTGTGTGTGTGTATAACCTAAGGGAGGAGTCCTTCTATCCATACATTTCAGGCTCGTAAGGAGTCATGTCATGCTTTGTGATTGTCTTGCACACTCAAACACACACACAAACCACTGGAGGCTCCTCAGAGGAAGGGGAGGACCATCCTCCTCCGTTACTTTAGCTAATATGGTGACAACAATGTAGGCCGTGTGTAGAAGTTATGATATGGGTTTGGCTTGAAAAGGTTTTTTCGCCTGGTCACATACAGCTGATGTGTTGTGCATTGACGTCCACAAGCGAAGGGAAAAGCTGAGAGGAGGAGAGCGCGTAGATGCGAGAAGGAATACAACGTGACTGCTATGAAAGTGAACTGTATTTATTCATTCCGCCGATTCTGTTGAAAAACGTTTCTTAAACGGAAGCAAATGGAACGATATGGGGATAAATATACAGTACCTGAATTTGTCCAATAGAAACTCTTGTTTGCAACTGTTGGACTAATGATTACACCCTAGATCAGCTAGATGCAGGCAAGAGTGTGCAAGGCAGTATTGAATGTGTCACTGTCTGTCCATGTGTCACTGTCTGTCACCTCAACATTTTCTCTCGACCTGTGTGCACCTACGTTGTAAACTTTCATTCATAGGCTAGGTTGTAGCAACCTCATGATGGGTATAGGGAAAATGTGAGTATCATGTAGTAGCCTAAACCTATCCATGTTACATTGAACTGGGTGAATGGAATATGAATGACAGTCATCCAATATGCTGTATTAGAAATAAGGCCATTCTCATTATTCTTTTAAAAAGTGTCCTCCCTCATCTTAAATTGCACCAACCGCCACTGGAACAAACACACATGAACACACACACATACACACACAAACACACACACCAGCTTCCAGCTAACTAACACACAAATAAACAAACACCCACAGTTCAATCAGGTAAAGAGTGCCCTTAGGAATTAGGACCCTTGCTCGGAGCAATAGCAATCACGATGGCATAATATCAAATCCAACAAAGCATGTATACCATATTGACATTCATTACATTACCTGCAGCGCCCATTCAACAACAGCTGAGCCGTGCGTATCTAGATACATATGTACAATTCTCACTGATGATGCCTCGCTTTGACAGTGAGAGGTAGAGCTATATAGCTGTAATTAATAGCTGTATCTATTCCCATTAGACCTATAGTGTGTGACCTTATGGACATTTAGTAGTTGTAGATCTAAGGAATGGCTTCTGGTTCATTCCACAGGGGTCCTCATACAGAATGGGATAGAGGTGACAGAGAGGGCAAACTAACCCTGAATTCTCTTCCAGCTCATTGGTGGAGCCAGTCAGGTACGGTCCACTTCACCGATCCCATGTTTATTCTCCTGTTATGACGACTACCAGCATCCTCTTTCCCTTTTTCTATAATGTTCTGTTTTTCCCTTCTCTTCTGTGTGGTAGCCTACCACCTGTTTTGTTGTGTTTTATTTATTTATTCCATGGCTTGTTTATTTCTCTGGCAGGAAATAAAAAGGCAGGAAATAAAACGTTTTGATCCCTTGCTTCTGACGCGTCCCTAGACGGGTCACATAATCTTGTCATCAATTCGAAGACAGCTGTCCTGAAGATAATTGATTTCAAAGAGACCATACAGCACTCTGTCTGTCTGTCTGTCTGTCTGTCTGTCTGTCTGTCTGTCTGTCTGTCTGTCTGTCTGTCTGTCTGTCTGTCTGTCTGTCTGTCTGATTCTATCTTCTAACTGCTCTCTCTTTCCCTGTCTTGCTCTCCTCCTAACTGTGCTCTCTTTCCATCTCTCTTTCCCTCCCTCCCTCCCTCTCTACCTCTCTCCCTCTGTTATTCCCAGGTGAGCAGGTAGTAATTTGGGATAGTGTTATGCAGATGGTTTCAAACTATTATTCTTGTGTTCTTTCGTTAAAACCTCCTTGTAGTTCCTATTGTTCTTTTCAAAGGTCAAATTTCAGCTACACATGTATCTCTTATAGGCACACACGCACACAGCCAAAGAAGGGTCTGGCTCTCACAACGTGTTCACATCATTCCAGAAAGACAGACAGACAGACAGATAGAGGACAGGACAGACAGACAGACAGGCAGGCAGGCAGAGAGACAGACACACAGACAGACAGACAGACAGACAGACCAGACAGACAGACAGACAGGCAGAGAGACACACAGATGACAGACAGACAGACAGACAGACAGACAGACAGACAGACAGACAGACAGACAGACAGACAGACAGACAGACAGACAGACAGACAGACAGACAGACAGACAGACAGACAGACAGACAGGCAGAGAGCTGTACCAGAGAGACAGACAGGCAGAGAGACAGGACAGGGCAGACAGGCAGACAGACAGTCATGCAGAGAGACAGACAGACAGACAGACAGACAGACAGACAGACAGACTGACTGACAGACAGACAGGCAGAGAGCTGTACCAGACAGACAGGCAGGCAGAGAGCTGTATTAGAGAGACAGACAGGCAGAGAGCTGTGCCAGTAATACAGGGAACTCAAGCCAGAGCAGCTAATATCTGCTTATTGGTATTCAACTAGTGCTCTGTACTGGGAACAGATAAAACAACATCTGGTACTCAGTTCTGCCCATACTGTATATCATACCATAAACCTTATTCATTCTCTGCCAACAGGGACACTGACAGTGACTCATGTTATGGTTAATTCCTACAACACAAAACCCAAATGTGACTTCAGCAACAGATGTGTTTTAAACTCTTCTCTCTAACAAAATCCACCTCTTCTCTCCTCTCCTCTTTATCCATTGATAGCACTTTAGCTGTGGGATGTAACCTCTGTCAAGGGAGTTGACACAATCACAGACCTGCACATACACATACACACACACACACACACACACGTGCACACATCCCCTTGGGAGAAACATTTAAATGGTATTCCTGGTTTGATGTGCTGTCAGGTTAGGGATTACCACACGGGCAATTAAAGCTTGCAGCAGCTCTCCTGCTCCTCACACATCAGCACTGTAGTGCACTGACACTCCTCATGTCTCAGAGAGAGAGAGAGAGAGAGAGAGAAGGAGGGGGAGAGAAAGAGGGGAGAGGAGAATTGGGTAGGGAAGAGAGAGAGCGAGAGAGAGCGTGTGAGAGAGAGAGAGAGAGAGAGAGAGAGAGAGAGAGAGAGAGAGAGAGAGAGGCAGACAGAGAAAGAGTTGATCATCAGTCTTATTATCCTTATTTATTGAGGCATGGATTTAATCTTCATGGAACTGTTGTGCTGCAAATTGTTTCGTCTGAGTGGCAACAGATGTGAAACAATTCTCTACTGTCGCAGTACAACAATGCTCTCCTCAGGGTACAGAGGGAACTGACCCCACATGTGAAGAACAAGAGTCACCACCATAATAACTTGACATTGATGGCATACCTGTTGCATCTGACTGACATTCCCCGTGATGTACAGGGAAAAGGTAGTCTAGGTACAAAACAATGTTCAGAAAGTAATAATTCCAGTCACTAGTGGAATCAACAACTGTGGCTGTAGGCTACTGGAGATTAGACGACATGAACCGGGCATGTAGGTAAGTGAAATAGATGTAGTGAATAAAATGATTTATGGAAATATGTAGAAAAACAAACACGGATGGATGCATTTGTCTATATCAAATTACACAAAGCTATAGTTCCATTATAGAACTGAATAAAAAATGCAAATATTGATAAAGCTTCTCCGCCACTTTTTTGCAGGTTGACTATGATTATCTGTACACTATCTAATGTTTTTTCATCTAGTTTATTCCAGCGTGATGTTTTCTACAGCGCACATAAAAGTACCTGCATGTGACGAGGTGTGAATGAAGGAGTCAGGCGCAGAGTTTATTCAGTTTACATAAATCAAACGCCCCAAGGGTCAAACGAAACTATACAAGGGAAAATATCCACCTTGGCATAGGAACAGAGGGAACACTTATACACATACTAATTAGGGGAATGAACACCAGGTGTGTGTGATTGACAAGACATGACAAGTGGAGTGATGAGAATGGGATCGGCAGTAGCTAGTACTCCGGTGACAACGAACGCCGAAGCCTGCCCGAACCAGGAGGGGGGCAGCCTCGGCGGAAGTCGTGACACTGCAGTCCTTTGATCTCAATTATCAGCCCTGTAACTCTGTCTGAAGGCTTCTTGGCTATTCCATTGTAAAATACTCATTTAACCAACTTTTGAATTGGCCTATAACTGAATAGGATTGACATGATCAATTAAAAAATAAATACTTATTTATTCAGTTACACAAAGTCATTTTTGGCATCGTAGCCTACGTAGCCTACTGAATGTAACATGAGGTTCATTATAAAAGCACTATGTTCGCATGTAACAGAATAATATCAGCATTATAACTGCATCTTCTCTGCTTCCTTAGATCCATACCTTCAGGAGGGCAAGAGAGAACTAAAACAGAGGTTTAAAAGGAATGTCCAGCATATATCTGACATGTTGGGTAGGCAACCCAGGCCTTCACTGCTTGAGGACATCTACACAGAGCTTTACATCACAGACGGAGGAAATGGAGACATCAGCAATGAACATGAGGTGATGCAATGTGAGGCTTTGTCCAAGAGAGAGGTGACACATGAAGAGCCAATTGCATGCAATTACATTTTCAAGCCCTTCCCAGGACAAAGGAAGTACGTCAAAACTGTGCCAAAACCAAAGGAATCACTGGCATTGGGAAAACTGTGTCTGTGCAGAAGTTCATTCTGGACTGTGTGGAAGGCAAAGCTAATCATCACATAGACCTGATCTTCACATTTCCATTCTGAGACCTGAACTTGAAGAAGGAGAGCAATTCCAGTTTGATGGAACTACTTCAACTGTATTTTCCTGAGATAAAAGAGACTCTTACTTTGGAGAGAGTAAAATGCTTGCTCATCTTTGACAGTCTGGATGAGTTTCGACTCTCTCTAGATTTCCAGAACAATTAAAACTTGAGTGACATCACAAAGCCAAATTCAGTGGATGTGCTGCTGACAAACCTCATCAAGGGCAACCTGCTTCCATCTGCTTTCCTCTGAATAACCTCCAGACCTGCCGCAACCAATCAGATTCCTCCAGAGTGTGTTGACCAGGTGACAGAAATAAGAGGGTTCAACAACCTACAGAGAGAAGACTTCTTCAAAAGGACAGTAAGCAATAAGAATCTGGCCAGCAGAATCATCAAACACAACAAATCATCAAAGAGCGTTAACAACATGTGTTACATGCCAATGTTCTGTTCCTGATAAGATGCTGGCTGGATTGGAGAATACACGTAGAGTCCCCAAAACCTTGACTCACATGTTCACGCATTTCCTGCTCATAGACATTCTTATCAAGTACAACAAGCACCAGGAAACAACATGGAAAAATGTTGAGCTCATCATAAGACTGGGGAAGCTGGCATTCTTCCAGTTGGAGAAGGGAAATCTCATATCCTATGTTCAAAGAGTGTGGCATTGATGTCAGCCAGAGCTTAGGGCTTTGTGTCAAAAGCACACAGATCATCACAGAAGAAGCAGGACTGTTGGAGGAGAGGGTCTACTGATTCGTGCATCTGAGCATCCAGGAGTTCCTCGCTGCTTTGTACGTCCTACACTCTTGTCTTAATGAGAAGACCAATGTTCTGCTACGCCAAGATGAGGCAAGAGATGGTGTGGCAAGATCACAGTCACCTGACCAGAAAATCCCTATGAGATACTCCATCCTTGGATCCTCTCATTTCCTTGCACAAGTCTGCAGTGGACAAGGCATTGGAGAGTGAAAACGGACACCTGGACCTTTTCCTCCACTTCCTCTTCGGCCTCTCCCTGGAATCCAACCTGGGAATTCTTGGAAGCCTGTTCAGACGGAACTTGAACAAAACATTGAGCATCAAGGAGACCGTCTTGTATGTGAATACAAAAATCTGGGAGAGTCCCTATCCGAAGAGGACTGTCAATCTGTTCCACTGTCTGAGTGAGCTGGATGACCACTCTCTGGAGGAGGAGATCCGGACTTCTCTGGAGTCAGGAACGCTGTCCCAGAAAAGGCTGGAGTCACACCAGTGTGGGGCCGTGGCCGGTGTGCTTCTGATGTCAGAAGTTAGTACTCAGATGACCTGGTCTGTTTGATGATATCATTTATGTATTTGTATGTTCCTCTTTCATGTTTCATATGCATTTCAACATTTACTTGAAAACATAAGAACATTTGACAATTTAAGGTTTACTCTACTCTAGGTTTTGGACACATTAGATCTGAAGACATACATCACCACAGAAGACGGCCATCGTAGGCTGGTGACTGTCGTCAAGGCATGTAAAAGAGCTAAGTAGTGTCATGGTTTGTACCCTGGAGTAGGTTTAATCTGGGTCTGGGAAACCGGCCCTATACGTTGTATCGTTGTACTATGTACATGTGAACTGTTTCTGCAGACTGGATGGCTGTAACCTGAGAGGGGACTGTGACCTGTACCCTTTGGTCAGTCAACTCATCCCTGACAGAGCTGGACCTCAGCTACAACCCCCTGCAGGACTCAGGTAGTCTGCTGCTCCGTGCTGGACTGATGAGAAAGAACTGCAGACTGGAGAGGCTGAGGTGAGTATTTAGCTTGACATACTTTATTTTTAGCAACAAAATGTCACAAGTAAAAGACATAACCTGATAGCTGAAAGGACAGCATACCATGAAGTAGTATCATCATCATCATCATCATCGTCATCATCATCATCATCATCACCTTCACCTTGATGATATCTTTCCCAGTTTGTCAGGGTGTGATCTCACCATGGCTACCACCACCATTTTGGCTACAGCTCTTCAGGCTCCACACTCCTGTCTGACTGAGCTGGAGCTAAGCAACAATGACATGCAGGATTCAGGCCTGTGGCAGCTCTGTAAAGAACTGGAGAGCTCCCAGTGTAAACTACAGAGGATAGGGTAAGTCACACATGGCCTTTTAGTTCCTTCATTACTCCTTGGAATTCCCTCCAATAAAACAAACACCAGGCAGGGGTGATGGTCTGATGGTGTTAGCTGATATGACTGAATTATGTTATGGTAACTTGGACATGTGTGGGTACACTTGTGTTTGAATGACTCAGAATCTGAGTGTGATTTCCCTTCCTTTTTTCTACAGGCTAGGAGGGCATAGTCTTACAGAGGAGAGCTGCACAGACCTAGCCAAAGCCCTGAGATCTTCTCTCTCTCATCGAAGAGTGCTGGAGCTAAGAAACAATGACCTGAAGGATTGTGGAGTAACACTGCTCTCTGCTGGACAGGACCATCCATACTGTGAACTACAGACACTGGGGTATGGGCATGGGATTACAGTTTTTCTCAATTGTTTACACACATTTTCTGAAAGCATGCCTCATATTCTCAGAACTCTACACACAAATCAAAAAACACACACACAATGGGCAAAACCCCTCAATTCTCCAGCAAAATGAAACTTTACAATAGGATTGAGGAATGGAGAATATGGAGGGAGATAAACAACTAAAAAGCGTGGGTGGGCAGTGAACCAGTTACGAACCAGAGCAGCCCTGTGGAAACTTACGTTGTCCCAAATGACAACGTACCTGAGCTGCTCTGGGCCATCTACCTGATCTGGTGGAATGAGTGTGTTGTGTAGGGTGTCCAGGAATGTGATCAGATGGGCGGTGTTGTAGGGGCCAAGGGTAGCATGGTGATGGATGACGCCGTGGTGGGTAATCGCTGCACACATTGTGATGTTCCCTCCGCGCTGGCCAGAGACTTGAACAATGGCACGCTGGCCGATGATATTCCTTCCCCTCTTTCGTCTTTTTGTGAGGTTGAATCCAACCTCATCAATGAAGATGAACTGGTGCTCCACTGCAGCCACCTCTAGCTCAAGGACTCTCTGAAACACACATGACAATATCAGAAATAGACATGAAGTGGTCACTATTGTGAAGCACAATCATTATGATTACAATACTGAAATATGTATAATTTATACAGTGTTGAGAGTATGCATCAATTGTGGGATTGTATAGGACTCACTTGCACATAGTTATATCGCAATTCTTTGAATCTTTCTGAATTGCGTTCAAATGGCACCCTGTAGACCTGCTTCATCCTGAGATTATTTCTGCACAAGACACGGTCCAGTGTTGATAAGCTTACCCTATCAATATTTTGAAATGTCTAATTGTTTTCTATTATTTTTCTTTGTATTTGCCGTAATGTTATAGCGTTATTTTCTAGGACCATGTTCATGATTTCAGTTTCCTGTTCAGGAGACAGAACACGTTCCCGACCACCTTGTGTTGGTAATCTTTCAGTTCTGCCAAACAAATAGTAAAATGCTGTAAATACAAAGTTGAAATACATTTCCCAAATACTTGAAACGTTTTACAGTCCTACAGAACAGTCAACAGGCAATACTGTACTACTGTACTCATTGAGTACTGTATTGATATGCAGTGCTGCAATTTTCTAGTGAGAGTAGATTTCTTACCTATTCTCATTTCGGAATGTCCGGATGATGGATGCTACAGTGTACCTGCTCAAATTTGGCTGTACTCTTTGCCCAGCCTCCCTCATTGTTAGACCATGGTTGACCACATGATCAACCAAAGTGGCTCGGATCTCATCAGAGATTACGGTCCTTGGCCTTCCTCGTCCTCGTCCTTGTCCTTGTCCTCCCCGTCCTCTTCCTCTTACTCTCACTCCTCTGGCTCTGCCTCTGTTTACAATGTTGGCATCCATTGCTCCAAAACAGAAGAGCTCACCTGTTGCACTTTTATGCTAAAGCTCTGATTGCTAATTGTAAAACTGTGTGATGGGTGTTTGCCCATGTGATGAGTCAGTGTGCATATTTGAATGGCAGTGTGTTCATTGTGAAAACAAGAGATTTTCTGCATGAAAATTGTGCCAAATGGAAAGATTTGTGTGTAGTGTTTTGAAAAAAGTGTGTTGTAGAACTGCAATTTGAGTGTAAAGCAGGAATTGTGCTTGTAGTTTAGTAGAATTGGTTCAGGGGGTTGGTGCATGAGTTACATGTTGTGGTCATTGTGTCTCAAGTACCAGTATTTGTGTGTAAACAATTGAGAAAAACTGTAACTGAGAGAAAAAATAACTGCAAAAGGATTACTTGGTGTATTTTTATATCTTATTATGTAATCAAATTACTTTATCTTCCACTTTTTGTCTCTCAGGTTGTCAGGTTGTAGAGTCACAGAGAAAGGCTGTGCTTCTCTGGCTATAGCGCTGCGTTCAAACCCCTTTCACCTGAGAGCTGGACCGAGCTACAATCACCCAGGCGACTCAGGAGTGAAGCTGCTCTCTGTTGTACTGGAGGATCCACACTGTGGACTGGAGACTCTGAAGTAAATATAGCCCAAGGTTAATAATGGGCATTATTTCCTTTCATTATTCATAGAGAGTCTGTGTCTCTTAATCACTGTCTCCGTCTCTGCTTGTCCCACAGTGTGGAACATGGTAGAGATCACCGGATCAGACCAGGGCTGAGGAAATGTCCTACAGTGTGGAACATGATAGAGAGCACCGGATCAGACCAGGGCTGAGGAAATGTACGATTTTCATATTGCTGTTTATCCAGGTCACACTGGATCCCGCCTCAGCCCACCACAGCCTTACCCTGTCTGAGGAGAACACTAAGGTGACCAGGAAACCACAGGAGTCAACCGCTCCCCTTCACACTGACCTCAGATCAGAGATCTTTTTCCAAGAGCAGCGGAAATTATGATAATACCATTTTAGTGTAAGAGCTGTTTGAAAAGACCACCTGAAATTACAGCCTGTTTTGGTGGGGTGGAGTTTTGGCCTGCCTGGTGACATCACCAGGCAGTGCATTAGTTAATAGACCAACAGGAAAGAGAGTTTCAAACCTCTCTGCCAATAACAGCTAGTTTTCAGTTTTTCCCTCCCCACTCAGACCACTCCCAGACAATCCTAGCAAAATTCTTGTTTGAGAAATTGTTCTTTGCTAAGAAACTATTTGTTTCTTTTGACATGTTTTTATTGAAAACAATCACAGTAAGGTACTTCATTGTTAACCAGAAATTATTTGATATTGAAAAAAAAAAATGGCTGCATTGGACCTTTAAGGTAATGGAGATATGAGAAACACTGTATTATTGACATAGTGATGGCCATAATATTGAGATAGTGGTGGCCATAATATGTGACTCGTTTCAGGAAACTAGGCATATGTCGCGCGTCACTACATCACAGGACAGCCATTGGAACATAAACTTTTTTTTAAATCAAAATGTGTTTTTTGGCAGAAATGCCTTCTGGAACATGTGAACTTTCATGTGCCTTAATAACAAACTTGTATGCCATCTGTAAATACGAATACAATTGTTAAATTACGAGCCTAGTTGGTTTAGCTCCTGACAGAAAAAGACAGCAACCTTCCCGCTAGCCATGATTGGCTTAGATAATGAGTGGGCTGGACATGACGAGATATGAGTTCGGATTGGTCTGCCATATAGCACGCTTTTGTCTATTTGGGCTGGTCAGTATGTGTAGGTAATCCTTTCTAACGCAGCTTTTTTTAAAAGATATTGTGAAGTAGAACTGCATACGTGTTGCTCTACACTTTCTGGAGGACCGAGTTTTGAAATCAGTGGAATTAGAGTATGATAGCTAAGGAGATGGGAAAAACACCTGTCTCCGGATTACATCTTCAAACTAAGGGCAACCATGGCATCCGTGACAGAAAGGGAGATGCATACATCTATGTATACGGGTAAGATGGTCTAGCTAGCTACATTTTCAGATATTACACGTTCCGAATTTAGTCAGAAAGTTGTTTTCATTTCAAGTTAAAGTGTACTGTTAGCTAGCTAGCTAACTTTAGCTGGCTGGCTCGCTAGCTAATGCTAGGTGTATGATCTGTGTAGCAATATTATTTGTATCTCAGAACCATTTGCTTTGCTAGGTATAGCCTAATGTTAGCTAGCTAACATTGAACCTGGTTGGTTAGCTACCTGCAGATTCATGCAGCGTAGTAACGTCATGAGTTGGGGTCATGGTTAATTGTTTAGATAAATAGCTAGCCACTATGCAAGTAACCATTTCAATAGAATGTTCATGATGTCACTACGACAACTGTTGATAGACATAGCTGGTAAATTCACTCTGGCTATCTACTCCGATTTCAGAGCACTCTCCTCTGAGTGTGCCAGAGCGCAGAATAACTGACGAATCTATGAACGCTCAACACCCGTTGAATATGGCCGGTGTCAGTAAACGTTGGCAAAAAAGCATAAATTGTTGCCAGCAGGCAGTTGCAGTCACCAACGCTCTGGATAACATAAAAACAGCCTAACCAGTAAAATGGTCAGAGTGAGCTGTTCTCTCATTTGTGTCTGGAAGTAGCTAGCAAGCAAGCCAACGTTAGCCAGTTAGCTTGGGTGCTTGACTGCTGTTGTTAGGACAGAACGCTCCGATCAACCCTTAAAGAGATGGGTGGGGCTAAAGCTTAAGAGGGTGTGAACGATACTGAATGGGTGTGGACTAAGAAGAGCTCTCCAGTAGGTGTTCCAAAACATTCAAAGGCCATTTTCTCAAAAGTGAGGTTACAAGCTTATCAACTTTCAAAATAGAATTACTTTCCCATTGTTCCTCAACTGTAGTGCATGATATACCATTTTCTAGCTCTGAGTCTCTACTTTTATCCAATGTAAAAAACACCATTTAAAATGTTGCTACATAAGACCGAATCGAGCCGGTCGGTCACATATTGAGATAGTGATGGCAATAATATTGAGATAGTGATGGCCATAATATTGAGATAGTGATGGCCATAATATTGAGATAGTGATGGCCATAATATTGAGATGGTGATGGCCATAATATTGAGATAGTGATGGCCAAAATATTGAGATAGTGATGGCCATAATATTGAGATAGTGATGGCCATAATATTGAGATAGTGATAGCCTCAGACGTAATTTCATAGCTAATTAATTACAATTAATAGACTGATTTTTATACGACACAAACACAGCATGGTCTGTTTCTATGTTTCTATCATTTCTATGATTCATCCCGCTGTTCTTGATTTCTTGACTTTTTTTTCTTTTTTCACATTTGAAATAATTGACATTTCACTGCATTGTTTATTTTATTATTTTTATTTTTTTGGTGGGGGGTAGATCAGCTTTAATATTGTAGATAGACTGTAACTTCCATCAATGTAATTGTCTGCATCACTTCCAATATGTTTTATTTTTTCAGGCATATATATATATATATATATATATATATAACCTATATACTTATTATGGATATAGTATACTTACATTATTAGTTATCTTGTTGTTATTAGTTGTTGTTATTTGTTATTAGTCCCATCCTTCAACTCCATTCAACACCTCCCATCTATCTCTTAACACCATCCATATTGGATTTCTATTTGCCATATATTTTTCAACTGTACTGTGATGTTATACAAAAGTTCTGAACCTTTCTATTCTCATTGTTTCTACAGATTGTAAATTGAAAATAAACACTTTTGCTAAAATTATTATAATATTATTGATCGATTGACTATGACTTTTCAGATCACCCAGTAATGCTATCTGCAGGGTTAGCTCCAGGTAAATATTGCAATCCTTTAGCCATTCCTGGACCTGTGTCCAAAAACAAGCTACAAATGAACAGTACCAAAACAAATGATCTAATGATTCTGTCTCTTCGCAGAAAAATCTGCAGAGCTGGGAAGATTGTATCCCCCAGATAAATAACATTCTATTAGTAGCAAGAATTTTATATAATAATTTAAATTAAACAATTCTAAGTTTTGATTCCGGCGTCACTTTGCGTATCAGTTCATAACCACTATGCCATGGAATCGGTCCGTCAAAAATCTCTTCCCAACTATTTTACAATCTATATGGGACGGCTGTCAATCCTTTGGTCCTTAAATTAAACTGGTATACTTTTTTATTTATCACAGTTTTCTTTAACCAATTATGTTCTTTAATGCAAGGCCGACAGAAAAGTTCCTTACTTTTTCCCCCTTCCACTTTCCTCTTCCGTTTCTGCGGTAATGCTGCAATTATTTGGTTGTAATTTTGGGTAGAGCAGACATTTCCATATGTTTTTGTTAGCTGCATGTGCGACATAACTCCACCAGTCCTACCGATGATATAATTTACGAAGATTATACCTTTTTTAAACCTTTTATTTAAAAAATAGTTTTTTGTCAATTAGTATATTTGTTGCATACTTTGTTCTGTCGTTTCTGGAGGATTAAATTGAAATTGCAACCAACTTTCTACGGCTTGTTTTAGAAATAGTGATATTTGGGAGATTATTTCCTTTTCAAATAACTGAAAGTGAGAGGTTGTAATCTAAATAAAGGGAAAAAGGCCATTCTTGAACATTGGGTGAGACAATCTTACTAATTCACTTGAGAACCAGTTCGGATTTAAGTATAACTTTTGTATGACTGAAGCTTTTAGTGACAGGTCTAATGCTTTAATATTTAATAATTTCTCTCCTCCGAATTCATAGTCATTATATAAATAGGCCCGTTTAATTTTGTATGGCTTGCTGTTCCAAATAAAATTGAATATTTATTTCTCATATAATTTAAAAAACTGTTCACTAGGCGTAGGCAAGACCATAAGCAAATAGGTGAACTGGGATAATACTAAAGAGTTCATCAGGGTGATTCTTACACAAATTGACAGGCACCCACCTTTCCATGGTAGCAAGATCTTATCTATTTTTGCTAACTTTCTATTAAAATGTATTGGAGTGAGATTTCACTGTATTGTTAGGAGATAGTAACATCAGCATTTCACTGCATTGTTAGGAGTTAGTAACATCAGCATTTCACTGCATTGTTAGGAGTTAGTAACATCAGCATTTCACTGCATTGTTAGGAGATGGTAACATCAGCATTTCACTGCATTGTCAGGAGCTAGAAACATCAGCATTTCACTGCATTGTCAGGAGCTAGTAACATCAGCATTTCACTTCATTGTTAAGAGCTAATAACATCAGCATTTCACTCCATTTTCAGGAGCTTGTAACATCAGCATTTCACTTCATTGTTAAGAGCTAATAACATCAGCATTTCACTCCATTTTCAGGAGCTTGTAACACAGCATTTCACTGCTTTGTTAGGAGCTAGTCAGTATTTCACTGTGTCACGTCTCCTCCCGTTGCTCCCCTCCGGCACTATGATTCGCCATTCTACTGAGCCACCGGTCTGAGCGCACCACCTCGGCAACACCGGAATGGAAACCCAACGCACCCTAATCACCTCCAGCGCACCTGCACCTCATCATCTCATCACCACCCCTATATAGCCCTGGACTGTTCAGTGTTGTGTTGTGTGTGATTGTTAGTGTCTTGTCGTGTACTCGCGCTTTGTTGTTCTCTTGCTCAGTGTTAAGTAAACCGTTACATTGATGATCCAGCTCGTCCTTTCATCCTGGAGGTGGACGCATCTGAGGAGGGTGTGGGTGTGGGTGGGGTCCTCTCCCAGCGGCAAGGTAAGCCAGAGAAAATGTATCCCTGTGCCTTTTTCTCGAAAAAGCTTACCCCCGCAGAGAGGAACTATGGAGTTGGAGACAGGGAGCTGTTGGCGGTGGTCCTCTCTCTGGAGGAATGGAGACACTGGCTGGAGGGCGCAGTCCATCCATTACGGATTCTCACTGACCACCGGAATTTGGAGCACATACGGGCAGCGAAACGGATGAACTCTTGTCAAGCCAGGTGGGCCTAATTTCTTACTCGCTTTCAGTTTATTCTGTCATACCGCCCAGGATCCCAGAATGTGAAAGCCGACGCACTCTCCAGGATGCACCATACCGGAGAAAGGAAGGATCTGGGGGGTGTCTCCCGCTATATCAACTCCTGTTCCGTATGTGCCCAAACGAAGACCCCTCGGAATGCCCCGGCAGGCAAACTAGTTACTCTCCCAGTGCCTCAGCGACCTTGGTCACACCTGTCCATAGACTTTGTCACCGACCTCCCACGTTCTGACGGCTTCAAAACAGTCCTGGTGGTCGTAGATCGGTTCTCCAAATCATGCCGCTTTTTTTTTTGCCACTGACTGGTCTTCCTTCTGCTCTCCAGGTCGCTGATGTCCTGTTCCAACAGGTCTTCCGGCATTATGGACTACCGGAGGACATCGTCTCGGACCGTGGCCTCCAATTCACCTCCCGAGTGTGGAAGGCTTTCCTGGAGAAGATCGGGGCCATGGCCAGCCTCACTTCTGGGTATAGGCCTCAGTCGAATGGGCAGGTGGAGCGCATTAACCAGGAGCTGGGGAGGTTTTTTCGTTGCCACTGTCAGGACTGGCAGGGTGAGTGGGCGAGGTTTCTTCCCTGGACAGAATATGCCCAGAACTCCCTTGTTTACTCCTCCACGGGGCTCACTCCCTTCCAGTGCATCCTGGGGTACCAGGCGGCCCTGGCCCCTTGCACAGCTAGCCAGACCGATGCGCCCGCTGTCAACGAGTGGTTCCGCAGGGCCGGACAGGTCTGGGACGCCGCCCATGTCCATCTCCAGAGGGCCATTCATTGGCAGAAGGACCAAGCCGACCGCCACCACAGTGAGGCCCCCGTATTCCAGCCTGGCTGTCCACAAAAAACCTCCCTCTCCGCCTGCCCTGCAAGAAACTGAGCCCCCGGTTTGTGGGGCCGTTTAAGGTCCTCCGGTGGATAAATGAGGTATCGTACCGGCTGCTCCTTCCCCCTCACTACCATGTATCACCCACTTTTCATGTGTCTCTCCTCAGGCCGGTGGTTCCTGGTCCTCTGGCGGATGCCGTCCCCCAGGGTACGCCCCCTCCGCCCCTGGACATTGACGGGAGTGTGGCATATGCGGTGAGGGACCTGCTGGACTCCAGGTTCCGTGGGGGATGGCTCCGTTACCTGGTGGACTGGGAGGGGTATGGTCCTGAGGAGAGGAGCTGGGGACGTTCTGGACCCCAACCTAATTGGGACTTCCACCGTAGCCGCCCTCACCGGCCCGTTCGGGGGGGGTACTGTCACGTCTCCTCCCGTTGCTCCCCTCCGGCGCTCTGATTCACCGGTCTACTGAGCCACCGGTCTGCACGCACCACCTCGGCAACACCGGAATGGAAACCCAACGCACCCTAATCACTACCAGCGCACCTGCACCTCATTATCTCATCACCACTATATAGCCCTGGACTGTTCAGTGTGTGTGATTGTTAGTATCTTGTAGTGTACTCGCTCTTTGTTCTCTTGCTCAGTGTTAAGTAAACCGTTACATTGTTGATTCCTGCCTCTTCGTATCCTCAGTACTCGTCACACACTGCATTGTTAGGAGATGGTAAGAACAGCATTTCACTGCATTGTCAGGAGCTAGTAACAGCATTTCACTGCATTGTTAGGCGTTAGTAACATCAGCATTTCACTGCATTGTTAGGAGCTAGTAACAGCATTTCACTGCATTGTTAGGCGCTAGTAACATCAGCATTTCTGCTCGTAAGATTGGGAACAATCACCCACATGCTCTTAAGGAAATCATGAATGTCATGGATACATTAGAACTAGTAGATTTATGGAGGCTTAAATATCCTGATCTAGTGAGATATACATGGCGGAGACTCAATCAAGCTAGTCATGTTGACTTGATGTCATTCTCGTTGGCACCAAAACTTTAAAAAGTGTTGATAGGGGACAGAATGCAGTCGGACCATCATATAATTGGCATATACATTACTCTTACTGAATTTCCACGTGGGCGAGGATATTGGAAATTTAATCAACCTATTGGATGATAATTTATTTTTAACTAGGACAAAGGAATTTATATCTGACTTTTTCCGACATAACATATGTACAGCAAATCCCCTTATTGTATGGGACACCTTTAGAGGCCATGCAATTCAGTACTCATCTCGAAAACAAAAGCAATTTAGGTCAAGACTTTACACTAACAAAGGAAATAGAAAGTCTAACAGAACAGATGGCAATAAAAACGAACAGAGGCTCAGAATAAATTTGAGGAAAAACAAAAAGAAATGGAGTGTCACGCCCTGGCTCTGGGGACACTTGTATGTTGAGCCAGGGTGTGCATTTCATTTGTTTATCTAGGATGTGTATTTCTATGTTGGCCTGAGTGGCTCCCAATCAGAGGCAACGAGTGTCAGCTGTCGTTGGTTGTCTCTGATTGGGAGCCATATTTAACTGTCTGTTTCCCATTTGTGTTTGTGGGATCTTGTTTCAAGTCTGTTTATGTTAGACCGTGAACTGTCACGTATCGTTTGTTGTTTTTGATCGTGTCTCTAATTAAAGAGTATGTTTGCCTGCAACGCTGCGCCTTGGTCCTCATCTCTGTTTGACGATCGTGACAGAAGATCCCACCTCGACTGGATCAAGCAGCGTGACGAGGAGAGAGGATGGACTTGGGAGGAGATGAGTGCGAGTCTGGCAAGAGGGATGGAGGCCTTGGCCACGGGTAGGAGTGAAGCCCATAAATTTTTTAGGGGGGGGCTAACGCCGTGGACGACGGGGCAGCAGGAGGCCGCCAGGTTACGGGAGTCACTGGTCACCAGGGGGAGGGAGGATGTAGAGGCACGGCGAGAGGTACTGGCGTGTGTTGCCAGTCCGGTCCGGCCTGTTCCTGATCCCCACGTAGGGCCAGTGGTGTGTGTTCCCAGTACGGTCCGGCCTGTTCCTGCCACTCGCACCAAGTCAGTGGTGCGCTCGTCAGCCCGGCACGGCCCGTTCCTGCTCCCCGCACCAAGTCAGTGGTGCGTTTCGTCAACCCGGCGCGGCCCGTTCCTGCTCCCGCACCAAGTCAGTGGTGCGCCCGTCACCCGGTCCGGCCCGCTCCTGCTCCCCGCACCAAGTCAGTGGTGCGTTTCGTCAGCCTGGCGCGGCCCGTTCCTGCTCCCGCACCAAGTCAGTGGTGCGCGTCGTCAACCGGTCCGGCCCATTCCTGCTCCCCGCACCAAGTCAGTGGTGCGTTTGGCCAGCCCAGCTCGGCCCGTTCCTGCTCCCCGCACCAAGTCAGTGGTGCGCCCGTCAGCCGGCCCGGCCCGTTCCTGCTCCCGCACCAAGTCGGTACGTCGCTTGTCCCCGCCAGTCGTGGCGCCGCGCCTGCTCCCCACACCAAGCCAGTGGTGTGCGTCGTCAGTCCGGCACGGCCGTGCCTGTTCCACCGGTGGCTGGTCGGCACCGGTCAGATGCTTCACGCCGGAGCTAGAGCAATCCGCTCCACCAGTGTGCAGTCCAGCTCCGGCCAGCGGGGCCAGACCCGGACCAGGGGTACTTTGGGGGGTTGGAGAGGGAGCGGGGTCAGGCCCGAGCCGGATCCGCCGCCTAAGCGGAGTGCCCACCCGGTCCCTCCCCTGTGGTGTTTGGTGGGCGCGGTCGGAGTCCCGCGCCTTTAGGGGGGTACTGTCACGCCCTGGCTCTGGGGACACTTGTATGTTGAGCCAGGGTGTGCATTTCATTTGTTTATCTAGTACGTGTATTTCTATGTTGGCCTGAGTGGCTCCCAATCAGAGGCAACGAGTGTCAGCTGTCGTTGGTTGTCTCTGATTGGGAGCCATATTTAACTGTCTGTTTCCCATTTGTGTTTGTGGGATCTTGTTTCAAGTCTGATTTCTTTATCTTGGCAGCGAGTTGTAAATGAGAACCTGTTCTAATGCTTACCTAAAAATGTTAGACCGTGAACTGTCACGTATCGTTTGTTGTTTTTGATCGTGTCTCTAATTAAAGAGTATGTTTGCCTGCAACGCTGCGCCTTGGTCCTCATCTCTGTTTGACGATCGTGACATGGAGAAACTTATTCAAGAAAGATCAAGTGTAATATATTATAAAAATAAAGCAAACTGGATGGAATATGGGGAAAAATGCAACAAATTATTTTTTAATCTTCAACATAGGAATGCTACCAAAAATAATTTAATGAAACTGGTTACAATTGACGGAGTAACCCATGATTCACCAAATGAT
Source organism: Coregonus clupeaformis (assembly GCF_020615455.1). Classification (NCBI taxonomy): domain Eukaryota; kingdom Metazoa; phylum Chordata; class Actinopteri; order Salmoniformes; family Salmonidae; genus Coregonus; species Coregonus clupeaformis. The sequence goes on from NC_059193.1 coordinate 28,508,682, forward strand.
ATTTTGAAGGAGGAAACAAGGTACTTTAAGCATATGTTTCCGTTTCAGTCGCCTCCATATCCTCTAACTAAAGCTAATTGTAGAGATTTTTTTTCAATTGATAATGTAAAATTAACAGCCAAACAGAAATACTTTTGTGAAGGTGAAATTACAGAGGAGGAACTTCTGGATGCAATTAAAGACTAAGTCTGGGAAAACTCCAGGGTTGGATGGCATACCAGTCGAAGTATACCAAACCTTTTTTAATAAACTAAGAGGACCGTTATTAGCATGTTTTAACCACTCCTATGTAAATGGTAGATTATCTGACACTCAAGAAGAAGGTCTGATCTCATTATTACTGAAACAGTATACAAGTGGAAAATATAAAGATCCAGTCCATTAAAAAAAACATTGGAGGCCCCTTATACTTCTGTGTTGTGATGCAAAAATTCTAGCAAAATGTATAGCGCATAGAATTAAAAAAGGTATTGTCGGATATTATTCATTCTAATCAGACAGGTTTTTTACATGGAAGATACATTGGAGATAATATAAGGCAAGTATTGGAAACAATAAACATTATGGAAAATCTGAGAAACCAGGCCTGCTATTCATAGCCGACCTCAAAAAGGCATTTGATAAAGTACGACTGGGGTTTATATATAAATGCTTGGAGCATTTCAATTTTGGTGAATCTCTTATAAAATGGGTCAAAATCATGTATAGTAACCCTAGGTGTAAAATAGTAAATAATGGCTATTTCTCAGAAAGTTTTAAACTGTCAAGAGGAGTGAAACAAGGTTGTCCACTATCGGCATATCTATTTATTGTGGCCATCGAGATGTTAGCTATTAAAATCAGATCCAACAATAATATCAGGGGATTAGAAATCCAGGGCTTAAAAACAAAGGTGTCATTGTACGCTGATGATTCATGTTTTCTTTTAAATCCACAACTAGAATCACTCCACAGCCTCATAGAGGATCTAGATACATTTTCTAACCTCTCTGGATTACAACCAAATGATGACAAATGTACTATATTACGTATTGGATCAATAAAAAATACAATTTTTACATTGCCATGTAGTTTACCAATAAAATGGTCTGATGGTGATGTGGATATACTCGGAATACATATCCCAAAGGAAATAAATGATCTCACTTCAATAAATTATAATAGAAAGTTAGCAAAAATAGATAAGATCTTGCTACCATGGAAAGGTGGGTGCCTGTCAAATTGTGGCAAAATCACCCTGATTAACTCTTTAGTATTATCCCAGTTCACCTATTTGCTTATGGTCTTGCCTACGTCTAGCGAACAGTTTTTTAAAATTATATGAGAAAGAAATATTCAATTTTATTTGGAACGGCAAGCCAGACAAAATTAAATGGGCCTATTTATATAATGAATATGAATTCGGAAGACAGAAATTATTCAATATTAAAGCATTAGACCTATCACTAAAAACTTCAGTCATACAAAAGTTATACTTAAATCCGAACTGGTTCTCTAGCAAATTAGTAAGATTGTCTCACCAAATGTTCAAGAATGGCCTTTTTCCCTTTATTCAGATTACAACCACTCACTTTCAGTTATTTGAAAAGGAAATCATCTCCCAGATATCACTATTTCTGAAACAAGCCATAGAAAGTTGGTTGCAATTTCAATTTAATCCTCCAGAAACGACAGAACAAATAATGCAACAAATATTGTGGTTAAACTCAAATATACTAATTGACAAAAAAAAAAAAAGTATAATCTTTGTAAATTATATCATCGGTAGGACTGGTGGAGTTATGTCGCACATGCAGCTAACAAAAACATATGGAAATGTCTGCCCTACCCAAAATTACAACAAAATAATTGCAGCCTTACCGTAAAAATGGAAGAGGAAAGTGGAAGGAGAAAGTAAGGAACTTGTCTGTCGGCCTTGCATTAAAGAACATAATTGGTTAAGGAAAACTGTGATAAATAAAAAAGTATATCAGTTTTATTTAAGGACCAAAGGATTGACAGCCATCCCATATAGATTGCAAAATAGTTGGGAAGAGATTTTTGATGTACCGATCCCATGGCATAGTGTTTATGAACTGATACGCAAAACGACACCGGATTCAAAACTTTGAATCTTTCAATTTAAATTATTATATAAAATTCTTGCTACCAAAAGAATGTTATTTATATGGGGGATACAATCTTCCCAGCTCTGCAGATTTTGCTGCGAAGAGACAGAATCATTAGATCATTTGTTTTGGTACTGTCCATTTGTAGATTGTTTTTGGACACAGGTCCAGGAATGGCTAAAGGATTGCAATATTTATCTGGAGCTAACCCTGCAGATAGCACTACTGGGTGATCTGAAAAGTCATAGTCAATCGATCAATAACATAATAATACTATTAGCAAAAAAAAAAAATTTAATTTCACAATCTGTAGAAACAATGAGAATAGAAAGGTTCAGAACTTTTGTAAGACATCACAGTACAGTTGAAATATATATGGCAAAGAGAAATCCTATATGGATGGTGTTAAAAAATAGATGGGAGGTGTTGAATGGAATTGAAGGATGGGACTAATAACAACTAACAACAAACAATAACAAGATAACTAATAATGTCGGCACGCTGTGTCCATAATAAGTGTATGGGTTGTAGGTTGGGAGCTTTTGTGAAGGAGCACAGTTAGAAAGATATGGCATATAGAAGCAAACCGGATGGACATCATGAAAATGATTGGAGAGGTTGAGACTAGAAGAAGTTCAGGAGAAAGAACAAACAAAATGTAATTATTGTAAAATTGACTGTGTCCATAAAATGTAGATAGTGGGTATGGGCTGGAAGTAGAGGCCTAGGCGTTGTTGTTCACTAGTTTACTCCAAGTGGGGAAAGGGTGGCGGGGTTGGAAAGTAATAAAGGGGAATATATATACATGTGTATGTATGTATGTATGTATATGGGTGTGTATGTATATATATATATATAAAACATGGGGGATTGGAAGTGATGCAGACAATTACATTGATGGAAGTTACAATCTATCTGCAATATTAAGCTGATTTACCGCCCCCCAAAAAAAAACAACATTTCACTGCATTGTTAGGAGCTAGTAACATCAGCATTTCACTGCATTGTTAGGAGCTAGGAAAACAAGCATTTCACTGCATTGTCAGGAGCTAGTAACATCAGCATTTCACTGCATTGTCAGGAGCTAGTAACATCAGCATTTCACTGCATTGTTAGGAGCTAGTAACATCAGCATTTCACTGCACTGCTACAACACCTGCTAAACTGTGTATGTCACCAATACATTTTGATTTGTAAGAAATTAAAATTGTTCTGGATTTTATCCTGGTTATGTACGTCATTTACATGAGATTCATATTGATTTATTGAACAGATATACCGCTCCATAATATTGTAATGGCTTCTGTTTCCGTTTTAACTATTTATTGAAATAAAGCCATGATCTGTTGGCTCTTAATGAGAGTGCTTAGGGACCTCATCCATATTCTCAATTAGTTCATCTATTATGTTCTGAGAGTCGCATTAAACTTAACAGGATGTGCTTTGAAAAAAGACCCTGTCAAACATTGGATGGAAATTGCTTTGGATATCTTTTTATTCATTGTTTCAAGTTGAATAAAATTTGAAAGCTTGCGAACGCCACTCAATATTATAAAAGGCCAGTCAATGAAAATGTTTTTTATTGATTAAAGATGTGAGAGCAGAAGCGTGAAAGCATGCTATGCAGAATTTCTTCAGAGATCAAGTCTGTGTCTCTTCCTCTATGTGTGTGTGCTAGTGTGAGCACAAACAAGTCTTTAAAACCTGACAAAAAAGCTGATCAGATAGCTCTTTCCAAAGAGGAGTTTCTAGCAGGGCATTAGCCCCTTGTGTTAACTGGCATTCAAAGCAGAGCAGGTTAAAAGGCACTGAGGGTACATCATGTGTGTTGGATGGCTGTTAGAAATGACTGGCTTTCTTGTTGCCTGGGTCAGTAGACGACTTGTTGTTCTGTTGCTCTGATTTGTTGCTCTGTTGGAACAAAGACAACCATACATCTAGATTAAACACACAATTTACCTAATTGTTGTTGAGTGTGTGTGTGTGTGTGTGTGTGTGTGTACCTTGGCCCCGAACAGCAGGTTGATGACTCCTTTGGAACGTCTGTCAGGGGTACGGTCACCAGGAAGACACACAGACATGCTCTTACTGTCCCTCCTGGACCGGGCTGACTCCGCCTCCTCACTACCATTGGCCACGGACAGAGACAGACCTGTGAACAGGGAGAGGGTGTGTGTGTGAGAGGGAGTGTGCGTATGTGCATGCGTGTGTGTGTGTGTGCATGGGTGAGTATGTATGTGCGTGTGCGTGTGCTCATGCATGTGCATTAGTTTGTGCGTGTTACCTGTAATAGCAGGCAGAGACCTGGAGTTGGCGTTGGTGAGAGAGTCGTTTCCCTGACAGGGTTCAGACAGGTTGGTGTCACTGCGGAACTCCTGCTTCTTGGACAGCTAGAGGGAGACAGAGAAGAGAGAGCAGGGATACTCACTGATACTGACATAAAGCAGGAGTCTATGGCCTCTCTCTCTCTCTCTCTCTCTCTCTCTCTCTCTCTCTCTCTCTCTCTCTCTCTCTCTCTCTCTCTCTCTCTCTCTCTCTCTCTCTCTCTCTCTCTCTCTCTCTCTCTCTCTCTCTCTCGGCATGACATAACAACATACATATTGCCAAAGCTAATTTTGGATATTTACAATATTAAAATAATTATTATCGATATTGGCAACGGGACAACAGTAACAATAATAACAAAGGGTCAAAATAACCACTGAACAATAACAATATAGAGGACATGTGCAGCTATCTCTCTCTCTCTCTCCCTGCTCTCTCTCCATCTCTCTCACCCGTTTGCTGTCCAGCGTGTTGGTCCTGTCTCTCTCCTCTGGGATGAAGATCATGCTGCTCCTCTTCCTCTTCTTCTTGGACTTCCTGAGTTTCACCTCCCCCTCGGCCCCTCCCTCATCCGCCATGCTCCCACTCCCACTGGAGCTCTGCAGGGTGGGGGTCCGGGGGGCCACCGTGTCAGGGAGACCACTGGGGAGGGAGTTGAGGGGATTGGGAGTGAGAGAGAGGCGAGGGTAAGGTGTTTGTGTATATGGTTTTGTGTTTGCATCCATCTGTGTGGGTTTGCATCTGAGTGTGTGCGTACGTGCGTCCGTGCGTGCATGTGCGTGTGCCTGTGTGTGTGTGTTACCTGTCTGGGTAAGGTTTGGTGGGGGTCCCACACTCAGACCCCTGGAGGGAGCAGATGGAGATGACAGACTGACGGAAGGAGCGAAGGACAGAGCGCGGACGAGTTGACTTCCTCTCATCCATATCCGGCTGAGAACGAGGGATGACGAAAAGGAAAATAGAGAGATGGAGAAAAGGAGTCAAAAGATCAAAGGTGACGTTGGATGAAAAAGAGAGCTTTTCACAAACAGGAGTTAAGCTTTGGCATGGCCAGTATCATTCCTAAAGCTCTTTTCATAAAATATTTTTGAAGACAGAAATTCTCCTCTGCCCCAGATACCAGGCAGTTCCCGGCATCTAGCCTTTATGTCCTCACGCAGACACTCTCCTTTTCTCTCCCTCTCTTTCTCTTACCAGCTCCCTCACTCCGTATTCCTTCTCCACCTTCTTCCTCATGTGTTTGAAGCACTCCTCCATGCGCTCGTGGAAAGGTCGTAGGTCATCTGTCACTCTCTTCCCATGTAGAGAGATCCCTCCCCCCAGCAACGGGATCTGCAAGAGAGGTAAACGATCAAAATAATGTGTGTGTATGTGTGTTGGCGTGCATATGTGCGTGTGCATGTGTGTGTGTGCATGTGTGTGTGTGTGCCTGTGTTTCTGTACGGTATGTGAGTGTGTAGCGTGTGTGTGTACAGTACCTGCCATGCGATGAGGTCTTTGAGGCGATCCAGCTTATCTCTGTCCTCTGGGTGTTGCAGGTTGTACTCCTCAGTGAAGAAGGCCTGGGGAGAGAAGCAATATCATTGAAATATGCTGCTCTTTCATATATTAAACAATCCTGGGTGGCGAGAGGAAGAAGACAAATGTATGTTCTTCACAAAACATCCAGTTTATTACTCAGTATATTCTATATATATTCTAGCCTGTACCAAACACACAGAATACTGTAATGCAATGTATGTGTTGGGCAGGAGTAAGGGGAGGATGAACTCTGACCTTCTCGTACTTGGCGAAGCCCCCCATGACAGCGGGGTCCACGATGCCGTTGAGCAGCATGGAGAGGGGGTTGATGGGAAGGGCGTCATCGGCCTGGTATTGATTGACCATGGTGAGAATCTTGTCGTTTGTGCTCTCCATGGTCTCTATGGCATTCTCCAGAGGACTGATAGTGGTCTGAGAGAGAGAGAGAGAGAGAGAGAGAGAGAGAGAGAGAGAGAGAGAGAGAGAGAGAGAGAGAGAGAGAGAGAGAGAGAGAGAGAGAGAGAGAGAGAGAGAGAGAGAGAGAGAGAGAGAGAGAGAGAGAGAGAGAGAGAGAGAGAGAGAGAGAGAGAGAGAAGTATAAGAATAACGTATAGTATAAGATAAAGATAGCAAAAAAAGGGACAAAAAGACAGACAGACAGCTTACATGTTTCATGTCTGTGGCCTCAAACCAGCGCAGGATCCCAGGGAGTTTGTACACTGTGGTGAACGTGGTGCGCTCAATCCACATTGACTAGGAGAGCGGGAGAGAGAGATTTAGATTGTTGCCATTGTTTTATATGGAAATTAATGCTCTATGATCATAGATATGTCCTCAGTCAGTCAGACACTCACTACAAACTCATTGTTGGGGTCCACTGGTCCTCTCCTCACTGGTCTGGAGTAGTGGAAACGCTGCACATAGTTGGACTTGTAGAAGCTACAATACAGAAAGAGGGGGTTAAAACTGTACATTTCTTCTGTTTACGTTGTCTATTTTTAAAGCAAATGTCATTCGTATGAGAGGGAGACAGGCAGAGGGACTGACTTGTTGATCTGGTCAGGGACAGGTTTGTTCTTCAGGTGAGGTGGGATCTCCAGGACAGGCTGGACAGTGAAACACTGGATGTCTGAGACACCCCGGTCAGGGAACGCAACATGACCACAACACAAACATGATGAAGAGAAATGTGTGTGTGTGTGTGTGTGTGTAGGTGTGTGTGAGTGTGTGTGTGTAGGTGTGTTTGTGTGTGTGTGTGTGTGTGTGTGAGTTTGTGTGTGTGTGTGTGTGTGTATGTGTGTGTGTAGGTGTGTGTATACCAGGGTTGGGGTCAATTCCAATTCAAATTCCAAAGGTTACTGACTGAAAAGCATTGAAGAGAATTTGACTTTCAGTGTATGTCCTGAATTGACTGGAATTGAAATGGATTTGACTCCAATCCTGGTGTATACAGTGTAAAGTATGAGGATACACTGCAGAGGGGAGAGTCTGACGTCGTCTCCAGGCATGGTGGTGATATTGAGACGGACAGCGATAGGGAACTGACTCATCAGCTGGTTCTGAAAGTCTTCTCTACGCTCGTACTCCTTCCCCCGGTGGATAAACACCTTGTTCTGAGGTTAATCACAGGTTATAGATGGTCATAAAGGGATCATTAACGCTCATAAGCGCCTTGTTTGATCAGACCTATAGACACTCATGAATGGGGTTATTAACACTCATAAACACGACATAAGAGGTCATTATTTTCATATGATTTTGATATTGCTTCCTCTTGGGAATTGACAGCCTCTGTTACTAATTTCACAAGTATAATAAACCATTATCATGTAAATATGGGCTAAACTGAGACATTGAGAAGGTTAAGCTAGGTTATGCAGAAGGTTGGACCGACCCTGAGGAAGGGAGGGTAACCCTGTCCATAGTATCCCACTGCAAAGTAGTCTGGCTTGGGCCTCAGGATCTTCATAATGTTCTCATAGAACTTAGCCTGCTGCTTCTACAGACAGACAGACAGACACACAGAGAGAGAGAGAGAGAGAGAGAGAGAGAGAGAGAGAGAGAGAGAGAGAGAGAGAGAGAGAGAGAGAGAGAGACAGACAGAGAGGGTGGGAGAGATATGATATGATAATGCCTTCTGTACAGCTACAGACACCTTGTCAGTCAGAGAAATGACATGCTCAGCAAAGACTTGTTTTTCTAGGGTGAAATATGGGAGAAAAGATAAAAGTACAATCCAAGGGCAGAATCTATTTATTGCACAACGACAAAATTCAGAGGAGCAGAGAGGACTGTCTCCTATGAAGAGATACTGTATATGCACATTTTATTTGAGTGAAGTGAGACTTGGGAGGCGAGAGAAGAGAAGCATGAGGAGAGGAGAGGAGAGGAGAGGAGAGGAGAAGAGAGGAGAGGAGAGGAGAGGAGAGGAGAGGAGAGGAGAGGAGAGGAGAGGAGAGGAGAGGAGAGGAGAGGAGAGGAGAGGAGAGGAGAGGGAGAGGAGAGGAGAGGAGAGGAGAGGAGAGGAGAGGAGAGGAGAGGAGAGGAGAAAGTGAGAGGAGTAGAGGAACGTTTTTAGGGTCCTGTGAATAGTGATAGAATTGAAGGACAAACGCTGATAAAGGCAGCTTGCTGACAAAACTTATTCATGTGCGGAATAGGACAGGACAGTGTGTTGTGTGTGTCTTACCAGACTCTGGCTGAGCAGCTCGTAGTCAAATACTTCCATCTCATACTGGTCAGCCAACTCCTTACACAGAGTGATGGCTTCCTCCCACATCTACACAACACAGCGAGATGAAAGATTACCAATATAGACACGGAGAGAAGATACAAGATAGACAAGATAACCAACTACAACACATCTATACAGACACTATACAGAATCAAGATGGTGACCTCTGCTCCATTTAGCTGACCTTGCCCTTGTCGAAGTCTCCGATGATGATGTCATAGAGCGTCTCCTTCAGCTGACGCTGGGTCTGACAGCTACGCACCTCAAACTGGGGACTGCACTGGTCGTCTGACCACTGGGGTAGAGGAGGGAGAGGAAGGGAGGGACAGGGAAGGACGGTGGGACGGAGAGGGAGGGGGAGAGACAGGCAAGAGGGAAGGAGAGAGAGAGAGAGAGAGAGAGAGAGAGAGAGAGAGAGAGAGAGAGAGAGAGAGAGAGAGGGCATAGATTAAACAATCAGAGTGACAAGACAGATTAAACAATCAGAGAGACAGGCTATAAACAGGATTGTGAAGGCTACAAGCTATAGGTTATAGGATATAGGCTAAACTCTACAGGAGAGACTGCATGTGTGTGAGAGATGAAATGGTGTGAACTACAGTGATGTCAAAGAAGAACAACCGTACAGAGAAGACGTAAGAAACCACTGGAGAGAATAAACTCTATGAAAGACTGAGAAGTCTACTTATTCTGTTCCAGTGGGCCAATAAGCACCCCATAAAAGAGATGGATGAGAGAGAGAGAGGTCAGACACATACTCTCACTATATCAATCACCATAGTTACCCATCCACGGAGACCAAAGCCCTGTCATAAAGTCACCCTGAAAACTTAATCAGATGGATTAATGCTATTGGCCAGTGCCACGGGAACCAGTTATCAACCAATAAAAACCCCTCGCTCTCATCTCACACTGTGTCAGGGCTACACTGAATCCACCAGTAAATGCCTCTCTCTCGTTGTGAATGCCAATGTCAATGTGTGTGTGTGTGTGTCACCTTAAGCAGGCGAGAGTGAAGCAGCAGGGTGTATGCAGCCTCTGTGTAGTTTTCCACATCCAAGTGAAGGTCTCTCAGCTTATATAGGTATCTGTAACACACACACGCATGCACACGCACGCCCACACACAAACCCACACACACACACACAAGTTAATACACATCACACTGTAATGTCTACCACTGTCCACTAGATGTCTCTTTTGCCTAATCAACTCAGTGAGCAGTCCAACATGCTGTGGAACACGTAGCCAATCTATTGTGATTGCATGACCTATACACCAACCATCAACCACAGAGAACTAACAAACAGCTGAACCGACATTCCAATGGTTCTATAATTTACACTGTCTGTCTCTGAATAATGGATAGTGTATGTCAACCTGATGACGTTTTTATAGCCTGGCAAAGCTTTGTGTTTGTCTCACACTGATGTGAACACTGTGTAACACACAGCAGAACGCATGGAAGTTTAATGTGCCTTGAGGGCTAAAACACATCAGACTGCTGTCGCTATGCAGCTGCCTCAACCCTAGGTCTCTCGTTTACCTTCTCCTCTCTTTCTAATCCTCTTTCAATTTCTCTTCCTCTTTTAGTTATTTCTGCCTCTCTCTCTCTCTCTCTCTGTCACGATCGTCGTAAGAAGTGGACCAAGGCGCAGCGTGATATGCGTACATCTTTTAATGAGTACTTTATAACCATAACAAAACGATACGTGAAGTCTTAAGGTTAACAAACACAAACCTCTCCAGAACAAGATCCCACAAATGACAAGTGCAAAACAGGCTGCCTAAGTATGGTTCCCAATCAGAGACAACAAGCCACAGCTGCCTCTGATTGGGAACCACCCCGGCCAACATAGAAACAAATGAACTAGAACATGAACATAGAACACTAAACATAGAAACTAACACCCTGGCTCAACATATAAGAGTCCCCAGAGCCAGGGCGTGACAGTCTCTCTCTCTCTCTCTCTCTCTCTGCCTGTTATTTCTAAATAATTTCCTATCGCTGTCACTCATTTTCAGCAGAACATTGCTCAATTTTTTGGATTGTGTCAAATGTGGGACTTGAAGGGTTTTCAACATTCTAGGTTTCCAATAGAGAAAAACAGTGTATCTTTCACTTGTCTTAGTTTCTTCCTCCATCTTTTTATTCCACTCTTCCTTTTGGATTACACCTTGCTCTCTATCTCCTCGTCTTCTTCATTGTTTGACTCACCTTCTGTATTTCTCTGCCCTTCACTTTCTCTCAACCTCTCCCCTCACTCCCTTTCACCATCCCTCCCTCCCTTTCTTTCTCTCTCTCACTCTATTTCCCTCTCGCTCCCTCCCTCTCTATCCCTTCCTCTTCATCCCTCTCTCTCTCCTAAAATGAGTGCACATGTTACTGTTAGTGGAGGGCTTGATCCTCTGGATTTGGACATTAATTCAGCAGGATTGAGATAATCCCTTGTCAGATTATATATATATACACACACACACACACACACACACACACACACACACACATACATACAAGGTCACATTCTCACACTCACCCACTGAGTAATACACTGTTATACACAGTTAAACCAGTGCACGTAGCCTACCCCAGTCCCACAGCACATATACAGAAACTCACTATAGACAAACTATGTAATGTATTGGATATTGTGTAACTAGTTATGAAACATATTGACAATTTAAATAACACGTTATTGTTGCATAAAGTGTTCACCTGATGTACATCCCTTCACGGTTGATGTCCTTGTAGAAATTCTGCAATGCAACAGAGAGAAGTGTGAGACGTTGCTTGTTAGTGTGGATGTGTGTTGGGGGGATAAACTTCAGAGAGGGTGTGTGTGTTTGTGTGTGTGTGTGCCAGTGCAGCACAAATTCCCTGTTTAATGAAGTTTAATGACATCTTAAGAGAGCAGACGAGTGTGACGACCCGAAGTAACCCTGTCTCATCACCAGCACACACACACACACACACAAACCCGCACCTGCACACACACCACAGCTCTTCTCCGGTGCTCACCCACTGAGAAAAACACTCAAGGCAGAACACACACATGTCAAGCCCACGTCACCATCTAACACACTCCAATAATCTCCACATCCGACTAGTGTTTGAAGAACTATTAAAAATATAAAACTCTGAAAGATCATGAATAATTTAGAGTCAGTAACAGAAGCTGATGCGTGCAGCTAGCATACATATATTATATATACAAAAGTATGTGGACACCCGTTCAAATTAGTGAATTTGGCTATTTCAGCCACACCCGTTGTTTACAGGTGTATAAATTCAAGCACACAGCCATGCAATCTCCATAGACAAACATTGGCAGTAGAATGGCCTTACTGAAGAGCTCAGAGACTTTCAACGTGGCACCATCATAGGATGCCACCTTTCCAACAAGTCAGTTCCTCAAATTTCTTTCTTGCTAGAGCTGCCCCGGTCATCTGTAAGTGCTGTTATTGTGAAGTGGAAATGTCTAGGAGCAACAACGGCTCAACCACGAAGTTGTAGGCCACACAAGCTCACAGAACGGGACCGCGAGTGCTGAAGCACATACCGGGTAAAAACCGTCTGTCCTCGGTTCCAGCACTCCAGTTCCAAACTGCCTCTGGAAGCAAAGTCAGTACAAGAACTGTTCGTCAGGAGCTTCATGAAATGGGTTTCCATGGCTGAGCAGCCACACACAAGCCTAAGGTCACCATGTGCAATGCCAAGCGTCGGCTGGAGTGGTGTAAAGCTCACCTCCATTGGACTCTGGAGTAGTGGAAACACGTTCTCTGGAGTGATGAATCATGCTTCACCATCTGGCAGTCCGACAGACGAATCTGGGTATGGCCGATGCCAGGAGAATACTACCTGCCCCAATGCATAGTGCCAACAGTAAAGTTTGGTGGAGGAGGAATAATGGTCTGGGGCTATTTTTCATGGTTTGGGCTAGGCCCCTTAGTTCCAGTGAAGGGAAATCTTAACGCTACAGCATACAATGACATTCTAGATGATTCTGTGCTTCCAACTTTGTGGCAACAGTTTGGGGAAGGGGTTGAGCCCTGACCTCAACCCCATCGAACACATTTGCAATTAATTGGAACGCCGACTGCGAGCCAGGCCTAATCGCCCAACATCAGTGCCCGACCTCACTAATGCTCTTGTGGCTGAATAGAAGCAAGTCCCCACAGCAATGTTCCAACATCTAGTGGAAAGCCTTCCCAGAAGAGTGGAGGCTGTTATAGCAGCAAAGGGGGGACCAGCTCCATATGAATGCCCATGATTTTGGAATGAGATGTTCGACAAGCAGGTGTCCACATACTTTTGGTCATGTAGTGTATCTGAGTCTTCCAGATGCATCCATGGGAGCTGTGTGTTAGCTATAGCAACGCTAATGTTAGTTTGCCTGAGGTAAGGATGATTAGCTTGCATATTGCATAGCATTCTAATGTTAGTTAGTCTGAGGCAAGGATGATTAGCTTGCATATTGCATAGCATGCTAATGTCAATTAGCCTGAGGTAAGGGTGTTTAGCTTCCCAAACAGCATGTAATGAAAGGAAATGGCTAATGTTTAGCCATAGCGGTGCTGGATAACCCTGGATAACCCTGCTATACATCTGTGTTACTGACAGACAGACAGACAGCCCTGTGTGACTGCCATAGAGTCACAGTATAATACAATAACACAACGACAGGCTGGTACTGCCTCTGAGACTCCTCTCATCTTTTATTGATCTGTGATATTCTATCTATTCTAACAGAATATATGCTTCAGATGCTGTTACTGAATGTTTACATTTCATTTTTTAATTTATTCATGTGTTCAGAGTGTATTTGGAAGTGTTACAATTGATTGGATGTTATATAGCGGCTGGTAATGCCATGTTAATGACCATATGGCGGGCACAGTTGATTGAAATGGCATGATCGACAGATTGGTTTCATGTTGGGGAGAAGGGTGTGATTGTGTGTTGAAAGTGACTGTGGGTGATGTGATTTTGACATGGGACAGGCTCATGACAACACATGAAACGTAAAGGTGTCAGTACTGCAGTTGACGCAACAACATGCAAATAGCTTCAAAACCAGAAATGCAGATAAAAGCTAGAACATTCCGCCCACCGTAGTTCTTCCTGTAGTGGGTGGGGCTTACCAGGAGATTGACAGTACAGCTCATGCGGTTGTTGCGGCTGTCGTCGCTCATCACTGTGCGGTAGTCAAGGAGACGCACCAGTAGTCCCTTCACCAAGGTAACGAAGTGCTCGACCTCTGGCCTCAACAAGGGATGCGCCACAGCACACTCCAACAGACTGACACACGCACACAAACACACACACACACACACGTAAGTAAGTGAATGGGTGGTTGATTGCGTGGTAGATCACAGATATTGACTGTGATATTGATATTGATTGAAGGGACCCACATGGTTTCCAGTAGCTCCATGTATCTCTCATCTCCTCCTCCTCCCTCCACCTCATGATCCAGCTTCAGAATGATCTCATTCTCAAACTACAGACACACAGAACAGAGAGAATGGGTAAGCCTCTCGGAAGTTGTAGAAGTGATTCCTTTCACATTGTGTGTGTGCGTGTGTGCTCCCGTGTGTGTGTGTGAGTGTGCAAGGGAGTGTGTGTGTCACTGTCACACCTTGTGGAAGTGTGTGGAGAGTGTGTGTTCACACTGCATCATGTCGAAGAAGATGGGGATGGTGGCTCGTCTCAGCTCTTCCTCAGGAATCAGAGTCATCTCCAGGATAGGACCCACCATCCCAGGGATAAAACAGATCTTATTCCCACCTGCACACACACACACACACAAACACAGACGCACAAGAATCAGTCTCAGAGTCTAAAACACACACATACCATACATATATTCGCACACACACACTCTTACCCAGTTTGTACCACATGTCCCGTATGGCAAAACCAATGAGTCTCCTCATGTCTCCATACCTGAAGATGAAATCAGCTTTGTTTTAGGACAGGAGCTAATACAACACCCTAACATTGATTATGGAAATACTGTGGCTCATTAATATTGGCAGAGAGAAACAAAATAAAAATATGTTTATTTAATTCACTTTGCCAGGATCTTGTTCCTCTTGGTTGAGGAGAAGTGCTGGAGCTGCAATGACTCTTGGGTAATGAATGCAACGGCCAAATGGAAGTAATTATTCCATAGCTACAGACAAAGAGGGAAGAGGAAACAAAATAATCAGAACCTGTGAGATAAATAATGAATTTATGATAGGGTGAGTGAGAGGGAGAGAGAATGAATATTACTTACATCAGTGACACACAGAGAGAGACTGAAACACCTGCATGCATGCGCGCACACACACACACACACACACACACACACACACACACTAAAAGACACACACACACACACACACACACACACACACACACACACACTGACCTGCACTTCAAAGTCGTTGTTGTTGAGGAACTTGAGGTTCATGGTGTCAGCGTAGGTGTTGATTGCTCTGAGGAACACCCTGACAGAAACACAATATACAGTCTGTTAGATAGATGACATCAGGAGATCAATGTCTACCTAATATATATCAATGGTGATATTGACGTGATATGATTTCAATATTAATATGAACTCAATATTAATATGGTATCTATATTCATGCCATCTGATATATATATATATATATCAGTGGGAATATTAAACATTAAGATTAATGTTAATGATTTCAATAGGAATACAATATTGACACAGTATCCCTACATCCACATAGCTTCATCTAATAATAAATGATGAATTGTTATTCAATTAAATACAATTATTATGGTAAGAGGCTTTAAAAGTTAACCAGATTCAACTTAATTAAAGTAAAGTTTCAAAAGTTGAAGTTAACTAGCCAACTCTTTTCCCATACCTCTCTTTCTAGTGCTATCTATCTTTCTCATTCTGTAAGAGACCTCATTGCTCCCTCCAACATCCTCTCTAACTTTTGCTCTCTAGGAAACATTACCTGTTTATCTTCCCCTAACCCACTCCTCCTTATCTTCCTCTCTCTCTTCCTCTCTCTCATCTCTCGCTATCTATCTTCCCTTTTTCTCTCTCTCTGCACTGTGCTATCTGACATATCCTTGGCCTGTGTAACTCTACACTACAGTTGCTACTCTACACTGTAACTCTACACCACAGCTGCTACTCTACACTGTAACTCTACACTACAGCTGCTACTCTACACAGTAACTCTACACTACAGCTGCTACTCTACACAGTAACTCTACACTACAGTTGCTACTCTACACAGTAACTCTACACTACAGTTGCTACTCTACACTGTAACTCTACACTACAGCTGCTACTCTACACTGTAACTCTACACTACAGCTGCTACTCTACACTGTAACTCTACACTACAGTTGCTACTCTACACTGTCTGTCCAGTCTCTGTTCTGCACCATAACACTGTTACCATCATCAGAGATGAGTCGGCTACATTCAAGTTTGAAGTTTACAGTCATCCAGTGTGTGTGTGTGTGTGTGTGTGTGTGTGTGTGTGTGTGTGTGTGTGTGCACGCGTGTGTGTGCAGTACCTGTTCTGCACCATGATCATAGCCATCCAGTCAGAGGGATAGACGTGCTTCCCAATCAGATCCTTAAAAAGTAGGAATGTCTCCATCAGAAAGTCCTGCAACACAGAGAGTCTATGAGTGTGTGCATGTGCACGTGCTTCTCTGTGTGTGAGTGTGTGTGTGTGTGTGTGTGTGTGTGTGTGTGTGTGTGTGTGTGTGTGACGGCTCACCACTAGGTCAGTGGTGCCTGAGAAGGTTTCTAGGTAGCTGGAGTAGTGGCTGTCATCCATCTGACTCAGAATGGCCGTCATACAGGCCACCACCCTGGACTGAGAGAGAGAGAGAGAGAGAAGAGAGAGAAGAGAGAAGAGAGAGAGAAGAGAGAGAAGAGAGAGAAGAGAGAGAGAGGTCTAACATGAATTAAGAAGGGTCTTGCTGTGATGAGGCAGCACATAATGGGTTAAAGTCTCAACACCACAATCACATCAGAGAGAGGACAGTACAACCTTTCTGATCATCCCTCAATCACAATCATTTATCACTCCCTCTCTCGCTCTTTTCGTCACCTCTGCTCCTCACATGTTCATCTTTCTCTCCCCCTCTTTTTTTCTCTATGTCACTCTACCATCCCTCTCTCTCTCTCTCTCTCTCTCTCTCTGAGACAGAGTGAGAGAGGATGAGGAGTGATAGATGAGAGAGGGGGAGAAAAGGAGTGAGAGATTAGAGAGGGAGAGGAAGGGAGTGATAGATGAGAAAGGGGGAGGAAGGGAGTGATAGATGAGAGAGGGGAGGAAGGGAGTGATAGATGAGAAAGGGGGAGGAAGGGAGTGATAGATGAGAAAGGGGGAGGAAGGGAGTGATAGATGAGAAAGGGGGAGGAAGGGGAGTGATAGATGAGAAAGGGGGGAGGAAGGGAGTGATAGATTAGAGGGGAAGGAAGGGAGTGATAGATGATGGATGGATATTTGCAGACGAAGAGATGAGCATCATCATTCATGTGTCTGTTGGAGTTTGGGGGCTGATAAAAATGGGAATGTGTTTTCACTCACTCCCGACACTTGAAATGTGGTCTGTTGGTTGCTAAGTCATGCACACTAATTTGTATTAAGTACAACACTGTGTCATACTGATGTCAGGTGAGCCTGCAAACACACACACAGACACACACACACCCACGCTTATATTCCTCCACCCTGAAAGAGAAGTATACAGGAACATTGTTTATCTGTGTGTGTCTGTATGCCTTTGTGCGTGCGTCTCTGACACACACATACACACACACACACACAGACACACGCACACACACAGACACACGCACACACACACAGACACACACAGACACACACATACACACACAGACACACACATACACACGCACACACACATACACACACACATACACACGCACACACACATACACACGACACACACACAGACACACACAGACACACACATACACACGCACACACACAGACACACGCACACACACACAGACACACACATACACACGCACACACACATACACACGCACACACACACAGACACACACAGACACACACATACACACGCACACACACACAGACACACACAGCCGAATCATCGTGACGCACCAAAAAATGCAGGCATGCAGACTCACATATTCAGAACACACACACACACACACACACACACACACACACACACACACACACACACACACATTCAGTCTCTGTGTGTAATGGTGTTTCCATAAAGCTGTAATTAGTTAGTGGTATGTCAGCTCTGTGAGTAGCGTGCTACTTATCCCCTCTACTCTCTCCTGGTAGAACGTGTCACCAGACACCCTGTCCAGATCCAATGTCTTTCATCTCTCCTCTTCCTCTTCTCCTCCCTTCATCCCTCCCCCCCTCCTCTCCTCTCCTCCTCCCTCTTCTCCTCCTCCTTCCCTCCCCACCACTCATCTCCTCCCTCCTCTCCTCCTCCCCTTCTCCTCCCTCCATCCCTCCCCACCCCTCATCTCCCCCTCCTCTCCCCTCCTCTCTTCTCCTCCCTCCATCCCTGCCCACCCCTCATCTCCTCCTCCTCTCTTCCTCCTCTTCTCCTCCCTCCATCCCTCCCCACCCCTCCTGTCCTCCTCTTCTCTCCCTCCATCCCTCCCCACCCCCTCCTGTCCTCCTCTTCTCCTTCCCTCCATCCCTTTCCACCCCTCCTCTCCTCCTCCTCTCGTCCTCTCCTCCTCCCTCCATCCCCCCACCCTCCTCATCGTATCGGGTTGTGTGCTCTTTGTGTTTATTGTGACACTGCTGCCAACTGACTGCCTGATGTAACGAGCACACACACAAACACACTCCCTCCCTCCTCTACCTCTCCCTCCCTCTCGCTCTCTCAAATGCAAATTGCTTTGTTGGCATGAAAAGCATACTCCAACTCTCCCTACCACTACCATTACCACTAGTAGCATGTCTACCTCAAATATCTCTACTACTACCATTACCACTAGTAGCTTAACTACCTCTAATATCTCTACTACTACCATTACCACCTAGTAGCATGTCTACCTCTAATATCTCTACTACTACCATTACCACTAGTAGCTTAACTACCTCTAATATCTCTACTACTACCATTACCACTAGTAGCATGTCTACCTCTAATATCTCTACTACTACCATTACCACTAGTAGCTTAACTACCTCTAATATCTCTACTACTACCATTACCACTAGTAGCTTAACTACCTCTAATATCTCTACTACTACCATTACCACTAGTAGCATGTCTACCTCTAATATCTCTACTACTACCCATTACCACTAGTGAGCTTAACTACCTCTAATATCTCTACTACTACCATTACCACTAGTAGCATGTCTACCTCTAATATCTCTACTACTACCATTACCACTAGTAGCTTAACTACCTCTAATATCTCTACTACTACCATTACCACTAGTAGCATGTCTACCTCTAATATCTCTACTACTACCATTACCACTAGTAGCTTAACTACCTCTAATATCTCTACTACTACCATTACCACTAGTAGCATGTCTACCTCTAATATCTCTACTACTACCATTACCACTAGTAGCTTAACTACCTCTAATATCTCTACTACTACCATTACCACTAGTAGCATGTCTACTCTCTAATATCTCTACTACTACCATTACCACTAGTAGCTTAACTACCTCTAATATCTCTACTACTACCATTACCACTAGTGATGTCTACCTCTAATATCTCTACTACTAACATTACCACTAGTAGCTTAACTACCTTTAATATCTCTACTACTACCATTACCACTAGTAGCATGTCTACCTCTAATATCTCTACTACTACCATTACCACTAGTAGCATGTCTACCTCTAATATCTCTACTACTACCATTACCACTAGTAGCTTAACTACCCTAATATCTCTACTACTACCATTACCACTAGTAGCATGTCTACCTCTAATATCTCTACTACTACCATTACCACTAGTAGCTTAACTACCTCTAATATCTCTACTACTACCATTACCACTAGTAGCATGTCTACCTCTAATATCTCTACTACTACCATTACCACTAGTAGCTTAACTACCTCTAATATCTCTACTACTACCATTACCACTAGTAGCATGTCTACCTCTAATATCTCTACTACTACCATTACCACTAGTAGCTTAACTACCTCCTAATATCTCTACTACTACCATTACCACTAGTAGCATGTCTACCTCTAATATCTCTACTACTACCATTACCACTAGTAGCTTAACTACCTCTAATATCTCTACTACTACCATTACCACTAGTAGCATGTCTACCTCTAATATCTCTACTACTAACATTACCACTAGTAGCTTAACTACCTTTAATATCTCTACTACTACCATTACCACTAGTAGCATGTCTACCTCTAATATCTCTACTACTAACATTACCACTAGTAGCATGTCTACCTCTAATATCTCTACTACTACCATTACCACTAGTAGCATGTCTACCTCTAATATCTCTACTACTACCATTACCACTAGTAGCATGTCTACCTCTAATATCTCTACTACTACCATTACCACTAGTAGCTTAACTACCTGTAATATATCTACTACTACCATTACCACTAGTAGCATGTCTACCTCTAATATCTCTATTACTACCATTACCACTAGTAGCATGTCTACCTCTAATATCTCTACTACTACCATTACCACTAGTAGCATGTCTACCTCTAATATCTCTACTACTACCATTACCACTAGTAGCATGTCTACCTCTAATATCTCTACTACTAACATTACCACTAGTAGCTTAACTACCTTTAATATCTCTACTACTACCATTACCACTAGTAGCATGTCTACCTCTAATATCTCTACTACTACCATTACCACTAGTAGCATGTCTACCTCTAATATCTCTACTACTAACATTACCACTAGTAGCTTAACTACCTTTAATATCTCTACTACTACCATTACCACTAGTAGCATGTCTACCTCTAATATCTCTACTACTACCATTACCACTAGTAGCATGTCTACCTCTAATATCTCTACTACTACCATTACCACTAGTAGCATGTCTACCTCTAATATCTCTACTACTAACATTACCACTAGTAGCTTAACTACGTTTAATATCTCTACTACTACCATTACCACTAGTAGCATGTCTACCTCTAATATCTCTACTACTACCATTACCACTAGTAGCATGTCTACCTCTAATATCTCTACTACTAACATTACCACTAGTAGCATGTTTACCTCTAATATCTCTACTACTAACATTACCACTAATAGCTTAACTACCTCTAATATCTCTACTACTACCATTACCACTAGTAGCTTAACTACGTCTAATATCTCTACTACTACCATTACCACTAGTAGCTTAACTACCTCTAATATCTCTACTACTACCATTACCACTAGTAGCATGTCTACCTCTAATATCTCTACTACTAACATTACCACTAGTAGCTTAACTACCTTTAATATCTCTACTACTACCATTACCACTAGTAGCTTAACTACCTCTAATATCTCTACTACTACCATTACCACTAGTAGCATGTCTACCTCTAATATCTCTACTACTACCATTACCACTAGTAGCTTAACTAACTCTAATATCTCTACTACTAACATTACCACTAGTAGCATGTTTACCTCTAATATCTATACTACTAACATTACCACTAGTAGCTTAACTACCTCTAATATCTCTACTACTACCATTACCACTAGTAGCTTAACTATGTCTAATATCTCTACTACTAACATTACCACTAGTAGCATGTTTACATCTAATATCTCTACTACTACCATTACCACTAGTAGCATGTCTACCTCTAATATCTCTACTACTACCATTACCACTAGTAGCTTAACTACCTCTAATATCTCTACTACTACCATTACCACTAGTAGCATGTCTACCTCTAATATCTCTACTACTAACATTACCACTAGTAGCATGTTTACCTCTAATATCTCTACTACTAACATTACCACTAGTAGCTTAACTACCTCTAATATCTCTACTACTAACATTACCACTAGTAGCTTAACTACCTCTAATATCTCTACTACTACCATTACCACTAGTAGCATGTCTACCTCTAATATCTCTACTACTACCATTACCACTAGTAGCATGTCTACGTCTAATATCTCTACTACTAACATTACCACTAGTAGCATGTCTACCTCTAATATCTCTACTACTACCATTACCACTAGTAGCTTAACTACCTCTAATATCTCTACTACTACCATTACCACTAGTAGCATGTCTACCTCTAATATCTCTACTACTAACATTACCACTAGTAGCTTAACTACCTCTAATATCTCTACTACTACCATTACCACTAGTAGCATGTCTACCTCTAATATCTCTACTACTACCATTACCACTAGTAGCTTAACTAACTCTAATATCTCTACTACTACCATTACCACTAGTAGCATGTCTACCTCTAATATCTCTACTACTAACATTACCACTAGTAGCATGTTTACCTCTAATATCTCTACTACTAACATTACCACTAGTAGCTTAACTACCCTAATATCTCTACTACTAACATTACCACTAGTAGCTTAACTACCTCTAATATCTCTACTACTACCATTACCACTAGTAGCTTAACTACCTCTAATATCTCTACTACTACCATTACCACTAGTAGCATGTCTACGTCTAATATCTCTACTACTAACATTACCACTAGTAGCATGTCTACCTCTAATATCTCTACTACTACCATTACCACTAGTAGCTTAACTACCTCCTAATATCTCTACTACTAAGATTACCACTAGTAGCATGTCTACATCTAATATCTATACTACTACCATTACCACTAGTAGCTTAACTACATCTAATATCTATACTACTACCATTACCACTAGTAGCTTAACTTTACTTCTAATATCTATACTACTACCATTACCACTAGTAGCATGTCTACCTCTAATATCTCTACTACTACCATTACCACTAGTAGCATGTCTACGTCTAATATCTATACTACTACCATTACCACTAGTAGCTTAACTACCTCTAATATCTCTACTACTACCATTACCACTAGTAGCTTAACTACCTCTAATATCTATACTACTACCATTACCACTAGTAGCATGTCTACCTCTAATACTCTACTACTAACATTACCACTAGTAGCTTAACTACCTCTAATATCTCTACTACTACCATTACCACTAGTAGCTTAACTACCTCTAATATCTCTACTACTACCATTACCACTAGTAGCTTAACTACCTCTAATATCTATACTACTACCATTACCACTAGTAGCATGTCTACGTCTAATATCTCTACTACTAACATTACCACTAGTAGCATGTCTACCTCTAATATCTCTACTACTACCATTACCACTAGTAGCTTAACTACCTCTAATATCTCTACTACTACCATTACCACTAGTAGCATGTCTACCTCTAATATCTCTACTACTACCATTACCACTAGTAGCTTAACTACCTCTAATATCTCTACTACTACCATTACCACTAGTAGCATGTCTACGTCTAATATCTCTACTACTAACATTACCACTAGTAGCATGTCTACCTCTAATATCTCTACTACTACCATTACCACTAGTAGCATGTCTACCTCTAATATCTATACTACTACCATTACCACTAGTAGCCCTACTTCCTCTAATATCTATACTACTATCTATTAAAACTAGAACTAACTTTTCATGATCCCCATTACATTAGTACTACAACTACCATCATCATTCCTACTACTACTACCATTACCAGGACCACTACCCCGTACCACTACTATTTGAAGTAACAATCACGACAATAATAATAATAATGATTACTATGCAGATGTTATAATTCATTGGACCTCAGGCTATGGCAGGCGAAATACATATTTGGCTACAAGAGGAGCCGTTGCTCCTTCGCCCATGAGTTTTTTTGTTATTTACCTGGGTTTAATTAGATACAATTTGGAATACATTTCTGCAAATAATGAATCTCTTGGTGAGGTAATATTTCCACAGAGAGGAGAAAGTGCATTTCTGTCTCTACTTCCCATGTCGTGCATCTGAATCTGACTACATCTGACTTTGTTATGTCATCTATAGGCTTCATGAGGCAAGAAGAAGGCTATTTATTTCAAAGAGATTTGAGTTGTCAATGTGCCACATCTCATTGTGAAAACAAGAGTATACAATGCCTGTCAAGTATTCACCCCCTTGGATTTCTTCACATTTAATTGTGTTACAAAATGGGATTCAAATGGATTTAATTGTCTTTTTTTTTTTGTCAACGGTCTACACAAAATACCTGAAATGTCAAAGTGGATGAACAATAAACACTAATATATCTTCATTAGATAAGTATTAACCCCCTGAGTCAATACATGTTAGAAACACCTTTGACAGCGATTACAGCTGTGAGTCCTCTGGGTAAGTCTCAAGAGCTTTGCACACCTGGATTGTGCAATATTTGCCCATTGTTCTTTTCAAAATTCTTTTCAAGCTCTGTCAAGGTGTCTGGGATCATGGCAAGACAGCAATTTTCAAGTCTTGCTATAGATTTTCAAGCAGATTTAAGCCAGAACAGTAACTTGGCCACTCAGGAACATTCACTGCCTGTAAGTAACCCCAGTGTAGATTTGGCCTTGTAGGTTATTGTCCTGCTGAAAGGTGAATTCCTCTCCCAGTGTCTGGTGTAAAGCAGACTGAAGCAGGTTTTCCTCTAAGATTTTAGCTGTAGCTTAGCTTCATCCCAGTTTCTTTTAATCCTGAAAACTCCCCAGGTCTTTGCGATGTCAAAGCATACCCATGACATAATGCAGCCACCACTATGCTTGAAAATAAGGAGGCAGTTACTCTGTGTTGTGTTGTGTTGGATTTGCCCCAAACATCAGGCTTTGCATTTAGGCCAAAAAGTGAATTCCTTTGCCGAAGTTGTTTTGCAGTATTATTCTTTAGTGCCTTGTTGCATATGTATGTTTTGGAATATTCTGTATATTTGCATTCTTCTTTTCACTCTGTCATTCAGATCATTATTGTGGATTCACTACAATGTTGTTTATCCATCCTCAGTTTCCTCACATACAGCTATTTAACTCTGTAGCCGTTTTAAAATTCCCCAAATGATCTCATATAACCCTAACCCTCAGAAGGACGACTGCATCTTTGATGTGTCTGGGTGGTTTAATACATAATCCACAGCATAATTTATTAACTTGACCATGATTAAAGAGATATTCAATGTCTGATTTGATATTGTTACCCATCTACCAATCACGGTGTCAGTGGGTCTGTAGGTGGGTGTGGTGCAGGAATCAGATGCAGGACGCAGAAAAAATAAGTCCAATAGACTTTAGTGAACAGCACACTCAAATTCACGAGTCAAACGCCCGGAGGCGAGAAAGTCCGCACACAGGCGAAAACCAAAAAGGCGCATAAAACCGCAGGTACAACCTCCCGAACACAGAGGAGGAAAATACGAAATGCACAAGGCAAACAGTAGCGCACAAAACACGACAGCGAAACAATAACACACAAACACAGACACACACAACGAGAACTAAATAGAACACTAACGAGGACTAACTAGACACAGGTGTACAACATCAAGACAAAAATAAACGAACATGAAACATAGATCGGGTGGCAGCTAGTACTCGAAACCGTGACATACGGCCCTTCTTTATGAGGCTAGTCATTCGAAATTATGTCAACCCTTATTATTTCACACAGAATCCATGTTACTTATTATATGATTTGTTAAGTCAAATTTTTACTTGCAGACAAATTCATAGCCTAATAGCCTACTACTTGTTATTTGGCGGTCACGAATCGGCTCTTGGAACAATTCTATGCAGGTGGGTCGGGTTGCGGAGAAAATCTGTCTTGATGTCTGATATCAATGGGGGGTTGGAATTGATGTGGGGCTCCAAAAACGGACCCGGCAGGACTCTAACCTACATACAGTGTATGTGTGTGTGTGTGTGTGTGTGGGGGGGTGTTGGGGGATCTTCTCTGAGGAATTAACACTGCCCTCAATCTCTTTTACCCACCCTCCAAAACACACAACACACACAACCACAAGGTTACGACACAACATATGACGAAGCGAATGTGACGAGGTATGTGCGAGACTCTACACAGATACATGAACGCACAGGAGCTCTACACATATCGTGTGGACACAGTCCAGGGTCTTATGTAACTGCCAAGAGATTATTGGAAAAAGCAGGACACAGATGCTCGGACAGGGATTTTGCACCTCCCTCCTCTCAGTATTCTCTTTCTCTCCATTCATTGGTCTGTCTCCAGCCCTCCCTCACCCCTTTCTTTTTCATAGAACTGATATCAAAGACAGGTTTCAGCAGGACAGAACATGAATCTAGAAGATTTTAAGATTGAAAACTAGCTGTTAGTGGCAGAGAGGTTTGGAACTGTCTTTCTTGATGGTCTATTAACTAATGTCACCAGACAGGCCAAAACTCCATCCCACCAAAAAAGGCAGAACATTTCAGGCAATCTTTTTAAACAGCTCTTTGGGCAATAACATACTTTTCACCATTTCACAGTATTACCCCAACCTCATAGAGTGGAAATATACAGTACCAGTCAAAAGTTTGGACACACCTACTCATTCAAGGGTTTTTCTTTATTTTTGCTATTTTCTACATTGTAGAATAATAGTGAAGACATCAAAACTATGAAATAACACATATGGAATCATGTAGTAACCAAAGTGTTAAACAAATCAAAATATTTTTTATATTTGAGATTCTTCAAAGTAGCCACGCTTTCCCTTGATGACAGCTTTGCACACTCTTGGCATTTTCTCTTCTCTCCCTTGTTCTCTTACCCGCCCTCACGTGAGAAGCCATTATACGAGAACACACACAAGCACACGCACATGGACGGACACATGCACAGACACATGCCCGGACACATATTCTGCTTTGACACCTAGGTTTCTGTTGATGAAGGAGGGGGAGACATGGAGCGAGACACAGCGATGGAGAGTGAGAGAGAGAGAGAGAGAGAGAGAGAGAGAGAGAGAGAGAGAGAGAGAGAGAGAGAGAGAGAGAGAGAGAGAGAGAGAGAGAGAGAGAGAGGGAGATAGAGAGAGAGAGAGAGAGAGAGAGAGAGAGAGAGAGAGAGAGAGAGAGAGAGAGAGAGAGAGAGAGAGAGAGAGAGAGAGAGAGAGAGAGGGCAGAGAGAGAGAGAGAGAGAGAGAGAGAGAGAGAGAGAGAGAGAGAGAGAGAGAGAGAGAGAGAGGGGAGAGACAGAGAGAGAGAGAGAGAGAGAGAGAGAGAGAGAGAGAGAGAGAGAGAGAGAGAGAGAGAGAGAGAGAGAGAGAGAGAGAGAGAGAGAGAGAGCTGGGTAGGATAGGAATGAGATGGGTAATTAGGCCGTGTGTGTGCATGTCAGAGTATACTGATTTGACAGATCAATGACTTCGCAGATCAAGTATGCCGTCGCAGGTACAAAGAGATCTAACAAGTCCATTTCTAACAACCCCAGCTAACACCCTGAGACATGGAGCGAGAGAGGAAGGGAGATAAGGAGGGGGGGGAGGGAGAGAGTCTGAGATGAGAGAAACCAGAAAAACATTCAGACACATTAGCCGAACCCTAAAGCTACATCCCTCACTCTCCACTCCTCCTCTCCTCCTAAAGCTACATCCCTCATCTCCACTCCCTCTCTCTCCTAAAGCTACATCCCTCATCTCCACTCCTCCTTTCCTCCTAAAGCTACATCCCTCATCTCCACTCCTCCTTTCCTCCAAAAGCTACATCCCTCATCTCCACTCCTCCCTCTCCTCCTAAAGCTACATCCTCATCTCCACTCCTCCTCTCCTCCTAAAGCTACATCCTCATCTCCACTCCTCCTTTCCTCCTAAAGCTACATCCCTCATCTCCACTCCTCCTTTCCTCCTAAAGCTACACCCTCATCTCCACTCCTCTCTCCTCCTAAAGCTACATCCCTCATCTCCACTCCTCCTCTCCTCCTAAAGCTACATCCCTCATCCCTCCACCTCCTTTCCTCCTAAAGCTACATCCCTCATCTCCACTCCTCCTTTCCTCCAAAAGCAACATCCCCATCTCCACTCCTCCTCTCCTCCTAAAGCTACATCCCTCATCTCCACTCCTCCCTCCTCCTAAAGCTACATCCCTCATCTCCACTCCTCCTTTCCTCCTAAAGCTACATCCCTCATCCTCCACTCCTCCTTTCCTCCTAAAGCTACATCCCTCATCTCCACTCCTCCTTTCCTCCTAAAGCTACATCCTCATCTCACTCCTCCTCTCCTCCCTAAAGCTACATCCTCATCTCCACTACTCCTTTCCTCCAAAAACTACATCCTCATCTCACTCCTCCTTTCCTCCCTAAAAGCTACATCCCTCATCTCCACTCCTCCTTTCCTCCTAAAGCTACATCCCTCATCTCCTACTCCTCTCTCCTCTAAAGCTACATCCCTCATCTCCACTCCTGCATTCCTCCTCCTCTCCCTCCCTCCTTCCTCTTCCTCCCCCTTTCCTCTGTCCTCATCTGCAGTAATGTGCACCTCTCCCTCATCAAAACATCCTCTGGATGTAGCCTCTGTTAGCCGGCCGTGGACCGGGAGACCCATGGGGCGGCGCACACTGGAAGCGTCATCCAGGGTAGGGGAGGGAATGGCCGGGCAGGATCGTAGCTCAGTTGTGCCAGAGCATGGTGTTTGCAATGCCAGGGTTGTGGGTTCGATTCCCATGAGGGGCCAGTATGAAAAAAAAAGAATAATAATAATAATAATGTATTTACTCACTAACTGTAAGTCGCTCTGGATAAGAGCGTCTGCTAAATGACTAAAAATTTAAAATGTAAAATGAATCAAATTACTGAGAGCTGTGTCTGTGTTGTCTGTGTGTGGGTGCTGTGGGTGTGTGTGTTTTCTATGTGTGAGATTCATCTCACACATACATAAAGGTGTATTGCAATTATTGTGCATTGGGTGTGTAGGTGTGGGTGTATTTCATTCTAACACACACACACATGCACATACACAGATATTCCCCTCTCATCTCAGCAGAGGTCAATTGAAAAGTTTTCTGTGCACATACATCACTGGTTATTTTCTGGGTAGGGAGTCAGAACATTCAGATACATACTTCATCAGCGAGACAGCGAGGGAACACAAACTAACCCCCAATTTATCACTGATTATACAAGAGAATATCAACAAAAAGAAAACCATTCATGAAAAAACACACACACATATGCAGGTGCACCATTCAGCAATCAAAAAAGCAAGTTGACTTCTGTTTTGATCTCTTCTCTTTCCTCTCCATCCTCTATCCCCTTCTCCATGTCACACTAAGGGAGCATAGAGAAGGTCCCTCTCCTCTCTCTCCAAGTCACACTAAGGGGAGCGTAGAGAAGGTCCCTCTCTCTCTGTCCATGTCACACTAAGGGAGCGTAGAGAAGTCCCTCTCCTCTCTCCATGTCACACTAAGGGAGTGTAGAGAAGGTCCCTCTCCCTCTCTCTCCATGTCACACTAAGGGGAGCATAGAGAAGGGTCCCTCTCTGTCCATGTCACACTAAGGGGAGCGGTAGAGAAGGTCCCCTCTCCTCTCTCCATGTCACTAAGGGAGCTGTGAGAAGGAACATCTCCTCTTGCTCCATGTCACACTAAGGGAGCGAGAGAGAAGGTCCTCTTTCCTCTCTAAACTACTGATGTATATCTTATTGATCCTTTGAAAGAAAGAAAGAAAGAAAGAAAGAAAGAAAGAAAGAAAGAAAGAAAGAAAGAAAGAGAAGAAAGAAAGAAAGAAAGAAAGAAAGAAAGAAAGAAAGAAAGTGATGGGGAGAGAAAAGAGAGGAGTTCTAAATAGCTTCTACACACTTCAGACAGAGTTTAGACACACAGTGTCTAAACTCTAGTGCAAACATCCAGCGCGCCCTAGACCTTCTGTTTGAGGGAGACTAGGATCACCCATCCACATAAAAATGCACAGGCACAAACGACCTGAGAACACAGCAGGAAAGCGTGGCCACAGCACTCAAGGGGGTGATAGAAAAAGCTTATTCTACTTTCTCAACGCACAAGTGGTTATCTCAACCCTGTTACCACTAAAATACTTCCACCCTGCTACCAACAGGGGTAAACGAAAGTATTTCCAAAACCAAATGTCTACCTGGCCCATCACTCCACCCTGGACCTGAACAGCCTTTATGACCAGGTTCACCTATACAAGGCAGCAGTGCCCACTTCGCCCGGACCCAAAGGATATCGCCCTCAACCGCAGACCCAACACCTCACACAGGAGCAACAGATCAACAGACAGCCCCGCCCAGAACAGCGAGACATTCTGCCAGACCTGTGGGACCCCAGGACCTACACATAGATGACCCCCGCAGAGAGGACCTACATCCAGACCACAGCACCATCAGCCACATCTACACCCCCCACCCCCCCACCAATTAACTCCCCAAGTCAACCATGCCCACACCCCATTTAGGCCCCCTCAGATCAGACATATGCCTCTACCCACCCCCAAGCCCCCACTCCCACAAAGAGGGCCTCAACATGAAAGTCACACATACGCCCAGGCCGTGAGCAGGCAAACAGGCCCAACACCCACTCTTACACTATCCTAAGCTAATGGCATGTACGAGATGCTCAGCAGGCTCTGCTCACAATTACTGGCCTGAGGCCAAACCACACGACCAACAACATTAGACACTTTATGGAACACAAAGCCTTCACTATTTCATCCTGGAATATCCAAGGCCTGAGGTCATCTGCCTTTGGCCTAAAGAGCAGGAATCTGGACTTCACCAAAGAAATCGGAAATACAGAAATTGTCATCCTCAAAAAGAAACATGGTATAGAGGAGACGGATCCACTGGTTTCCCCTCTAGCTTACAGAGAGTTGGTAGTCCCATCCACCAAACTACCAGGTGTGAAACAGGGAAGGGACTCAGGGGGTATGCTAATTTGGTATAGAGCAGACCTAACTCACTCTATTAAATTAATCAAAAACAGGAACATTTTACATTTGGTTAGAAATTCAAAAGGAAATTATCTCAACAGAGAAAAATGTCCTCCTCTGTGCTACCTACAGTGGGGAAAAAAAGTATTTAGTCAGCCACCAATTGTGCAAGTTCTCCCACTTAAAAAGATGAGAGAGGCCTGTAATTTTCATCATAGGTACACGTCAACTATGTCATGAGCCTCTCACTCCACCGGGTTACCACCTTAAGGTTCTTCCACTCTGCTCACCACTCTCTCTACTCAGCCTAACTAGCTCCACCTGTCCCTGCTCTGCTCGGCTCTATTACTCTGCCAGCTGCGCGTGCATTACCCACTAACCTCTCCCAGTATTTACAGCCCTGTCTTTCAGCTCTCCTTTGTCAGATCGTCTGCAAAGCTCACACCGGGAACCTGTTTGCTCGCGCTTCTGGCTCACCCTGGTTTTGTGACCCCCGACCTGCCTGGGTTTTTGGATACTCTTCTGCCTCAGGAGATCCAGACCTGCTTCTGCCATTACGACTCTGACTACTCTTCAATCCCGGTAACTCTGACCAGCCTTCTGCCTTGCTACTACGTATTTTTGGATTTCCCTTGAACTGTAAGCTGCCTGGTTTCATTCCCGCCCCGTTGTGTCTGTGTTTCCTCCCCCAGGACTCTGGACCACCAACCACCGGCGCATCGGACGTCGCTGCACTGGGGGAGGCACAGACCCAGCACATCGGACGGATAACCCCTGGAGCCTTCACTCACTCCCTACATCCCTTTCCCCTTAAGTTCCTAAATAAACTTTCTGGTGTGACGCACTGTGGTCCTCTTGTCGTCTGTCTGAACCGTGACAGTGACATCTGACCATCATGGACTCAGCGCACACTTCCCGACATGGAAACCGAAGAGCCTGAGCAACCCACCGCCATGCAACGCCTGGAACACACTGAGAGAGAGCTAGGCCGCATGAGCGGCGTCATCTCCTCTCTCTGCTTCAGGTCCGGCCACCAACAGCATCAGCAGTTCCAGCAGCACCAGCAGCAGTCCCAGCAGTCAGCAACAACAACTCGCCATGATCATTCAACTCCTCACCAACCTGACCCCAGCCAGTCTGCCCACCAGCCCTGCCCCGAAGTTACCTGCCCCGGTCATTGCAGCCGCTGCTCCGAACCCAAGATTGGAAACCCCGAGCGGTTCAACGCCGATTCAACCCAGGTCCGCCATTCCTGACTAGCTGCCGACTTCAGTTCTCCTTGCAGCCAAGGACCTTCGCCACGGAGGGGGCTAGAGTTGGGTATGCCATCACTCACCTGACGTGGCGAGCCCGACTCTGGGGAACAGCAGAGTTCGAACGTCAAACCCCCCCGCATGTGCAACCTTCGACCCTGTTTGCTGAGGAGATGCTGAAGGTGTTTGACCTGGATTCACCAACCGCAGAGGGCGTCTCGTACGAACTGTTCAGTATTCGACAAGGCAGACTGACAGCGGAGACCATTCCATCGACTTCCGAACCCTGGCTAGACGAAGTTCTTGGAACACACCATCGTTAAGTGGACGCGTTCTTCCATAGTTTGGCTGACTATATCAAGGACGCAGTTGGTCTCCCATGAACTGCTTCACTCTTGATGAAGCCATCGCACTGATTGTCAGGATCGACAGAGGGATGAGACCACGTCGTCGGTGAGAGGGGCGCCAAGGTCCCTACTACTACCGGCATTCGGAGAGATCCGACTGGGCTCCTGTCATCTACTGCCACTCACCCAGGTCAGCTTGAGTCAGTCTGAGCCTCATGGAGATGGGCCAGAGCCTCTCTCACTCCTGCAGAGCGCCAGCGACGCTCACCTCAAACCTCTGTCTCTATTGTGGAGGTGACGGACATCGTGTGGTAACCTGCCCTTTAAAGGGCGAAGCTCACCGGGCATAGGGGAGTCCCGGTTGAGTTCAGCGACCATCCAGTCCTCCGACCGCAAACCCCTGCTGCAAGTTCACTCCGCCTCTCTGACTCAACTCCACACCCCGGCTGCTCTGGTGGATTCTGGGCGCCAAGCCAACATAATGGACATCAAGCTGGCACGCCAACTGGAGACTGGAGAACCTCCGTTTGACACCTCCTATTCCCTGCCCGGCACTGGACGGACACTTACTCGGATCGGTCACTCATGTCACGGCCCGGTCTCGATGGGTCTGTCCGAAACCATCGAAGAAACTATCCAGTTTCACCTGCTCCCCTCTCCAGGCCAACCCCTCATCCTGGGTTACCCATGGCTCCGCCGGCACAACCTCAGCTCGACTGGGTGACCCGGGGTGATCAGGAGTGGGGAGAGGACTGCCACCGAACCTGCCTGCTTGCCGCCGCACTACCCTCGGCCAGTACCTACTAACTCCGCTCTTGACCTCCAAGGACCCTGTGTCGATTCTGCCAAGTCCCTGCATCGAAATTGCAGCTCTGACCTGGGCTGTTGAGGAACAGGTGCTGGAGGCTCTCGTAACCAGCCAGGTCCCAGCGCTTGCCCAGCCCGACCGCCTTTTGTCCCGAAGACCTGAGGTCCCAGGTCGTTCAGTGGGGACACATGACTCCCCGCCTAGCTTGTCACCCCTGGCTCCACCCGCACTTACAACCTGCTGAGAGGTTCTGGTGGCCCTCTCTGAGGAAGGATGTACGGGAATTCGCTCAAGCCTGCCCCATCTGCAACCAACACAAGTCGTCCTGCCAGCCCCCAGCCGGATTGCTGCAGCCCTGCCTGTGTGCCCAGGAGTCCGCTGGTCCCTGCTGCGCGCTTGTCCTCCCCCTCACGGCTCGCCGAGGGTGGTCTGGTTTACACGCGTCCGCCGCCTCGCTTCGGGTCCAGACGGAGGGGTAGGGGTCTCCAGTACCTCATTGACTGGGAGGGCTATGGACCTGAGGGAAAGGACCTGGGTGCCAGCTAGCCGGATTGGTGGATAGGACTCTCATCACCGCTTTCCACCAACGGCATCCTGATCAACCTGCAATCCGTAGAGGGGCCGCCCCAGTGGAGGGGGTCTCTAAACCGTCCTGCCCGCTTCGGCTTCCTGTCCTGTGCCTGATCCGGTCTCGGGACCTGTCCCATCTCCCGACCACGGCCTCGGCTTCCTCCCGAGATGAGGACGTTCACTCGACCGTTCGGAGGAGTTCTAAGCCTCCTCCGGCTCCTCCTCGCCGGCGTGGAAGCTGCTCTTTGGGACTTCTGGGGCCCAAATCCCTTGGGGGTTCTGTCATGAGCCTCTCACTCACCGAGATTGACCTAAGGTTCTTCCACTACTGCTCACCACTCTCTACTCAGCCTAACTAGCTCCACCTGTCCCGCTCTGCTCGGCTCTATTACTCCTCTTGCCAGCTCGCTGCATTACCCACCAACCTCTCCCAGTAGCATTCATAGCCCTGTCTTCCAGCTCTCCTTTGTCAGATCAGTCTACAAGTAAAGCTCACACCGATACTGTTTGCTCAGCGCTTCTGGCTCACCCTGGTTTTGTGACCCCGGACCTGCCTGGTTTTTGGATACTCTTCTGCCTCAGAGAATCCAGACCTGCTTCTGCCATTCACGAACTCCGACTACTCTTAATCGTAACTCTGACCAGCCTTCTACCTTGCTACTACGATTTTGGATTCTCGAACAGTACTGCTGCCGCCTCATTCCGCCCGTTGTGTCTGTTCCTCCCCCAGGACTTCTGGACCACCAACCACCGGCGTCATCGGACGCATCGCTGCCACTGGGGAGGCTACAGACCAGCACATCGGACGGGATAACCCCTGAGCCTTCACTACCTCCCTACATCCCTTTCCCCCTTAAGTTTAAATAAACTTTCTGGTGAGACTAATTGTGGTGCTCTTGTGCGTCTGTCTGAACTGCGGACAAACTATGACAGATAAAATGAGAAAAAAAAAAATCAGAAAAAATCACATTGTAGGATTTTTAATGAATTTATTCTGGCAAATTATGGTGGAAAATAATTATTTGGTCAATAAAGCAAAAGTTTCTCAATACTTTGTTACATATACCTTTGTTAGCAATGCTTTAAGGTCAAACGTTTTTCTTGTAAGTCTTCAAGGTTTTCACACACTGTTGCTGTTTTTTTGGCCCATTCCTCCATGCAGATCTCCTCCTAGAGCAGTGATGTTTTGGGGCTGCTCGCTAAGGGCAACACGGACTTTCAACTCCTCCAAAGATTTTCTATGGGGGTGAGATCTCGAGACTGAGCAGCCACTCCAGGACCTTGAAATGCTTACTAAAGCCCTCCCTTCAGTTCCGGGCGGTGTGTTTGGGATCATTGTCATGCTGGAGAGACCCAGCCACGTTTCATCTTCAATGCCCTTGCCCCCTTTGGAAGGAGGTTTTACTCAAAATCTCACGGATACATGGGCCCCATTCATTGGATTTTCCTACACGGATCAGTCGGCCTGGTCCCAAAGCATGATGTTTCCACCCCCATGCTTCGCAGTAGGTATGGTGTTCTTTGGATGCAACTCAGCATTCTTTGTCCTCCAAATAGCGACGAGTTGAGTTTTGACAAAAAGTTATATTTTTGGTTTCATCCTGACCATATGACATTCTCCCAATCCTCTTCTGATCATCCAAATGCACTCTAGCAAACTTCAGACGTGGGCCTGGACATGTACTGGCCAAGCAGGGGACACGTCTGGCACTGGCAGGATTTGAGTACCTGGCGGCGTAGTGTGTTACTGATGGTAGGCTTTGTTACTTTGAGTCGCAGCTCTCTGCAGGTCATTCACTAGGTCCCCCGTTGTTTTTTTTTTTTCTTCTTCGATCATTTTGACCCCACAGGGTGAGATCTTTCGTGGAGCCCCAGATTGAGGGGGAGATTATCAGTGGTCTTGTATGTCTTCCATTCCCTAATAATTGCTCCCACAGTTGATTTCTTCAAACCAAACTGCTTACCTATTGCAGATTCAGTCTTCCCAGCCTGGTGCAGGTCTACAATTTTGTTTCTGGTGTCCTTTGACAGCTCTTTGGTCTTGGCCATAGTGGAGTTTGGAGTGTGACTGTTTGAGGTTGTGGACAGGTCTCTTTTATACTGATAACAAGTTCAAACAGGTGCCATTAATACAGTTAACGCATGTGGAGGACAGATGAGAGGAGCCTCTTAAAGAAGAAGTTACAGGTCTGTGAAGAGCCAGAAATCTTGCTTGTTTGTAGGTGACCAAATACTTATTTTCCACCATAATTTACTAATAAGTGCTTTAAAAATCCTACAATGTGATTTTTTCTGGATTTTTTTTTTTCTCATTTTGTCTGTCATAGTTGACGTGGTACCTATGATGAAAATTACAGGCCTCTCTCATCTTTTTTAAGTGGGAGAACGGCACAATTGGTGGCTGACTAAATACTTTTTTCCCCACTGTAATCCCCCACTAGATTCCCCATACTTTAATGAAGACAGCTTCTCCATCCTGGGGGAAATCAATCATTTCAGACCCAGGGACATGTACTAGTCTGTGGTGACCTAAATGCCAGAACTGGACAAGAACCCTGACACCCTCAGCACTACAGGGGGACAAACAACCTACCTGGAGGTGACAGCATTCTCTCCCACATATGCCCCTCCTAGGCACAACCACGACAACATAAACCAACGGGTCACAATTTCTCCTGCAGCTCTGTCGCACACAATGGGTATGTACATAGTCAATGATAGGCTTCGAGGGGACTCCTATGGTAGGGTACACCTATAGCTCATCTCTTGGCAGTAGTACTGTAGACTACCTTATCACTGACCTCAACCCAGAGTCTCTCAGAGCGTTCACAGTCAGCCCACGACACCCCTATCAGACCACAGCAAAATCACAGTCTACTTGAACAGAGCAATACTCAATCATGAGGCATCAAAGCCAAAGGAACTGAACAATATTAAGAAATGATATAGATGGAGAGGAAAGTAAGTGTTAAAACCTACAAAAATAATTAGGCAACAACAAATTCAATCCATTAAAGACAACTTCCTGGACAAAACGTTCCACTAGAAAAAACTAAACAGTATATTTGACCTCTCAGCTTTCCCCTATCAAATCTAAAAATCTCTAACAGAAAACCAAGGAAAGTAACAACAGTGATAAATGGTTTGATGAAGAATGCAAAAGAAACCTAAGAAAGAAATTAGAGAAACTTATCCAACCCAAAACATAGAGACCCAGAAAACCTGAGCCTCACGCCTTCACTATGGTGAATCACTAAAACAATACAGAAATACACTACGGAAAAAGAAGGAATAGCATGTCAGAAATTGCTGAATGTAATTGAAGAATCCATAGACTCTAACCACTTCTGGGAAAATTGGAAACACCTGAAACAAAACAACAACACGAAGAGCTATCTATCCAAAACGGAGATGTATGGGTAAACCATTTCTCCAATCTTTTGGCCCCTATAACAGAGAACAAACATCAAAAAAATATACATGATCAAATGCAAATCTTAGAATTAACTATTAAAGACTAACAGAACCACTGGATTCTCCGAATTACATTGAATGAACTACAGGACAAAATAGAAACCCTCCAACCCAAAAGGCCTGTGGTGTTGATGGTATCCTCAATGAAATGATAAAATATACAGACCACAAATTTCAATTAGCTATACTTAAACTCTTTAATATCATCTTCAGCTCTGGCATCTTCCCCAATATTTGGAAACCAAGGACTGATCACCCCAATCCACAAAAGTGGAGACAAATTTGACCCCAATAACTACGTGAGAGAATGTCGTCAACAGCAACC
This sequence comes from Coregonus clupeaformis, assembly GCF_020615455.1. Lineage (NCBI taxonomy): Eukaryota > Metazoa > Chordata > Actinopteri > Salmoniformes > Salmonidae > Coregonus > Coregonus clupeaformis. The sequence continues at coordinate 28,546,158 of NC_059193.1, forward strand.
TTGGGAAAATCATCTGCATTATCATTAACAGCAGACTAATTCATTTTCCTCAGTGAGCAATGTCAAATAGTTTTTTTCCAAATTACCGATGACAGACGAAACGATTCACCCTGCACACCCTAATTGACAAACAAACAAACAAAACCAAGGCAAAAGTCTTCTCTCATGCCTTTGTTGATTTCAAAAAAGCTTTTGACTCAATTGCATGAGGGTCAATATATACAAATTGATGGAAAGTGGGGTTGGGGGAAAAACATATAACATTATAAAATCCATGTACACAAACATCAAGTCTGCGGTTAAAATTGGCAAAAAACACACACATTTCTTTCCACAGGGCCCGGTGAGGTGAGACAGGGATGCAGTTTACGCCCCACCCTCTTCAACATATATATCAACGAATTAGCGAGGGCACTAGGAACAGTCTGCAGCACCCGGCCTCACCCTGACTAGAATCTGAAGTCAAAAATGTCTACTGTTTGCTGATGATCTTGGTGCTTCTGTCACCAACCAAGGAGGGCCTACCAGCAGCACCTACAGCATCTTCTGCACAGATTCTGTCAGACCTGGGCCCTGACAGTAAATCTCAGTAAGACAAAAATAATAAGGGTGTTCCAAAAAGGTCCAGTTGCCAGGACTACAAAAATACGAAATTCCCATCTAGACACCCGTTGCCCTAGAGCACACAAAAAACTATACATACCTCGGCGCACAAACATCAGCGCCACAGGTAACTTCCCACAAAGCTGAACGATCCCTGAGAGACAAGGCAAGAAGGGCCTTCTATGCCATCAAAAGGAATATAACATTTGACATACCAATTAGGGATCTAGCTAAAAAATACTTGAATCAGTTATAGAACCCATTGCCCTTTATGGTTGTGAGGTCTAGGCTCACCAACCAAGAATTCACTAAATGGGACAAACACCAAATTGAGACTCTGCTGTGCAGAATTCTGCAAGAAACATCCTCCGTGTTCAACGTAAAACACAAAAAATGCATGCAGAGCAGAATTAGGCCAATACCCGCTAATTATCAAAATCCAGAAAAAGAGCCCGTTAAATTCTATAACCACTTAAAGAAGCGATTCCCCAAACCTTCCATAAAACAAAGCCATTACTACAGAGAGAAGAGTCCCCTTGAGCAAGTGGGACGTGGGGGCTCAGTCACAACACAAACAGACCCACAGAGCCTCAGGAAACAAAAAAACAACAACAACAAAAGACCAACCAAATCATGAGAAAACAAAAGAGAATTATTGGATACATTGGAAATAACAAACAAAAAACAGAGCAAACTAGGAATGCTATTTGGCTCCTAAACAGAGGAGTACACAGTGGCAGAATACCTGACCACTGTGACTGACCCAAACTTAAGGAAAGCTTTGATTATGTACTGACTCACTGAGCAGACTGTGAGAAAGGTGACGTAGGAGACCTGGCTCTCAAGAGAAGACAGGCTATGTGCACACTGCCCACAAAATGAGGTGGAAACTGAGCTGACTTCCTAACTCTGCAAATGTTGACATATTAGAGACACATATTTCCCTCAAATTACAGTGTATCCACAAAGAATTCGAAAACAAAACCCAACTTGATAAACTCCCTTATCTACTGGGTGAAAACTGAGTGTGCCATCACAGCTGCAATATTTGTAACCTGTTGGTCAAGAAAAGGGAACCAGTGAAGAACAAACACCATGTAAATATAACCCATATTTATTTTATTTATTTTCCCATTTGTACTTTTCTTTAACATTATTTGCACGTTGTTACAACACTGTATATATACATAATATGACGCTTTGAAATGTTTTATTTTTTTGGAATTTCTGAGTGTAATGTTTATTATTAATATTTATTGTTTATTTCTACTTTTGTTTACTATCTACTACTTAGCTTTGGCAAGTTAGTATAATTCTCATGCCAATAAAGCATTAAATTGAAATTGGAATTGAATTGAGAGAGACAGAGAGAGAGAGAGAGAGAGAGAGAGAGAGGAGAGAGAGAGAGAGAGAGAGAGAGAGAGAGAGAGAGAGAGAGAGAGAGAGAGAGAGAGAGAGAGAGAGAAAGGAGAGAGAGAGAGAGAGAAAGAAAGAAAGAAAGAAAGAAAAAGAAAGAAAGAAAGAAAGAAAGAAAGAAAGAAAGAAAAGAAAGAAAGCAAAGAAAGAAAGAAAGAAAGAAAGAAAAGAAAGAAAGAAAGAAAGAAGAAAGAGAGAGAGAGATAGCGAAGAGATTGAGGGGGAAGGAGGGTGTAGAATCAGAGGGAAACAGAGAGAGGGGGGTGAGGGAGGAAGGAGAGAGAGAGAGAGAGAGGGAGAGAGAGGGAGAGAGATAGTGAGGGTGAGGGGAGGGAAGAGGGAGAGAGAGAGGGATAGGTTTCGAGCGCGGGAGTCAGCAATCAGAGAGAGCGAAATGGGAGGTAAAAGACTGACTAATACAGGAAAAAGAAGAGGTGGAGAGAAAGAGGAGGGAGAGAGTTAGAAGAGAAGGTGTGGATGGGAGGAGGAATAGGGAAGTGAGTGGAGGTGAGCGAGAGACTGATTAAGATCAGATAGGGAGGAGGGTTGAGAGATACAGGATGTCTGTGAAGATAGGAAACTTATTAGACAACACACACACATCAGCGAGAGGCTTCTGAGTCGTAAGTGTATTTGCTTGTGTGTTGTAGTGGTTTGTTAGTGTGTGTAAGTGGTGATTAGTGTATGTTTGTTAGTGCGTGTTTTAGTGTTTGTGTAGTTAATGCGTGAGTAAGTGCTTTGTTTGTTGGTATGTGGAATTCAATTGAGAGATTGTGTCTGCAATGGTGGGGTTTGTGTTGCCAACTGTCCAGCACCTATGTGTTTTTATTTGGACTGAATACTGAGAGTGACTTTGATCAGCAAGGGTGGGTAGATGTGTGATACTGTGTGTGTGTGTGTGTGGGGGTTATCTGTCACTTGTAGGATTTGATGGCAGTTACACATGCAGTGTGTGAGTTTATATGTCACGTGCGTAGGCGTGGTGTGTGTGGGGTATGCAACATTATCCTCACTTTTGAATTGTGGTTGTGTGTGTGTCTTTACATCTGAAGGCGGGCATTTAAATCTACTATGAAGCCCTATGAACTCGACATATAGTGTTTTAAAGCTGTGTGTGTGTGTTGAAGTAAAGGATTAAATTATGTGTGTTATATTAGTGAATAGTAAACGAAAGCTGTCCCCTGAGTGTATTGCTGAGTCATTCATATAATCTATGTTACACAGATTAAGCAGAAGTGTGTGGGGTAGGTTATGGAAAATGATTGTATGTGGGTAGTTGTGTGGTAGTATAGGGTACGTGTACATGAGACGGGGGGGGGTGTGTGTGTGTGTGTGTGTGTGTGTGTGTGTGTGTGTGTGTGTGTGTGTGTGTGTGTGTGAGAGAGTTAAATGCATGTGTGTTTACTGATCCGTATGCTCACACCACTTTATTTCCTTCAGTGCCCTGAGTTTTAACACAGAGGCCCAGTCAGTGGACTGATGGAAAGTAAATACCTAGAGGAAAAGAGAGACGGTAGAGAGGAGGAGAGAAGAGTAAAGACAGACATGACTTATTGTACAGAGGGGGAGAGGAGGGAGTGAGGGAGGAGGGAGTGTGATTTGATAAATCAATAGGGAATGTATTTAGAATGAAAAGTTATTGGAGAGGAGAGAGGAGATGAAAGAAAGAGTTAGAGGGACATAAAGGGGGAAAGGGAGAGACAAAGAGGGTGAGACATTTGTGTGTGTGTGTGTCATGCGTGGGGTGTGTGTGTGGGGGGGGGTGTGTGGTGTGTGTGTGTGTGTGGGAAGTGTGTGTGTGTGTGTGTGTGTGTGTGTGTGTGTGTGTGTGTGTGTGTGTGTGTGTGTGTGTGTGATGAAGTGACAGAGGGAGAGGGGCCACAGAGACCTGGGAATGATTATCAGACAAGGGAAAAGAAGAAGGGGATGAGAGAGAGACAGGGTAGTGATATGAGAGGATGACAGAAAGAGACAGGGGCTAATGATATAGAGATGACAGCAAAGAAGGTGGGAATGATAAAAGGATGAGAGAGAGAGAGATCAGGTAATTTTTATAGGGATACAGAGAGACAGTGGGCTAATGATATAGGGATGACAAGAGAGGGACTGGGCTACTATAAGGATAACAGAGAGAGACAGGAGGCTAAGTGATATAGAGAGGAGAGAGAGACAGGGAGTGATATAGAGATGACAGAGAAGAGCAGAAAGCTAATGGGATATAGAGATGACAGAAAGAGACAGTGGGCTAATGATAGAGAGCAGACATGAGAGAGAGGGCTAATGATTAGGGAAAGAGAGAGATTAAGCAAAGATATAGGAGGATAACAGAAAGAGACAGTGGGTAATTGGGATATAGGGATGAAAGAGAGAGACATAGGGCGATGAAATAGGAATGACAGAGGGAGGAATAGTGGGCTAGTGTGATAAAGGTGATGACAGAGATGAAACAGTGGTTGCAAGATATAGGGATGACAGAGAGAGACAGTGGGCTAATGATTTAGAGATGACAGAGAGAGTGGGTTAATGGAAGGGGATGAAGAGAGAGAGACTGGGCTACTGAGATGAGGCATAACAGAGAGAGACAGTGGCTAATGAGTTAGTAGAGATGACAGAGAGACAGGTGGCTAAAGATATAGAGAGATGACAGAGAAGACAATGTGCTAGCTGATAAAGAGATGATAAAGAGAAGGGGTAAGATATAGAAGATGAATAGAGAGAGAGGGCAGTGAGCATAGGGACGATAGTAGTAGAGAAAATTGGCTAATGATATAGGGGTAACAGAAAGAGACAGTGGTAATGATATAGGGAAGGAAAGAGAGAGACATAGGGGTTAATGATATAGGTATGACAGAGGGAGACAGGGGCTAGTGATAAAGGGGATGACAGAGAGAGACAGGCTGCGTTGATAAAGGGAGAGAGGAGACAGGCTAAGATTTAGAGATGACAGAGAGAGGGGTGATATAGGGATGACAGAGGAGAGACAGGGCGGATGGGTATGAGTAGGGATGACAGACAGAGACAGTGGGCTGTCATAGAGATGATAGAGAGACTAGATAGGGAAAGAAGAGAAGGGATATAGGATTGCTGAGAGAGAGACTGGTTAAGACAAAAGAACAGAGAGAGGCAGAGGAAGCAATGAGAAGAGGAGAAGAGAAACAGTAGCAAAATATATAGGGATGAAGAGAGAGAGACATGGACTAATTATATAGGGAAGACAGAGAGAGACAGTGGATAAGATATAGGAGAGACAGAGAGAGACAGTGGGTTAATGATTTAGGGATGATGAGAGAGAGACAGGCTAATGGGATTTAGGGATAAAGGAAGAAGCAAGCAATTTATAGGGATGACAGACAAAAAGTGTGGGCTAATGGGATATAGGGATGACACATTGAGAAGTTAAAATAGGGATGAAGAGAGAGAGAAAGAAATAAAGGATGAAGAGAGAGGACAGGGGGTAATGATTTAGAGATGACAGAGAGAGGGGTAAAAAGAGATAGACAGAGGAGAGACAGGGATAATGATATAGGAGATGACAGACAGAGAAAGGTGGCTAGATTAATATAGAGATGACAGAGATAGATTAGGGCAATGATATAGAGATAGATAGATAGAGACAGTGTGAATATGATATAGGGATTACGAGAGAGAGAGAAGTGTAACACATATGGAAGACAGAGAAGAGACAGAGGGCTACTGATAGAAGAGAGAGGACAGATAAATAAGAGAGATAATGGATAATTATATAGGGAAGACAGAGAGAGACAGGGATAATGATATAGGAAGGACAGAGAGAGACAGGGGAATGATTAGGGATGATAGAGAGATAGTGGTAATAATGATTTAGGAATAATAGAGAGATAGAGACTAATTTATATAGGGATGACAGAAAAAAGGTGGTAATGATATAGGGATGAGACATTGAGAAAGTAGGCTAATTATAATAGGGATGACAGAGAGAGAGACAGTATGATATAGGGATGACAGAGAGAGACAGAGGGTAATAATTGGAATAGATGGGATAATAATAAAGGGATGATAGAGAGAGACAGTGGGCTAATGATATAGGGATGACACATTGAGAAAGTAGCTAATATAAGCAGGGATGACAGAGAGAGAGACAGTGGGCTAATGATATAGGGATGACAGAGAGAGAGACAGAGGCTAATAATAAAGGGATGACAGAATGAGAGAATGGGATAATAATAAAGGGATACAGAGAGAGAGAGGGGCTAATGATATAGGAAGACAGAGAGAGACAGTGGGCTAATGATATAGCGATGACAGAGAGAGACAGGGCTAATGATTTAGGGATGATTGAGAGAGACAGTAATAATGATTAGAATAACAGAGAGACAGAGACTGGGCTAATTATATAGGGATGACAGACAAAAAGTGGCTAATGATATAGGATGACACATTGAGAAAGTAGGCGAATTATAATAGGGATGACAGAGAGAGAGACAGTGGCCAATGATAGGGATGACAGAGAGAGAGACAGAGGGCTAATAATAAAGGGATGACAGAATGAGAGAATGGGATAATAATAAAGGGATGACAGAGAGAGAGAGTGGGCTAATGATATGTGGGAAGACAGAGAGAGACAGTGGGCTAATGACATAGCGATGACAGAGAGAGTAGTGGGTAATGATTTAGGGATGACTGAGAGAGAGACAGTGGGCTAATGATTTAGGAATAACAGAGAGAGAGCAGAGACTGGCTAATTATATAGGGATGACAGACAAAAAGTGTGGGCTAATGATATAGGGATGACACATTGAGAAAGCAGGCTAATTATATAGGGATGACAGAGAGAGAGACAGTGGCCAATGATATAGGGATGACAGAGAGAGACAGAGGGCTAATAATAAAGGGATGACAGAAATGAGAAAATGGGATAATAATAAAGGGATGACAGAGAGACAGTGGGCTAATGACATAGGGAAGACAGAGAGAGACAGTGGCTAACAGATATAGGGATGACAGAGAGAGAGACAGTGGGCTACCGATTTAGTGATAACAGAAAGAGAGACAGTGGGCTAATGAT